>NC_133388.1:176681633-176984663 GCF_047511655.1 Castor canadensis | reverse complement strand
AAAGACCAAAGACCCCAGCTTCTGAGTCTAGTTCACCTGTTATCTTCAAAGCTGTCATGGGCATTTAGAAAGGCTTCCACACCCTTGCATCGCGGTACTTTTCCAGAAGTGCTCACTATGCTAGCTCCCTCTCCACGGGCCATGTGTGACCTCATAGTGTGGCTATGCTTTATGCTGGCAATGTTTAGCAGAAAATAGTAGGCCAGCCGTGTGGAGAAATAAAGCCAGAAGAGACAGTATATTTTCAGGAGCAATTTAGTGCATGATTGATCTTACTGATGTTGTTAGTGTAGCGTTTATAGCTGGCTGGGTTTACCCACAGCAACTGAGCAGCATTCTGTGTTTAGGAAAAATCATGGGAGAAAATACATTGATTAGTTGGGTAAGTTAACTTTACACTCTAAAATTAGGAAATCAGCCTGTCACTGCTAACGTGGAAAGATGTTCATAAAGTCATAAATGTCACCGATCCCTGGACAGGGTTGCCTATTCTTTACTTTGTGTTTTCCCTGCCCAATCAAGTCTTCTCCTACTTTTGCGGTTTTTTAAAAAACTGTCTTTATTTAGTTTTCATTTCCATCCGAAATAACTGCGAGGCAGTTGTGCCCAGGTGATAAAATGAGTTTATAGGATGTTTTGGAGATTTAAAAAAATGAATTTCAAGTTGTATGCTAATATGTGAATTGATTTCATTTTAACTAAGATACCCATATGTCCTTATGTATTCATTATCCTTTATCTGCCACTGTTAATTGCAAGGATCCTTTTAAATTTTTTTCTGTGTGATGTGATAGAGAAAACAGCCATCTTATAGTGGAATGAGAATGAGATTTTAAACAACATTAAAGGATACAGGACACTTCTCCTTCCATGACACCCTTCATCCTCTCATCTCATACTTAGGACAGTATAATCTCCCTTCTTCTTTACCCACTCTGAAAATTAATCGCTATTACTGATGATTGGTGTAGAGCTGGGACATAAACTGAATTCTGGGCCACCATGTTTTTGTTTTGAGGACTAAGAATGGCTATTACATTTTTAGGGGCTTGAAAAAAATCAAAAGAAGAATAATATTCTGTCACATGAAAATTGTATGAAATTCAAATGTCAGTGTCCATAAATAAAGTTTTATTGGAACCCAGCCATACTCATTCATTTACGTATTGTCTTTGGCAACTCTCAGGCTACAATGGCAGAGTTGGTAGTTGCAAAAGAGACCATATGGCTCCTAAAGCCTGTTTACTCTTTGGCTCTTTCCAGAAAAGTTTGTTATCGCCCAGTGTGGAGGCAGATTGGGAATTGAGAACCATGAGTAACAAAGTACATGGCCTTTAGAGTTAGTCAGTAGGAAGTCCATGTCATGCCTCAATTTCCTTAAAGATTAAACACATTCAGATCGTTCCTCTGCTGAAGGTTTTGGTGGGGATAAAATGGTATAACAAACATAAAGCATACACACAGTGTGCTGCCAGCTACCTTAGAGGGAGTGCTTGTGTCTTGCCTTTTCACATTACCAGAGTTTCACATTTTTTTTCTAGCTTTAGGTCACCTGTTCAAACAGAACTGAGGCCAAAAATACCTTTCCTAAGCCTGGCAGTCGGCTTGGGAAAGATGAGGTAGACACTCTTGTCTTACTCTCCCCTTCCTCTTTCCTTATTTAGTTCCTTTCTTTCACAAAATTGGCAAATTCAGCACCTGAGGCTGCAAAATGTCATTATATTTTGAGGTGAATGGGTATGTAGTATTTGTCTTGACCTTGAACAAAAGAAAAGCACAGTGGGCAACAACCAATCTGCTAAACTTGAGAGATGGCTCTGTGAGAGTAGCATGGAGCACTGACTTGTGCACCATTCACACGTGCTATTTGCAACCCATGCCTCCAAGGGAGCCATCTGCAGTCACATGGACGCCTCCACCTCCAGAGCTGTGTGTTTCCCCTTTAACACGCTTCTTGTCAAGCTTATGGGTTTGCTTGCTAAACTGCATAGCCACTGGCCAGAAAGAAATAAAAAGCTTCCCCACGTGAAGATGAAGGTTCATTGGCAAGGTCTTCCTTCTGTCTCTTACCAGGAACAGCAAACAGAGACCTCCCTTCTTTCCAGCTTAAGTTACACATATTTTTCCCCCACTCTCCTTTACTTTCAGAGCTGGCAGCCTCATAAGAGCACCATTCAAATGGACTGTACTGAGGATGCAGAGCATCATGAATGGGGCATTTCTTGTCCTCCTGGCCCTTTTCCTTTTGTGTTGTCTCTTTCCATGTATTATTAGCCACCTTGCAAAGCTGGAACTTTGCCAACAGTTTGCTTCTGGGCCTTGTGGATTGCTGTCTGAATCTACAGCCTTTGCAGTTGAATGAGTTAGTAGAAAAGAAAAATAATTGGATTGTATCAAACCCACTAAAAGTCACTAGGGTATGCTCACCTAGGTAAACTGGGTTATGCTGATGCTATGCGGCCATTATAATTTAGATTTTATTGTGACATTTGCACAAATTGATGAATGGTATGTGCACTTGGCCTTTTTCCTACTGTTAAAAATTATCTTCTACTTTGTTATCTTTCTCTTCCTTTAAAAATATTTTCCTATGACTACCACTCTGGGTTGATTGGCTATAAATGATGGAGGGGTCATTTCAAGCCTTTCATTATTTGGGATTTCTTTTTTGGGGGTAAAGTGGAGAACAGAACTTTCGTTCTTGTTATTGGCTTCTGATGATAGTCTGGAATTATTTTATAGATGGTGTTTGGCTGCCAGCGTGGTGCTGGGGTGTGATTAATTTGTGCAGCTTGCCACTGGATAAATAATATTCATTCCTTGGATCCTTGTTCAGAAGGGATTAGCCAAGTGAACTGGAAAACATGCCTTTGTAGGAGAGCTTTTGCTGTTTGTGATAATCAATGAACAATCTAGTGGCTGATTTAATTCAACTCTTACAGAGCTAGCTGACTCACTGGCTCTTAATGCTTCTTAACATCTTTGGTAGTGTTTTTAGTCTTCAGTTTCTTACACATACACCAATATTATAGTAGACGTAGTTCTGAATTTAATATTTCCCCAGGGATCTTGTTCTTGGAATTCAAAGTAAATACCTTGTGAAATGGATTTCAAGAAAGTTGTTTTTCTGATTGATCTGGTTTTTCTTTCTTTTTATTTTTTTTTTCCTGCCTTCTAATGGGAAAAAAAATGCTTGGAAAGGGTAAAATAAAGGGAGGGTTAAAACAAAAAGCAAAAGAAACAGGGACACCTTAGAGACCTGTATGGCATGGGAGTCTCAAAGTATGTAACTTGGCTTTGGATTTTGGCATTGCATCATTTATAGGGGTAAATAATTTACGACTGAGCTTTTGCCTTGTGGGATGGTTGGAGTTAGTTCCACCAGGAGGGAAGATTTTCTGTTCAAATCTGCCACTCACTTGATTTATGTATCTGACAAGTACAGAAATGGAGAGTTCAGTTTAGAAAAGCTGTCACCCCTCTTGCTTTCTACCTTTGAATAATTTCCTCCCAAGTTTTGTTCATCCGAACAATACATTGGCTTGCCCTTTGTAGGGGGAACTGGCTGGTTGCTTGTGTGTTGTAGTAAGATGTCTTTTGTCTTCCAAGAAATGAAATGTTCAAGGTCTCAGGTACTGACTTTGATTTTTTTTTTTTTAATGTTTGTCACTTCTATGGACTAGAGTCTGCTTTTATCAACTTTACCCCAAATAATGGGTGAGGTAGGGCTGCCAGATTTAGCAAAGAGAAATCCAAGTTACCCAGGTAAATTTGAATTTCAGATAAATAGCTGATAATGTTTTAATATTAGGTTTGCCCTTTATTTCATATGACAGTTTGGTGCATGTTGGGGAGCTAAGGTTCCCTATCCTTAGGGCCCTCAGGTTAGGTCAGGTACTCAGAGATTATTGTGAATGGGAAAATAACTGTACAACTAGGAAAAGAGACTGCCATTTACTGAGTACTTTCTAGGTTATTTAATCCTCAGTTTGTGAGGTACTCATCAACCATTGTACCTTTGATAATGAAAGTAGCTAACGTTTATTGAGTCTATGTGCTGAGCACTGTTCTGAGGACTTTAATGCTTAACATAAATAACCCAATGAGGGTAAAGTACCATTGTGATTCCCATTTTACAGGAAGGGAAACTGAATGAGGTTATACAGCTAGCAAGGGATTGTTTGGAGTTGAATAATAGAAATACTTGTGCAAGGTCCCCTGAGTCATTGGGAGAGCCAGGCTTTCAATGGGGCCCCTTTCTTCCAGGTGTTCTTACCTTCCCTGCACATTGGAACCACCTGAGCAGCTTTAAAGACACAGGTGCCTGGGCACACCCTCAGAGAGGTGGATTTAGTTGGTCTGAGATTGGGCTGGGCATGGAGATTTTTTTCTGTTGTGTAGCCAGGGTGAGGTCTTTTGTTTTCCCCCATGTTTGGAGTGAAATGAATTGCTCTTCTTAGGAATTCTGGTCGCTGTATGTGGCCATTCCTTTAGTTCCTACCCCTCCTCCACAGAAAATACACCATTCCAAATCTGGCAGCTAATTTTTCATGGTCTTTGTTTCTTCAAAATTATTTTCAGAAAGTCCTGGTGGATATATGTTGGGGTATAAACAAACCACAAAGAAAGACCTCTTGGGGGTATCTGCTGATGGATTTTCTGAGCGATCTTTTCTTTTTCATTCCCCTTCACACTTCCTGGAGGAGGGAATATCCCTTTGTTCTTCATTTAGTTCCAGCTGGGTACCAGGCTGGGTATTTGAGGAGGTTTACAGATTAATAAAACTAGACCACTACCCTCCAGGAGTTTTCAATTTTGGAAGGGAAGTATATAAATGTAATTTTAGGTTTAATTTTCTAAAAGTCACTTCTGAAGAATACAGAGGATTAAGGACTTCTGAGTTGGCAGAGGCAGAGGGGAAGTGGTGTGGACTGCCTCTGCAGTCCTACCCTGGCTTGGTTCCTGCCCAGTTCATAGTCCCTGCAGCACCCTGGTCAGTTCCTGAGCTGTCCTGGCTCCATAACCTCGTTGGCACAGTGGATGAACAGTTCTTTGATGGGAGACATAATGACTATGCTGTGCACAGTTACCCTGGTCCAGGGTGAAGGCTCATCAGCACAGCAGCCGTGTTCTCTGCATAGCTTGAAGCTGTCTAGTGGGCCTTCATGTATGTTGATGGGTCTAAACCATGAATAGTAGTTTAAGCTTTATCTGTTGCTCCTGAAATTCCCTAAATTTGGTAACCAGTGTGGAGCCAAGGGAGTGTGAATGGGAAATCAGACACAGTCTCAGAAGCTGACCTGTGGCCCAGTAGGAAATGGAGTGGGAAGTTATGGACCCTAAGACTTTAGTTAGGGGGAAAAAAGACCTCTAAGCTAGATTGAAAAGGGTGTCATCATGTGAAAGCTGCAGAAAGAGAAAGACACGAGGGCAATTGGAGCATGGACTCCAGTGTATATTACATGTGATGGTTGGAGGTGAGAGGATGACTGAGGTTTTCAACCTTGGTGACCATTTACCAGACAGTTCTGCAAGCATTAGATACTTGAATATTCTGACTGTATTTATTTCTAAATGGGAGTTAGGGTAATGAGGGATTACCAATGCCAGGCCCAATTTATAATTCAGAAACAGAAGGTAGATGACTCTCAAGGATTGTTCTCACTCTAGGTTTTTAAGAAAAGTCGAATACTTTTGTCCTGTCGCAAGCTCTGTACTTTGACTATGATAAGCTTGAGCCTTTGAGAAAGTTGCTAGCTAACACTTAAACTTTATTTTGCCAGTATAAGGATAGCATGGATTAGGGGTTGACAAACTTTGCTGGGAAGTGCCAGCTAGTAAATATTTTAAGCTTTTACTAGGATCTCTGTTGCAACTATTCAACTCTGCTGTAATAACAGCAAAGCAGCCATAGACAGTATATAAACAAATGAACTTTGCTATGTTGCAATAAAACTTTGTTTACATGCAGTAGGCTGGGAATAACCTACAGGGCATAGCTTTTTGACTGGGTTTAGGCCATATGACTTACTCTCTCTGAGTCTCCATTTTAGCAGCTGTTAAAATGGAATTAATAGGGAACCAACTTCATTGGGCTATTTTGGTATTAAATAAGATAGCACAAGTAGTTTTGCAAAGTGACTGGAACATATTAAGGTTACAGAAAATGTTTCTTAAAGAGGAAGAAAAACTCATTTCATTGTGTTATATAGTAACCCAGGTGATTAATTGCAATCATTTAAAGGTAAGAAGGAGAAACCAGCAAAGCAAAATATTTGAAGGGCTATTTAGGATCACAACGCTACACAACATGCAAATGTAAACACGATATATATTGACTTTTTACAGTCTAGAAAAAAAAAATCCAAAAGCATGAAAAGCTCCACATAGCCAATCTAGTTTGTTCTTTGGAAGGGTTTTCTTCTTGGGGATTTTGTCTCATTCACTTTCTGATATGAGTGAAATTTTTAAGTACTTTTTGGCATAGGTTTGGGCTCTTCTCCCCCCAACAGCTGAAGTGTAAGGAGAAAAGTTTTTCCTAGAAATGAAATGTAAGGGGCACTTATTGAGTGCCTGCTCTGTGCTCACATTTCTGAGGTGTTGCAACTGCAGAAGGAAAAGTTTCAGTAATCGTTGGGCTTGCAATCCAATTGGAAGAGGAATATGTATACATGCAGTAGCAAGGCACGGTGCTAAGGCAGGATACAAATAAACAGGGAGTCATGATTCTCGGGGCTGTATAAAGATGCTGAAGGAAATCAGTAGGAGAAAACAGTCGTATCAAATGGTATCCGTGCATGGAAGCATCATGGAGAAAGATCTGGATAGGGGCTTTGTGAGTGTACTTTATTTTGGCTTGGTAGATCTCTTTCCTAGAAAATAATTCTGCTCCCTTCCCCTCAGGCATTTAGCTTGATTCTTGGTGGATAGTGTGTTTCCTTGTTTTAAAGACAGGGCATGGACTTAGCCAAGCCAGGGACATAGGAAGCAGAACCTTGTGGTGACCATAATGACTTTAGGCATTTGGTTTTGCTTCACACTTCAAAGAACTGAAAAGTGAGTGTGATTTAATTATTCATGAAAACATGCCCTACACCCTGCTTCTTGAGCCGAGCCGGGAATCCTGTTGTGGGCTATTAGACAGACCTGGTGAGAATAGCTGTGGGGAAAGAGGTGAGGAGAAATTCCCCATTAGGATGCATGTTCCCAAGAGCAGCACCGGGGCTACCGAGTTTCTTGCTGCATACCCAGCACACTACAGTAGGATATGCCATAGTCCAGCTCAGTAGATTTTGAGTAAAGAGTGAGAGAAATATTTGCGGTATGCCTACTGCCCCAAATTTAGTGTTGGGCATACAAGCATGGTAGGTGAGAGAATTGGCATATAACAAGTGAGAATAATTCAGTGGATGGGGGAAGAAGTCAGAGAGACCAGATGTTCATTTCGGAGTTTAGAAGGCCTCAGACGTGGTGTTACATAAACTTGGTCTTTAAGGATGAGTGGGTTTACATATGTCAGGATGTGCGGGCAAGAGGAATAGCAGGGAAAAGGTGCTCTGGAATCAAATAATAGGGTAAATTGGGTAAGCCTTCTGTGATTGAGCTCCTTTGCTGGCTGCTGACTTTTTGATATCCTTTGAGGCAGGACCTACTATTAGATATTTTGGAATTCCTCCTTGTGCCCTGTCAAAGAGCATCTGGTCCTCTCCAGCCTTGATGGGGAAGCTAACCTCTTCACCAGTACAAACCCTGGAGAAAGAGCAGAGAGGATCAGCCTCATCCACGCAGCTGGTCAGAGTGCTAGGTTTACTGAGGTGATAGGTATAATATTCACCCAATGTTTTCTTCCTCCCCACTTTTTAAAACTGGGATCCACACAAGTATGAATATAGAATTTTTAAGCCTATTGAAATGACCATAAGAAGGGAACCAAGGTAGAAAGAAAAATAGAGGGGATGAACCAATTTATGTTCATGTACATATATACATGAAAATGTCACAATGAAACACCCTGTATAGCTATCTTAAACAAACAAAATGTCATTTTTTAAAAAATAAAAATAGACAATAGAAAGGCAAAACAGTCACGTCTAGGGAGAGAGTACCTACCAGTGGGAGGGGGGAAGATACAAGGAGAGGGGATTAGAGGGTGAATAGGGTGGGGTATATTGTGTACAGATGTATGTAAATGGAAAAATGAGACCTGTTGAAACTATTCCAGAAATGGGGGGAGGGAGGATAATGGAGAATGATGGAGGGGGTGAATTCAACTATGATATATTGTAAGAAATTTTGTAACTGTCACAATGTTCCCTCAGTACAACAATAATAAAAATAAAGTATAAAAATAAATAAATAAATAAAATTAAATCCAGAATGCTTTCCCTGGCTTGTATGAATCGACATTCCCTGCTTTGAATAAAACCTACTATTTATTGATGTGGCAGATACTGTACGAAGGGCTTCATCTATAACACTTGGCACAGAATTCTTACAATACACCTATGAGATGAGATGCGGCAAGGAGATTATCTGATTTGTTCCCTGCTCTATCTCCCATACCTATAAAAGTACCTTGTACCTATCAGGTGCCAGGATTTGAACAGATGAATCAAGTGTAGGGTGCAGACATTATTTGACTAAGTCATACTGATTGTATGAGGAGTTGGAGACCAGGCTGTATGATTTCAAAGTATGGACTCTAAACCCTATTCTTGTCTGTTTCCTGGTGCCTAGCTGAAGTCCCAGTCTTTTACACACACCCATCCTTGAGAACTCTGCTTTAATGATCACATTTCAGGATGCCTTATAAAGATACTTTGGGCTGTTCTCTAATTTGTTGTAGATAAAAATTTTGCAATAAATTAGGTAATGTTCAAAAGTGACTTTATTTCAAACATTTGCAGCAATGTGCCTATATACCTCTTCTTAATTCCTTCCACTGGCAATACTTGGTTTGCATGAGAATGGATACTCTACAGTAATGCGACCACAAAAACTGAGAGATTGGGAGGGGACCAGGCCTGAGTCTAAACTGATCCTAGAGTTGGAAATTTAGTGGCTTAGTTGATAGAACTCACGTGAACATTTGCTGCTGCTGCTTAGTAAGTGGGGATTGTTCATTCCCTTCACGGACATTTTCTTAGGCCTTTGAGCCCCATACCATGGAGGAAGTAAGACAGTTTTTGCCCGGGGAGCTTATATTCTGATGGAGGAGGTACAGCTGTAGAGGCAGAGCAGAATGTAAGCTGTAGAGGCAGGGCAGAATGTGGGAAGTACCTTAGTAGGCACAGAGGCACTCAGAGGAGGGAAGAGATGAACATTGGGTGGGTTTCTTGCAGACACCACTGTTTTCTACTTTACTCATGTTTTAATATAGTGTTCTTGAAGGAAGCACAAGAGAAACTTAAATTGGTTGAACATGACAGTGGTTCAGTAGATATGCTATCCAGTTTGTTGAAGCAAGGAAAAAGCAGACAGAGGGAAGAAGGCAACAAAGGGAAAATTGTTTAGAATGATCAAGAACCCAGTCGCTCAGTGGTGGAGTATGCACCGAACGTGCACATGACCCTGGGTTCAATCCCCAGCACCCCACAAAACAAAAACCTGAATGGTTATGCCTAGAATTTCCTTCCACTCTTACCTTACAAGGTAACCCAAATAGTTACACAAGGATAATTTCCTACAACCGTCCATTGCTTTAAATGCTTTTGGGATTTCTATTTTTGAGGAGCAAAGGCATAGGTAGGAAGAGAGTTGAAATAGGGGTTACCAGTTCTGTGGTTTCAGGACTGATAATTAGGCTGGTGAGTGGGTTTTTATTGAACTAAAAAGTAATTTGTTAAAAATAATAAGTAAAAAAATACACCAAAATCAGGTTTCTCACCATAATGAGAAGAAAAGTTCCAGAGGTCAATCAATTGGTCTATTTCTCATTTGAGATTTTTATGATCTAGACAGATTTCCCATTAAATAACAGTTTTATCTTCACAGGACTGTATGTTTTTGTGCTTTCACAGAATTTTTGAAATATAGCTGCACTTCAGAATAGAATTCAAGATGAAAATGCTTATATGACCTTAGTCAAAGTGCTGTTATCTGCCTTTCTACCTTGGTGGTTTTGTTTCCTTTGTGTGCATGTTTATTTGTTTATTTTTGAAAGAAACCATCAGTCAGTCGTCCATCTTACCAGATCAACTGGAAGGGAGTTTAAACCCTTTCGCTTCCACTCGTCATTTACGTGAATTATTGGTGCTGCTTGGGTGTTCAGTTAAAATAATTCACCAGCATTTTCCTTAAAAATTTTCATTTTTTCCTGGCCTTTTACCAGTTGGCACTCTTTTTGTTGTACATTCTGATTCTTCATGTTGAAATAAAAGAAGGAAATTGGCAGACAAATGATCTGTGCTTATCTAGCTCTATATACATTTTTAAAGAAATGTACTTCCACTGTCCAGAGTTGTATTAAAAAACTTGAGATTATCATCTCTACAAATACTTAATGTATTTTGTATAATATTCTACTTATATGTATCCAAGCTCATACTGAAGAAAGGACTCATACAAGAAAGGACTTATTTTTTTGCCCCTGTCTATAGGTCTTACAAGTATTTAAAGAGCTGGATGTTCCCAGTGGTGGAAGGCAGTGGAGTGAACTTCAAAATTTAAAATCATGGTCCTGAAGAGGCCCACATTCGTCTTGTTGATGTGTGTGTTTATTTGTGAGAACATACATAAATAATTTAATATCTTAACATGAATCTGTGTGAAAGAGAGGCAAGAGATACCATGGGAAAGTGGGTCATTACTGCTGGAGTGTTTTTGTTATTTTATTTATTTGTTTAACTTATTAATCTAATTTTGTGGTGCTGGGAATTGAACTCAGGGTCTCGTGTGTGTACCTGCTGGACAAGCACTCTACCATTGAGCTACACCCCCAGCCCTGGAGTGTTTTTGTTTGTAACATTTATTGAGACAAGGGCCCAGAACTCAGATTGCAATGGTGGAAGAAAAATGAGCAAAATGCCTCCACAGGTCAAAGAGGTGACAGAGTGTGTTCTCAGATTAATTAATCAAATCTAACTTCTCATCTTGAAAACTTGGAAATGCCTAAAGGAGTCAGTATGTCAGCTTCAGCTTTTTTTTTTTTTAAACTTGGAAAAAGTCCAAATACAGATTATTTATGGATTAAAGAAATGTTCAGTTTATATTTCAAGTGTGGTCTTTCCCATAACTACATAGTAAAAGAAACCATGCTTCTGAGGAAGTATCACTGAAAAACCATGACTTTTATGTTTTAAAGATGTGATATTCGATGTTTCTTATGTTTGGATTGAATTTGTAGAAGTTAAAACTAAAATCATTCAGGGAAGTTTTGTTTTTGAAATATGTTTTTATTTTTTTCTATTTATTCCTTTAAACATTCTAGATTAAAAAGAAATGATAAGGGTGAGATCCTAAGATTTTTTTTTTTAAAGATAGAATTTCTCTATGTAGCCAGGTTGGCCTAGAACTCGTGACCCTCCTGTCTTTTGCCTCCCACCTGAGATTGCAGGTGTGCACCACCACACCTAACTTTTCATCCTGGCTTTAAAATTTGAGCTTAAAGCGGGTAAATTTATTTTTAAGACTTAAAATAACTGTGCTGTTTGTAAGTAGACTTGTGGTGAGTTTTAATAGTGTGGTTTTTGAAAGTATACTGACTTCTGGCAGCTTCAGACCTTTTTGTTGTGTTGTTGTTGCTTTTAATAAAACAAGGTTTTGCTTTGTTGCTCAGTCTGGTCTCAAACTCCTGGGCTCAAGCCATATACCTGCCTCAGTTTCCTGAGTAGCAGGGATTACAGGTACACAGCACCATGCTTAAGCCAAACCCACTTTGTATCTCTGCTCTGTCACTCCCTCATTCTGGGGAGTGACTTGGGATGTTTCAGCTTCAGGTTCACATTTGCAAGTGAGGATACCAATGTATCACTGCAGGATAGTTTGAAGATTAGTTACACATTGGATGAATATCCCAAAAGGAGCTCTAAACAGCCCAGGTTGGGTATTCAAAATGTCTCCATTTTCTTTCTTCTCTCTCTTTTCCAAGAAGCTTAGTGCTCTGTTTCTGTTGACACATGTTTTGATATTATACTTAATATATTGTCAGAAACCATGTTCCTTATTGCATGTTAAAGTTTATAAATTCTAATGTCGCTTTTTAGTTAAAAATGCACCCTAAAACTTATCGAATTAACCCTAATACTTATCAGGATTGATTTCTACTTTTGCTTTTCTGGTAACCACTGAATCTCTGTTCTGCCAGTGACAAGTTTACCTCCCTGTGTGCAAAGAAGAACGCCTTGGCTTCCATGCTTTGACCATTGGACCAGAGAGGTCCCTAGCCTGTGTCCTCTTTTTGGATTGTTCTCATCATGACTGTCACAGCAACACGGCTAGGGGAGTCTGTCATGAGCCACTTTTTTCTGAGATCCTGTGACTTCAGGTGTGGAGGTGAGGTGGAACCACTGTCCCATCCTTGTCTTTGTGATCGCGTGCCAATGTGCTTTCTCATTGTCAGGGCTGCAGTTGTTTCTGTGTCTGAAACCGTCGCCTCCAAAAAAGCAGCCCACATGGCCTTTATCAGCTCTCTCTTTGAGATGTGGACTCACACAGCTTCAGCTTCTACAAACACTGGCTCGAGAGAGCTGGAAAGATGTTTGAAATGGCACATGTGCTTGTGATTCGGGTAGCCAAGGAAACAATGTCCCTTGATACAAAGCTTCCTTTTAAAAAATGATGTTGTCTTTCTGGGATTGTCTCAGAATCCCCCACTGCAAGATTCCAGAGGTTTGTGAAGTTATACCGGGTCACTTCCAGAAACCATATTAAGAGTTAACAGAACACATGAAGAATTGCCTTTGTAAAAATGCAGAGTTTAGAGGAGAAGCCCAGTGCACTGTGGATGCAATATGGCACCACCTGAGTAAGCCGAGCCTTGCTTAAAATGGATGTTTCATAAATCCTACCTGGATTTAGCTTTCTTCTGCTCTTGCCTTATAATTTGTATTATCTTTCCAATTTCCAATTAAACTTTAGTTTCTCTTCACCCCTTTTATAATAGTTATTAAAATTATATAGTGATATTTTTACTCAACAACTACCCATACCTTAGCCATAGATTTTGCTAATATATCTGTCACGTGTAGTATTATAGAACCTAGAAGATAATCATATGCAGGCTTTTTTTCTTGTTTTTGAAAATGGTGTTGGGGATTGAACCTAGGGCCTTACACATGCTATTTGTGAACTCCTTCCACTGAGCTATACCCTCCATCCACAGTTTTCATTCAATACATGAGAAACCAAATAAATCGTGATGAGTACTTAGAGGCAGAAGTCACGGTGTGAATCTGAATGTGTTCATTTTAGTTGTTACAGGTCTTGATATTATTACCAACACCATCTTAACATTGCTTTATTTTACAAAGATCTTCTGGGCACCTGACAACAGGAACGAAATCCACCACTCATAAACAATAAAGAATCAGGACAGTCCTCTGAATGCAGAGGACTCAGCCTCATGTGCTCCAGGGCCAGACAGACTTTACAAATACGTGGATGGGCCTGGTATAAGAGAACATGGAGAGGGCAGGTATTTGGTGAATTGCAGTAGGCACAAATACCTAGAATTACTTAACTTCTGGAAGGCCTCTTGACAGCCAGATAGGTAGCAACCTCTTTCTTAGACTTTATTCCAATCTGTAAACTGACATTGTGCTACATTTTTCTAAGTGATACACTTCATAATTAAAGAGGTTCAAGTGGGAAGAAGTGTTCATAGAATTTCCACTTGAGAGCAGATTTTACACCTGCTGCCTGGTTATCTATTAATTAAATTACACACCTTGGGATAAAATTTCAGTTTAGTTAAAAGTTAAATTCTTGCTCTCTGAAAGGCACTGTGAAGCTTTGATGGGATTATTAGTCATGAGAGTTAGCACAGACCAGAAAATAAATTTTTATTATCCAGAAGCAGTGATTGTCAAATAGTAGCATGCATCAGAATCTCCTGGAGTGCTTTGTAGATCACAGGTTCCTGGGCTCACTCCAAAAGTTTTCACTCCTTAGGACTAGCGGAGGATGGTGTTGGGTGGTGGTGGGGGTCCCTTGAGAATTTGCGTGTTAGTTTCCAGGCATTATTGCTGCTGCTATCAGGGACTATTTACTAAGGATCGCTGCATTAAGGGTGTAGTTAGGGCTTTTGCTTCATTTAATGCAGGAGCTATGTTTCAGTTTATGTGTTTGCTTTATTCTCAACCTAGATGCTCCACTAGTCGTTCCAAGGTGTGGTAGCATATTGTTAACTAATCCCTTCTAATCAGGGATGTGCGGGTACATGCTGAACATGTGGCTTCAGGGTTGGGGGAAACCCTGATTTGTAGTGTTGCTACTTTAGAGCTATGCATAATTATCAACTAGCTTGTAAAAGTCTTTAAAATTGAACAGTCACCTTCAGGACACCACTAAATCATTCCTAAGGAAAGAACCTGAAATTGAACCTTAGCTGAGATAGACCCTTACCATCTCTTTATTGTTTGTCTGTCTATTTATCTATCTGTTATTTGATGGTACTGGGGTTTGAACTCAGGGCCTTCTGCTCAGTAGGCAAGTGCTCTACCACTTGACTCACATCTCCAGCCCTTTTTGCTTTAGTTTATTTTTCAGATAGTTTTCCTACTTTTGCCCAGGGCCAGCCTTGGCCTGTGATCCTCTTACCTCTGTCTCATAAATAGCCAGAATTACAGGCATGTACCATGCCCAGCTTGTTTTTTGAGATAGGGTCTCACTAACTGTTTTTTCCTAGGGTTGGTCACAAACCTCAGTCCCCGCTATTGTCTTCCAGGTAGCTGGGTTGACAGGCATAAGCCACCACAACCAGCCTTCTTACCATCTCTTTAAGGGTCAGGTTTGGAAGGGGATGAAAAATAAACCCTTGTTGAAGCCTGGGTGTGGGGAGGCATAGAGGTGTAATCTAGAAGAAGTGGGCATGATGGCTGTTCCTAGAGGGATTTTATTGCTTCAAAAGCCTTCTGCCTGGAAGTGAGGGGGGAGAGGGGGAGAAGCTGGGGGAGGGGGGCAGGGGGAAGAAATGACCCAAACAATATACGCACATGTGAATAAATGAATTAAAAAAAAGACTTTTTAAAAGATATATGAAATTTCATCTTTCATTGAATGAAAAATAAGTGGCAGCAACTCCAGCCCAGATTCTTAAGACCAGTAGGAGCCAAGGAGCAGCTGCTTGCTCGTCCCCTTTGGACAGGCTGGCCAGTTCTACTTCATCACCAACTCCACTTTGTTCACTCACACTCGTCATTGCCTGGTACCTGCTGTCGTGATTTCTGCATCACTCAAGGTTGTGCATGAGGAGGCTGCACCCTCCTCCCTGGCTGCATGTTTGTGTGTGTGGGTGCATGTGGGGGGTACATTCAGTAACCCTGAAGAATTCTGAAAGACTTGAGTGAAGGTGAGTCAGGGAACCCTTCTCTTCCTTCTTTACTGTTTCCATCTGCTCTCCCCTTTACTTTGGGAGGAAGAGGAATTAACACTCCCTGAAGCAGAAGCCAAGACCCAAAATGCCTCTAATTTCTCTGTCTAAACTGCAGATCTGGGATCTAGCTGTGGATTTCCTGATAAAGAGAGTATGTGCTCCTAGGTGGTTTAATTACTGTTTATGTGTCACACATACTTTTCTTTTCAGAATCCTATTATTTATTTGTCACTCCAGTGCTTCTTCCATTTTCTCTTCTCTCAGTGTCTTGTGTCTCCCCTGCCCTGCCCAGCTTGGCTTTTGTATCCTTAGCTTTTTCTTGGTATGGGAAAATACAGAGTAGAAGAAAACCTTGCTCACAAAACCACCTGGCTCAGCCACTCTGTGGTTTTATTTGATAGGGTGGAAGGAGGGAGATGTTTGAAGAGTCTCAGAGAAAAAAGAATGGGTTTAAATCTAATCATCATCAGATTGAGAAATAAATACCTCTGTAACCTCCATGAGGAAATGTGTCTGAGAATTTTCTGGATAAATGTTGTTCTTAAGTTTGGGTAGTATGCAGAATTTAGGCCACCCATACGCATGGAGCATGAGCTGTCCCATGAAGTTCAGATGTGTTTCAAGAGTTTTGGTGGAGTTGTAATTTAACCAGGGAGACAGCAAGTCCTCGTGGGAAAACATTTGTGTTGAAAATCAATAAGGAAAATGCAAGTAAGCAGCTTGTGCTCTGAGGTGACAGTTTGCATCTGAAGTTAGTGCCAAGTGGCATTTGTCACGAGCAAGTAGAAGACAACTAAGTGGGTTGGGAGGTAATGTGTTGCCTCTTGGTTGGCTCACTGGCTCGCTTAAGGAACACTGCTGTTGGTTGCTCGGCTTATGATGCTCAGATCAAGTCATTTGCAGCTGAATAATCACTGTGATGTATTAGGCATGTACTTTGTGCCACATAGCACAGCACAAGGCTTTAGCACTGTCAAGATCTTCACTTGTGAGGTGGAAACTGACTCAGTGAAGCAGTTACTGTGTGTGGTCTGATAGCTAAGATAGAGCACCCAGGATTTGGGTCCTGCTCTTCCTGGACTCCACATTTTGAATCACATATTATCTGTACATGTTACGGCCTTAATAGAGGATTAATTTTAAGTTTTTGTTTTTATCTTTATTAGTCTTGAATCTAGAAATGTATAGCTGGAGGTTTCTTATTTTAAACTCCTGAATAGAGGGCACACCATTCTTTGTCTGTTGCCTAGCATATACTGTCTATCCACCTAGGCAATAATAATATAATTTGATCTTTAATTTATATTGACATATATTTATGATGAACACATCTTAGTTTATAACAGTGCATTATGGCTT
Organism: Castor canadensis; assembly: GCF_047511655.1. Classification (NCBI taxonomy): domain Eukaryota; kingdom Metazoa; phylum Chordata; class Mammalia; order Rodentia; family Castoridae; genus Castor; species Castor canadensis. The sequence goes on along the minus strand of NC_133388.1, from coordinate 176,967,772 downwards.
CCTTTTCCTCTTCCTTCTCCCATGCCTCTTCTTGTAGTTGATCTACCCACCAGTCAAATTAGAAAACACCAGGTTTTTAGACACCCACCTAAGTAAAGTAGGCAGATTCCTATATTCTATAAAAAGACATAGCATCTGGTAAATGGAGCATGTTAGAATTTCCATTGAGAATTGTCTCATATGTCAATTTTCTGGAGATATTTGGTGTTCTTCCAGTTAACCTGGAAGTGTACATTTATGAAGAATTTATTTTTCCTTAAGGCCAGAAGTGTCCCTGCCCTTTCTCTGACATGGCCCTGGGGCACCAGTAGAGTGTTGGTAGCTATGGAAGAGAGTGGCTGCTGTGGAGACCCAGCCATTGGTCCCTTCACTATCCGTCCAGTATTGTAGGTTTTCATTGTTTTAGATATTGCCCTCACCACAAGGACCTTTGGGGGTTCGGGGCCAAAACTCTCCTTCCTATTCTCCCATTACAGCTGCATAATTTGTTGTGAAACTTTCACTTATAGGTGAAAACTCATTTTGGCAGCCATTAATTCCCACTATAATTTATTTAGAAGCCAGCATTTCTAATAATGGAAAAGTGAGTTTCAGTATCAAGCAGCATGGCTAATACATGTTGAGAATTGCATATTGTTGATAACTGTAAACTCTGAGATTGCATTAACAAAAAAAAAGTAATAATTCCCAAGACAACCAAGAAGGGGACTGGGGAACAACTACAGATTCAATCCCTGTCATTTTGTTTGTTGGCCAATGATGTTAAAATTGGGAGAAAATGATCTGAGTGCTGATCATACCTTGGGAATATTTTTGAACTAAATAGGAGTGATTGGAGAGTGAATGTTTTGTGTCAATAGGGGAACATAGCATGTGATCATGGGGCAGATGGCTTCTACAGAAAATTGCCAGGAACTCAGAGCTCAGCAACAAGTATTTCTAAGACAGTTGTAGCTCAGTACAGTCGTTGTGAGGTCAGAAAGAACTGTTTGCCTGTGGGTCCACATTTTATGTAAGTAGATACTCAGAACAAGCACCTGCAGGGTGACAGATGAAGGTCTTCAGACGACCTGGGCTTGAGCTGACTCTGACTCTGCCCATTAGTGAAAGTCCTATCTGTTCTACAGTTTCCCCCACAACTGCAGAGTACAGCAATTCCTGTAGAGCTGTTGAGCACTGAGTGACATAAAGTATATGTACAAAATGGCTTTGTAAACTCGGATGCTCTTTATAACCGTGAGGAACCTGGATACCTGCTCTTTTGTAGTTTTCTGATGAGACACATGTCCTCAGGAGGTACATCATTGCAGAACTAGTTTATATACTTGAGGTTCTTTCAAAACACTGAACCTGAGTAGTGCTTGCACTTTCTTCCTTAAAACTATGTTTAGGCAGTCAGTTTGTGACCCATTCTCTTGGACTGGCAGTACCTTCTTGGTAACCCAAATCCCTGTGACTGAGAGAAGGCCATGCTTTCTGTGTCCAAATGAACCATGTAGGGCTTAGAAAAGTCAGAATGTGTGGCTAATGGATTATGGAAGTTGCTGGACAGGACCCAAACAGACTGCAAACCAGTGACTGACTTGTCTATAGTGGCTAACACCATTTTTTTCCTTTTGGAAAGGTGAAAGAACCAAAAAAGAATTGAGTAGATCACTCTGATTATAACAGCATCCACAGCAGAGCCAGGAATCAAATGAAAGTCATCTTATTACAACTTTTCAAGGATTTTATCCCTAGTGGCTTAGCGTGATGGAGAAGAAGATGGTGATTAATATACTGATTACTATCTTAAAGGGAGGTCTCAAAAGTTTGTTTTGCCCCTTTGAAAATTTAAGAGTTTATATTAAATAGCTGCATCGCAGGGACAGATTTGTTATGTTTGCTTGCTTAAAAGACAAAAAACCCAAAAACTATAGAAATTGAAAAGTAGCCTAGAGATTGTTACATTTTTAAACTTTATCAAGAAATAGTATGCCACTAACTCTGCATAAATAAAAAATAATAACTTAAGCCCTTATCTTGTGACTTTAATGAATCGTGAACAGGAGTGTGGGCATTATCTGTGAGCCCAATGGCTAGAACTCTCTTACCAGCACGAATGTGGCTCTCATGAAGACTGTAGGTCATGACATTGGCCCCGGCATCTCTTGTCTTGCAGGCTGAAGCATGTGTGTCTTCACTTTGGTGACAGTAGTGGGTGGCATCACTTATCATAACTGCTGCATCACTGGCCCCAACCTCTGTAACTTAAGAAACCATCCTGATAATGGAGTGCTGTCTTTTTCCATCTGGAGAGGGGCCCTGTTTCTCTGTGGGAACTTTGTCTCGCATTTCTGCCGTCTGCAGAACCTCTTTTGGCCAGAGATTGATGTGCCCGAATGATTTATGGTAGTGATTGTCAGGGACTTTTGAAACCCATCCAATTTCAGGATTTGGGTTCTTGTTTCTTGTCACTTGCAGCACATTTGATGAATTCTCACTCTCAGCTGGCATGTTTCATAATTGTCAAAACTTTGATTGAAGTGGTATTTCTGAAAAAAAATTATTAGAGAGAAAAAAAAAAAAAAACCAAGGCTCCTTCACTTATTTTTCCCCCTGTGCCCAAAACTGCTTTGCCTGGTTCACAGTCTTGTCATTTCGCCTCTCTGCAACCTGCTGACCTGGCAAACTGTCCCCTCATGCCTCTTTCACAGTCCTGTGCCTGCATTTTCTGGGCCTTGTATTTTGCTTGTTTGGGTCTTTTCTAGCCCAGATGGTAAAAGCTGTTGGAAGAAGGTGTGGAGAAATTTTCTAAGTTCTCCCTTCAGCAGTCTTTCAAGATCCATCCCATGGGGTGGAGTGGGGTGCAAAGAGATGGTATCAAGCTTTTTCCCTTATCTTAAAAACGTGGTAGGGTTTGCTTTTATTCCACGAGCCAAGAGTCTTTGGCTGAAATGTTGGCTCACTAGGTCTTTGGCTGCTTTTGCAACCCAGAACTCTGTCCTTGCATTTCAAAGCTGTCTTCATGGTGAAGCCCACAGAAATTAGCCAGGAATATCTGGTCCCTTCATACTGGAAGGTTTTTTCTTTTTTGTCTTTTTTTCTTCCCTCACCCATCCACCTTCCTGCCCATGTTTCTAACTCACAGAGAATTTTTTTTTAAGAGTAACCAACTCCCTTCCTGTTCTACTCTGCCCACAGCACAGAGACTATAGTCTCTTTTCTCTCAATTTGTAGCTCTCAGGAACCCTGTATTAGTGGGCCCTAGTGTGTCTTTCTAGGTTTTTGATGCAGATGTAGGATGCACTCACACGCATCCATAGAAAGGTGTACACAGACACACTGACATCCACATATACTTTGAACTCATCAACCTGGACTTTCACTCTGTTGTTTAAAAAGCACATACATACCCACTCTTCCCTGCTGTTTACAACAAGGACAGCCTCCCTGTCTGCCTTGCAAGGACCAGGCCTCTTATGATCAGACAGACTTCCCTATGACTCCCTGGCTCCTGTAGCCCCGCTCTCCCCTCTTCCTCAGCCCTCAGGCCCTCACTGCTCCTCCGTCACTTTTCAAGCTTATCTTTCCCTGGTCCCTCCTGCTGGAGCAGTCACCCTGCTTTGTGCTGCACACTGGCCTGGATTGGTCATTGATAGTCCACATCAGTTTGTAAATTCTATGTTTATGTGGTCATTTAAATAGCATCTTTCACCCTCTATTACACTGCATGTTCCAAGACAGATACCTTGCTGCTTTTATTTGATTCATTGTTTATTTTTAAGAACACTTTAACCATAGAGTCTGTGCATTGCAGGCAATATAACAGTGCATCTGGAGATAATAGTTGAATGAATGAAAAGCAAATGGCTGGATGAATAAATGTATGATGTAGAAGCATCCTTTGGGTATGGAGGAAATACTACCTCTTGGAAACAAGTGTGCTTTAATACACAAACATATTTTCTTATTTTCCTCTCCTCTCCTTTTTTTCCTCCCCCTCCTTTCTTCATGCTTGGTATTGATCTGCAGGTCTCATGCATGCTAGACAGGCACTCTACCACTGAGCTTCATCTCTAGCCACCTCAAAACATTTTCTATCTATAGAACCTTGGCATTTTCTCTTTGCTATTTCTAGCAGTTCCTAAGAAGTCACCCAACCTAGGAAAGTTGGTCATCAAGCACTGTCAAGAAAAGTCTTTGAGCCAGGTATGGTGGAGCATGACTGTAATCTCAGCTACTCAGGAGGCAGAGGTAGAATGACCATGGTGTGAGGCCAGCTCTGTTAGTGTGAGACCCTATGTGAAAACAAATTAAAAAGCAAAAGAACTGGAGGTGTGGCCCAAGTGGTAGAGGATTGGCCTACCAAGTGTGAGGCTCTGAATTCAATCCCCAATAAAACAAACAAACAAAAAAAACTCTTGGCAGTTTATAGAATTTACACTTTCTCACCCTTTCTTATCTGTTTTGTTTCTACTGTGACTTACTTTTTGAAGCATAAAGATTCCCTATGTTTATTTTGAAATTTCTCTAACATTGTCATCTCTCTATGAGGAATGTGGAAGACATTAAGGGGTGGATGGGAGAAAGAGAGGAAGGGGAAATTTAGTGACTAGTTAGTGCACTCTAGGCTTCACATCCACTGGCAGCAAGATTGATGTTTGACATCTTTGTGTTCCTAAAACCTGGAGCAAGGTATGCATTTTGTATGCAGTGTGACGTTGAAATATTAAGATGAAATATAAAGGAAGAAGGGAAGAAATGGTCCTGGCAATTCTGGCACTAACATTGTCATTAACAAACGTATCTGTTGCTTTGTTCAAGTCTTATTCCTAATAAGAAATATGTATTTCTTGGTACTGTAGCCACTATTTATTTCAAATTCATTATCACTTTTTTCCTTTGCAGTTGTTTCATCTACTTCTTCAATATTAATGAATATTCATTAAGAATGAATATTAATTCATTTTTTAAAAGTTTTTTTTGTTTAGATTCATACTCTATAACCCAGGCTGTCCTCAAAATCATGATCCTTCTGTCTCAGCCTCCTGAGTGCTGGGATTATAGGCACGCACCTCCAAGATCACCGTCAGTGTTAATATTTCTCTCTAAGAGTAAAGAAAAATAAAGAGGATCTGAAGCAGAGGCAGAAAGATTAATTTTTAGTTATAGCTCTGCATCTACATACTGTCCTCATTTCTTCCCCCCCCCCCCCCGCTGCTGGTACTAGGGCTTGAACTCATGGCCTTAGCACTGTACCACTTGAGCCATGTTTCGAGCCCTTCCTCAATCACTTTTTGAAGTCTGAAGACTTAGTTTCTGATCCCCACGTTTTCCTTGTAACTTGAGAGTCAGTTTATATTTCCATCAGTCCACTTGTGTCTGAAATGGCACAGGGAGGTGAGCCATTCCTATTTTGAAGTTCCTCTTTCTGCTAACCACACTTTTTTCTGAGCGAAGCGAGGGAAGAAGGAGTGTTTGTTGTTATTCCTTCTGTGTTGAACGAGGTAACACCATATTTAATTGCTAATGATCAGGAATATTACTGTGTAATAAGAATTCTTGGGTTATTTATAATTAGCTCTTTGTTTGTGCACCAGTAATATTGTTTTTGAAGTGCTTGAAAATAGCTTAGTCTTTCCTAAATAAATTTCTCCTTGTTTACCTTTTTCTTAGCAAGCTTTCTTTATCCTTATATCATGCAAGAGTAATCTTTACTCTCAGTCACTGTAAGTAATGAAACTATTTTGTGCATTTATGAAATGCAGTTTGAATACATACATGACAGTTGGTTATTTCCCAGGAAAAAATGGGACCTTGCCTTGAGATTTTGTGTGGTTTGTAACTTGGTTTATGATACCAGACAGAAGCTATCGGCTTCTGTTGAAGCTTAAATCCTTCAACCACCTGACTTTCTCTTCCTATCTTTCATTCATTTGACTTTTGCCTGGGTGCTAAGTCTTTCACTGTAAATGTTCAGGGTTGAAAATGTTTGACCCTCCTTGCCTTCCTCAGATGTTTACCTCCATAAATTTTATAGGACATACTTTCTTGTTGTCATGAAAAGTAATTATTTCTTTCAATCTGTCCAGTTGCATTGTAGAAAATAATAAATCTTTGAGATTAAGAAAGTAATGAGCAACAACTATGGACATCGTTGGGTTAAACTTGTGAGTCCATAGCTAATTCAAGGGAAATTAAGAATGTATGATTTTTAAATACATATTCTCATTCCCAACATTATTCATTCCTCTTGCTTCTCAATTATATGTTCATATCAACTATACAGATACTAAATAGATTATTCATAGCTAACATAATTTGTACCTAATATAAAGGCAGTGACTTAGATTTCATTGATGATTGGCTTGCCTGGAATTTTATGAGTCTGGACGCTTACTGAAATCCTTGAATTTCAGCCAACATTTCTATTTTAATTCAGATAGAAAACCCTATGTATGATCCAGCTCTCTCTGTATGTATTCACTACAATAGGTTGATCAGTGCAAATAAAATGACAAGGAGGATGGTGTGGATTCAGATAAAGAAAAGAGCAAAACGATTAGAACTTGAGAATTGAAGGGTGAAGGGAGATGTGGAGGGTATAGTTAGAGGGATCTTGGACTAGCTCACTGAACTCCAGACTGCTGTGACAAAGGGCACCTCTTTAAAGTAGAAGGATGTACTTGTAGTTTAAGTAAAAGGAAATAGAATGTCTTTGTCAAGAGGATAATGAACAAATACCCCTTCTCCTTCCAAGTCCTCTGCAGTCTGGAAGGATGTAAGTTCAAGAATGAGAGAATGAGAGCCTGATGATGGCTTCTCAGGATAAGTTAGACCCATCCAGACAATGTCTCTAACACTTGCATATTTCATCACAAAGGCAAGTGATTCCATTGTACAGATTATCTTACGATGCCACTGTCAGACATAAAGTCTGGTGGCAACTGAACTTCTGGTCTGACCCACAGCAACAATTTTTATGTTTTTGAAATTGGCGATCTTCCAGAAGTGTCCATTTTATAGTGCTTATATCTTGGTACCTGAACTTCTGCAGAGAAGTTTTATTTGAGTCATAAATTTTTAATGTCAAAACCTTCCTGACAATTATTAGCTAAATGTTTAGCCCGAAAGAGAGATTAAATACATATATCTTAGAACTTAGCTACAAAATGACTTTACCCAAAGAGAATTTTCAAGTTGCAAGTATGTTCATAAGACTTGGGAGAAACCTGAAGATTTAATATATTAGTGGCCAGAACAAAAACTTTTTTTAATAAATTATCAACTGCTGACCATAAGAAAAATATATTGATAGAAGCAACCCAAAGCATATATCTAGGCAATCTTTACCAATTAAAGCCTCCCTTCTTTTTTTACTTTTTAATAAAAGTTCACATTTATACAATAAATGGTTTATGGAAAAATTTTAATGCGTATGATCCCCATTGACTAGCTGAAATTAGAAAGCTTTGAAATGAACTCGTAAATATTGTTGTAACATACAAAATACACTGGAAGCAGTTTTATTATTGAAAAGTTAGGCTACATTAGAGGATGTAGATTTCATTTAATTCCATCTTCCCCACATGGTCCAGTAATAACTTTGTATGATACACAACAATTTGTAAAGTACTTTTTACTTGTAGTGATTTATTTGATCTGTGAAATCAGAAGGAAGAGTATTAGCATCCTGGTTCTGTAGCCTAAGAAGCTGTGGTGAAGAGAGGCTAAGGAACTTCAGGGAAGGTCACCGAGGCAGCAAGGTGAAGCTGCAGAACTGCACAGACGCTACGACTCACAAATTTACATCTCTTTCCCTTCAGCCGTGCTAACCCATAATATAAAACTATTTGATCAGGCAAGTCCTGAAATAACCTCAGACAGTGCTTAATGCTGAAGGGCATGTGCTGTATTTTAATCAAAGAAGACTGTAACAACAGGCTTAACTATACCGGTTCCTTTGTCCAAGTTTGGGTAGTGGAATATTTGAAAAGCTCTGTATTTGATCAGATAATGTATTTGCAATATATTTTAGATAACACAATTAAATAGTTCTGATTTGACTTGATGCTTTTAAAGCCACCTCTACCTTGGACATACACAATGGCAACTAGGACTAGATTGAAATGTGCAAAAGCTAAAAGCAATGGTTTGTAGAGAAACGACCACGAGATGTTCCTTTCTAATTCTAGTTGGAAGACTCCCAAGGTCTTGCAGTTGTTAAAGCTTGGTAGATCATTCTGACAGGGTTGAAGGATTTCTCTTCTGGGTCCAGAAGATAAGTGATGAACAGTCATAGGAAATGAATCTTTTCTGCAATAGGATTTGTACCTACCACTTACCTTGTGGTTCTTCTAACAGATTAATGCTAGGTTACACATAATGTCATTCCTCTTCTCACAAACATGTCTGTGGATCATGTTCTCTCTCTCTCTCTCTCTCTCTCTCTCTCTCTCTCACACACACACACACACACACACACACAAATATAGTAGTTTGAAGTATTGCTTAGAGATAAAAGTGCTCAAGAATCAGTCTTCCTCTGTATGAAGTTTGATTCTGTTTTTCCTATTTCCACTTCTTTTTTTCCCTTCCAGCCACACCTGTACTACTTCCTAAATGAATAGGGAAAAGCAACCAATTAAAGTTAGGAAAGCCAAGATTTCAGAAATGAAAGCATATAGATTTCTAACACATTCACATTATACCAAGTTATTTTATACTTATTTCTTTAAATGTTTTTTCCCCTCCTTGGCCTCTGACGCTACCAAATACACATTGATCACTTTTTACAGCTCTGCCATGATGGGTGCAGTAGTTGCTTTTTTATTGAACTGTAGATTGCAGCATTATAAAACATACTCATTCAGAGGAGTAATGAAGGCCATTTTTAATTGCACTTGGGAAGCAGGACACTATTATTAAATTATACCTGCATCTGTACTGGAAGGAAGAGAAAGAAAACCAGATTGTGTTCGCTTTGGGATTTCACGTTTCTCAGAGCTGGAGTGAATTCAAGGCTGCATGACAGAATTTGGAACTTCAGTCTTTTGGGATTGTGAGTCAGAGTTTCCCCAGGCCTGTGATTAACCTCATAGAGCCACAAGTATTACAAATCAACCAACCCAGGGGTTGGTAATAACTAAGGTTATTCACTGGTAGGTGATTCTCTCTATGCATGCACGTACAAGTAGGACAGTGACACACAAAGCTTTAGGATCAAAAATTTTTGTCTATACACTGTATTAGCTTCCAGGGCCACTATAACAATATCCATAAACTTAGAGGCTGCAACCACACAAGCCTCACAGTTCTGGAGGCTAGAAGTCCATGATCAAGGTGTTGGCAGGGTTGCTTCCTTTTATAGACTATTACTGACCGTCTTCCATGTCTGTCTCCCATCTTCTAGTGGTTCTCTGGCAATCTTTGGCATTCTTGATTTATACAAGTGCCACTCTGATCTCTGCCTTTACCTTCTCACCTTTTTCTCCTGGTATATTAATGTGTGAGCATCCATATCCAATTTCTTCTCTTTACAGGGAGATCAGTCATGTTGGCTTTGGGGCCTACCCTACTCCATTATGACTTCATCCCAATGTAACTAATTACATTGGCAATGACCCTGTTTTCAAATAAAATCACATTCAGAGATTCTGGGGGTTGGGGTTTGAACATACGGATTTGGGGTGGGGACACTGTTTAACCCCTAGCACACCTATAGATTTACCTTTATTGGTATATGTAGCTATCACAGTGTTCTGCTATAGGTTGTTGCTCAGAAGTGTGGAAATTGATCATAGGAATAAACCAAATCCTTGTGCAATGCAACAGCACTAATTTCCTTCTTGACTTTTCAGGGAAAAATTCACTTTTCTGAAAAGTGAAATTGCTTTGAGCCGATGCATGGAAAATCCTGTTTGAGAGCTCATTTCTTTAGTTGCATTTTTCCAAAGATTCTTTGGCAGCCACTGGGCCCAGTCCAGATGCCTTCGTCAGGTGGTTTGAGCATGTGCGTGCACGATTGTGTGCAGGGTTGTGCGAAGCCAATTATGATTGGAAACAGTTGCTTAGCCAGCAATTAGGTTTCTTGCAGTCTTGTATTATGTTGCTGTAAATTAAGATTGTGTAGATTTGAGTTGCTTTGATAATTTGCAAAAGCCGTTTTTGGATTATAACTAAAAATGTCATCTTCCATTTAGGAGGTTTTCTATTCAATACCTGCTTTGTTCATGAGACTTCAGGCCCATTTGAAATACTTCTCATCTGCTTTTTAAACCCACGGCAAGAGTGTTTATATGCCAGCTAGGTGAGGAGAGAAACAAGCAAAACCCCGAATCTTTTGCCCTAACTCTAAATTTCATATGGATCTGTTTGGGGTTTTGTTACTGTTTACTTTAGCAACTCAGGTCAAAACATGCACCACGGAACTCTTCCGTTTCATATAAAACCCGAGGTTTTACAAGAGACAAAACCTCTCAAAACTAGATCTGTTGTTTAAATATGAAGTAAGTGTTCTATTATTAAGCCAGGCCAGCTGAGACAAGCTTTTTAATTAGCCTACAAAAGAGAGGATAATGTTTAAGATGAATGAGGTAAATTTTACTTAGTGATGTCTTGAAGGCTTAAAAGCTATCCTACATTTGTCAGATTTGGATCCATGCAGACAAATGGAGAGCAGTATTTTCTGTTCTAGGTGATCCCACTTGTCCATGGGGGAGTAAAGAAGGAAGAATGCTAAGTGATGCATATTCCCTCTCACTGGCAATTCATAAGAACTTTTACGAATGTCCCATTCTTCCTAGGAAGTGCACAAGTCACAAGAATTCATCTTGACAATTTTTTGCACAATGTGATCACAGCTCTATAACCAGCACAGAGATCAAGAAACACGATGTCACTAGGATCCCGAAAGGCTGCTTATATCCCTTCTTGACACTAATTCAAAATTTTGTGATGGCATTGGAAACTTGGCTTTATTTCTACCAACATTAAATATTGAAGATTTTGAGAAACCGGTGGTTTTGAAATTGTAGGTTAATTTTTACTGGGAGGGTGTTTGCTTCTTTTTCATTCTGTGACAAGTCAGGTTAGCTCCTAATTGTTGAGTCTTCTGGCTGGTATGACACAGCTGTCCTCCAGTTGATGGCTGTCTCACACTCTTCTGTCCCTTTAACTCCTTCCTACCCTGCTAGCTTTTTAGGGCTGCTATGCAAAGTCCTGCAAACTGTGTGGCTTTAAACAAAAGGTACGAAACCCACAGTTGTGGTGTTGGCAGGGCAGAGTTCCTCCGAAACCTCTAGGCTTCCTTTCTTGCCTTTTGCAGTTTCTGGTGGTCACAAGCAGTCCTTGGTTTTTGGCAGCCTAACTCCAGTCTCTGCCTCTGTGTTCATATGGCTGTCTTCCCTCAGTGTCTGGGTGTCTCTCTGTCTCTGCTTAGAATTATGCATTCCGTGTTTCTTCCCTCTTTTTACAAGGACACCAGTCAGACTGGACTAAGGACCCATCCAACTCCAAGATGGAGTTATAGCCACAATAATTCTTTCCCAGTAAGGTCACCTGCAGAGGTCCTAGCAGTTAGGATTTTATCATATCCTTTTGGGATACATAGTTGGCTCATAATATCTGCTGTTCCAATTGTTTTAGATGTCTCCTTTTCTGGGATAGCTTCTGTGATGTTCCTTCCTCTAGCATTTGGCTTTGCTGAAGCTCCCTTCATTGTATACTAACTAGCATCTCTTATAATTATTGATTTGCTTTTATTCCCTGCTGGACTCTAAGCAATTTGATGTCAGCGGAAATTCAGGGTACATAATCTGATTTTTTTTTTTTATGGTGGTGGGGATCAAATCCAGGGCCTTATGCATGCTATGCAAATGCTCTACCACTGAGCCCTAAAGATATTGTTTTCAAATTATTGGAAGCCTTCAATTATAGAAATGTGGAGACATTTTTGAATTTTAATGTATCTTGAACTATTTGTACTTAAGTTGTCAACATATTCCTTTTGGGGGGAAGGAATGATACTTACTGGTCAAAAAAAAAAAAAAAGGCCCAGGTTAAGCACTGTCCATCCCCTCCCTGGAGTTTTTGTGTGGCCGTGGATAAACATGGTCTCTAAATCCTTGACCTGTGAACATACAATTGTTGAGCAGATGTGGTGGCTGTGCTCGGGAGGATCGTAAGCAGCTTACTGATCCAGCAGTTTGAAGACTGTTTACTGGCCGTGCTAACATTACTTCTGGTTGCCTGTCTTAATTCATTTTAGATTAATCTGTCTTGTAGTACGGAGGAAAACGAATTGAGTCAGTAACTTCAAAGTTATGTAAAATCTGTATAGTGCTAAATAATTGAATGGGGTTTTATGTACGGTCTTGAAATTGGAATGTCAATTTGACAAAAATGTTCCAAAACTGAGTGTTGGATGAGCTGGTCTGTCCCTCATATAAAAGCTTTGAAGTGCGCATTGGCCTGATCTCTCCAGATTTGCTATTCCCCTCCCTTGCCGAATATCCAGAGTCTGTTTATTTTCCTTGAGGACTATTTGCTTTGGCAAAGGTGAGCCTGCCAGTGTGCCTCTTGGGTGTGGGGAGAGGTTTTAGGGTGACTGTGTCCAAACTTCAGGGAAGACTCTGGGTCCCATCCCAGAAACTGATTTGGTAGTTCCATGGTTGGGCTTAGGGAAGTCCTTTGGCCCCATAGCTGGTTCCAATATTGACATCCTTAGACTAGATTTTAGAGAAATACTGGTTTAGAGTCTGCAAGAATGTGGGGAGGAGAGTATGTGAAATGCTGAAAGGAAATTCGAGGCTATTGTCCATAAAATACATTTATCACAACTTCTGGACCCAAATGACTTTTTTGAGTGTTTAAGAGGGGGCATTTTATCAACTGAAAAAAACCTGAGTTCTTGATATTTCCTTTTGAAATCTATGAAAGGAAAACTGAAGTATCCTTATGCTTATCAGAGAATATATTTGAATTTTATTACCAATACCTTTAACCTCATTTTATAGATTGGAAATATTTCTGGTGCAAAGAGCAAAGAATAATGACATTGATTGAACACATAATAAATGAAACTGTGTCAATTATAGTAGTTATTATTATGGCATTATCATTACTTTTGTTTCATTTGACCTACAGAACAACCTTGTGAGGGGTTATCTTTGCCATTTACAGATATGTAAAGTAAGAGGCATTTCTGGTAACTTGTGGGAGTTACACATTTAGTTTGTGATAGAGCCAAGATTCAAACACAGGTGCATTTAGCTTCAGAATCCATGGTCTTTTTACTACATCAGGCAGATTTCAGATATTTGCCTGACTAAGGTTTCCATATTAAATATAGCATTCTCAGTTAAATCTGAATTTCACATACGCAATGTATATCTTTAGTCTAAAGTATATCCCATGATATATTTGAACACACTTACACTAAAAAAAAAAAATTGGTAGACTTCACTTATACTAAAACATCCATTGGCTGACATTCAAGTCTTACTGGGCATCCTGTATTTTCATTTGCTAAGTCAAGAAACTTTCTGTATGGATGGTGGGTTTTTAGGTTGTTGGATCATACCCTTCTGACTTCTGACTCCAAGTCCATCCTTCCTTTCTAAACCCCCTTCTGCTCTCTCTTATTGTGTCTCCCCAGCCTTTTTGGGGGCTAGAATTAATAGCTTCTCTACTCTAGCTGTTTAGGCAGATACAACATTGCTAAGGTAAGAATAGGGTCTGTCTCAAATTAGTGTACATAGAATTAACTCACACTTATTCACCCACAGAAGTTTCCCTTTATTAAATTTAGAGGTAAGAGTGTGAGCTGGTCAGGTACCTTCCTAGAGCTCAAAAGATCCAAGCTACCACTCTCTGTAATAAATTGAGGAAAAGGTTTTTATTTTGGATATGAGTAGAATCAGAGCACAAAGTTGAGTTTGAAAACAGCACAACAGCAAAACTACTGGAGTAAAGTGTTTATGAGAAAAATAATAAGTATCTTTTGTTCAGTGTTTGATTGAATAGCCATTATGTGCCATCTAATTTACGTACATCATTCTTAAGTGAGGTAGTCATTATTATTACTCCCATTGTAAAGATGTGGAAGCTGTTAGAGAAGTGAATAACAGGTGCAATTTCACCAGGTGTCTCTCCTCAGGGTTCTGTTCTTATTACCCGGTACTTCAGCAATGCTGAAGACTTCTTCTGAGCATGGTCTCTCCCCTGCAGACTGCTTTTTTAGATGACCTTGTGAATATCTTCCAGATATAATATCCTGAAGGATTTTGCAAGCTCCATCCCAGTGCTAGTGAAGAAATCATGACTATACTACAGGCACACCAATAGCTTATTCTGCTTAGTCTTAGGAATGGTTGCTTCCCAGGAAAAAACACTCTAGGAGTGGTTTTTGATGCCTGTGGCACTGTAGGAAGCTGCAGTGACTTCTGGAGTTAGACCTTGGTCCAGGAAAAGAAACACTGTCCCATGTCTTCTGTGTGCAGCACAGGCTTTCAGCAGCCTCTTACCTCTTGATGATCACAGAATCACTTTGGACTCAAGACAGTCATTTGGTGTGCACTTACATGGTAGCTCCCTACTTTGGGCCAGGGTCTAAGAGGGACAGCTTCTATGAATTTTCCTTTATTAGTAAATGATAATGAAGCACTTTAAAGAAAGGAGATATACAGTGGTGGTCATTCTTGCTATGTAAAGGAAAGGAAGCACCTTCCTGGATTCCTGGGTCTCTTAGAGCTGCCTGCTTGAGTATCTCTCTGTATACCAGGAGCCAACTGCCTCTCATGGTTCTTTCTATGGGTCTCTGACAACCACAAACAGCCTCCCTTCTAGATCGATTTATGAAAACAGTCTGTTCCCATCTCTAAGTGAATAAAAGGGTTCCTTGAAACAGTGAGTTCAAAGATACAGTTTGAGTTTGTCTTTAAGTGAACATTAACTGTATGGCGTGGAGGCATGTCAGGGGAACCTGATCCTTAGGAAACTCAAACGAGAGTCTTTAGTAACCAGACCTTGCCTGGAGGATTGGCAGGGGAAATGAAAGATGGGGGGAGCTTTGTAGTCAGATAATCTAGACATGACCACCTTCCACATGTGTGACTGGGTAAGTTGACTTTGTCTCTCTGAACTCCAGTTTTCCTAATGTAAAATTGTGTTAATAATGCTGACCTTGGAGAGTCTTGAGAACTAAGCAAAATACTGTATATAAAATGCTTGTTATGGGGTTGGGGTATAGTTCATTGGTAAGAGTCCTTGCCTCACATGTGTGAAGCCCTGAGTTCGATCCTCAGCACCACCAAAAAAGCTAGACATGGTGATTCAGACCCAGTATTGACTTCATATTTTTCCATCTTGCCACATCCCAGTTTAGTAGTGGGAGACAGATTTTGATTCACAGAAACCTGGTTTTATAGGCATACTTTAAAATGAAAAGATAGCAATCACATAATTCTAGCTATTCACTGGTTACCTTTCATTACAGAATGATTTAGAAGGTGCCTACTCTGTACCAGCCACATCAAAGCCGCTGGGGGTAGAGTATAAACCAGGCAGGCAGAATGCTGCATACCAACACCTCCCATTCTGGACATAGTCATGGTTAATCGACAAAGCAACAGAGGGAGTACAATGTTAATATCAGGTGTCACATGGAAGAACACCCAGGCAGGGAACAGGACACGATTTGGTTATGGCAGCTGGTAAGGCCTCTCTAAGAAGGTGACGCCCACATGGCCTACAAATTTTCTCATGTGCATCCTTTTGGCTCTCACATTTCTTTATGCCTCTTCTTTTCCTCACTCTCCAGTTGAGCTCCAGGTGTCCTGTTACCAAACAGAGTTGAGTTACCCTCCCATAGATGCCAGTAATCTTGCTCCTCCATTGGGGTGTTACTGTAAATCTTGGCACTGGGAGAGCCTGCCACAGAAGTATCTTCTAGAGCAAAAGGAGAAACTGAAGCCTGAGATGGGGCAGGGAGAGAAGGAGTGAGATGTGAGCTGAGAAAGGCCTTAAACATTTCATGAGGCTCCATGATGCTTGTGATCACGCTGTATTGCAAATGAGAACAGATGCCTTCAGCCAGGGTAATGGGAGCTTCCAGCAAGTGTGATGTGGCAGGTGAACACACCACGTAAGAACCTGGATCCTAATTCCAGAGTCACTGCTCTAAAGCTTCTGCTTTTAAATAGGTGGAGTGGATTTTGGGAGGTCAGTGTGACATGTTCAAGTGAAATTTATGTTGATTTTCTTTATAAATAGATGCAGTTGGAATTCCTCCCGGCTGGTGGTCAAATTGCTGTTTTTGCATGTTCTCATGAGATTTGGGGAATTGTGAAATAGAGGTGTGAGGGATATAGCCCCTCCCCCACAAAATCAGAAAATATGCATTTAATCTGCCAACACCAAGTCCTGATATTCATCTTTCAATAGGTAAATGAAAACACAGATGAACAAAGATTGTTCTAACTTTACAGCTGAGCTGTGGATTTCACTCCATTAATTTAAGCCTACCTGTAATTCTTGGCCACTTTCTAGAACTTGGTTCCTTCAACATCCTCTTCCCAGAACCCTCGTTTTGCACTTAGTATTGTCTAGTTTCAGGTAGATACAGCATTGGTACAAGCGAATGCTGCTTGCTATTTTGGAGGCTGAAAACGTTGGCTGATGTCTGGCACTTACTTGCTTTGACTCATTCTTTCTCTATATTCTTTCCCTCTGTGACCAGAGTCCTGAATCTTCTATGGCTTCATTTTCCAGTACTGAAAATGGAGACATGTGATTTGGCAGTGTTTTTATGACTTCTTCCAGGACTGAGGTAATCTGGGAAATATAGTTTGACTGCCAAGAATTTGGCATTTCCAGAATGTATTGGCGGTTTGTTAGAATAGCAAGGAAGAGTGTTAGGATCTTGGAAGTGTGTTTGCTTTCCCAAGTCAGCTCACAGGTACTTTCACTTGGAAGGATGTGCAAACTTCTAAAGTCACTTTTGGGTGTGGCTTCTGGGCACTTTTGGGCTCTGTGTCCCCCTAAGCTAATGCCACTTCATTTCATATGCTGGTTTCCCACATCTTCAGGGACCGGCTTCCCCATTTCCTTTCAAATCCCCTGGTTATTCCATCACTTGGAATTTATCCCACAGATAAATAGGGAAGAGACCTGCTCACTTGCTTTATTCTAGTATTCTTTCCAGTGAACCTCAGTTGTCTCCCAGTATTAGACTATTTGTCCCTCACGGCATTACTTGGGACAGGTAAAGTGTCATATCCATTTCACAGATGAACAAGCCGAAACTTAGTGCTCTGAAAAGGGAAGGTGCTGTGCCCAAAGGGCCAAGTTGGCATCTGGTCCCAGGATTTCAGACTGCAAACACTGTACCCTTTTAGTTGTACGCAGAAACTTGAGAGTCTCTTATGACTTCTGAGGTTTTACAGTCAAGATACTAATGATTCTAACACATCTCACTTCAGACAGAGTCAGGAAAGGTGGAGGGGCCACAACTGTTGATGTTGTCTCACAATGGGTGGAAAGTTCCTGGGTCAGAGACTCGGAGACCCACTTCCTAAAAGGCACTAACTGACCTGGGAGCTCCCCCTCTTAGAGCCTGGGCTGCAAAGAGGGGGAGATGTTAAGAGGGATAACAAATTGCTTTCCAGAGCACTATAAACTTTCACAGGAAACCTCGAAAATATACCTGAGAGGATTTAACACCTTTATAAAAGCTATACCTCAACAAATGCATGTTAACATTATTTTAACAGTGCTCTTACTTGTAAAGCAAAAGGGATGTTCTGTTATGTGATATGAGTTAGTGATGGCTGCTTAGTTAGTCTTGGAGATCTGCTTTAAGCACTTATGTAGGAATAGTTGGAGCATATTAATTAGTGCTACGTATTGGTGACCAGATGTGTAAAAGGAAGAAGGTTCTCTGTCATGAATGAAGAAACTTAAGAGTGCTCTATTTTCCTGGCTGATCCATTCCCTGTTGAAGTGTTTGAAGTCATCTTGTAATGACTTCACTTACACATTATGTAGAAGAATTACAAAGAAGGCCCATTACTTCAAAAGACAATTTGTGTAGTGGTGAAAAAAACAGCCTGCCAGGTTTAAATCCTGGCCCTATAACTTACCCCTTTGTATGACCTTGGATAGTGACCTTAGTTGACTGCCCTCAGTTTTCTCCTCTATAAAATGGAGGAGATAAAAATTTCGTATCTCAGAGAACCGTTGTGAAAACCAATGAATTCTGTGTGGAAAATACTGAGGACAGGGCTTGACACACACTAAATAGTGTGTTGCTGTTAGCTGCTGCTGCTACTTTTTTTTTTTGTTGTTGTTGTTCAGATGCCTCTTCCTGAGTTGCTGTGCTATAGCAAATATTACTTGGTACCCAGAGCTCGAAACTGGCGGGAACCCAGATATAGTTGCTAAAAATGAGTTTTCTTTGCATATCCCTTCCCTAAGATGTGGAGTGAAGTCTCCATACTAATCCCCAATCATCTGTCTAACTGCAAACGAGCCTGGGATACCCTTCAAACACAGCATGCAATAACATAATTAAGCACATGGTGGTCTGTGACCTGGGCCACCCACTTTCTTAGAGACATCTAATTGTCAAGTCAGGTGACTGAGAGAAACGTGAACTGGGGAACTTGAGTCCTGAATACCACGCTAGCTCTGTGATCTCCTGAAAGTCACTTTTGAGTCAAGGCTTTGTATCTCCTACCTCCATGTAAAAATGGAATAATATTATCTTCTTTTAAGTAGAGGGAGCAAATAGATCGTGTTAGGTAAATTCACTACAGAGGATGGTGGCTCCGTAAGTGTTTATAAGTGGTTGTAGCTCTTGGTATTATTATGAATGAAAAATTTTGGCCTTACATCCCATAGATAGAAAGACTGCACCCTAACTCCTCAGGGGGCATTGTTGCCTCAAGTCACCAGAAAATTTGAAGACTAATAATGTAGGTTAAGTTTCACTTGGAAAATGTGGGTAAGCTAATTGAATCCAGGCAGGGGGTGACTGGTTTGAGATTAAATCAAAAGGAATTTCCTGGGTTTGTGATGTAAGGGAGGCCCAGGTCCAAGGACGCAGAGCTTCAGATGCAAGGACAGAGAACAGTGATTACAAGTGCTGGTAGAATTCATCAACGGGACTGAGCTTAGTTGGACTTTTATCTACCCTGTGCTCACTGTTCACTTTGCTCTCTTCACTGGCGAAAGGCTCGATGCTTCAGTGTTCCTTCCTCCCCAGCCAAAACCTGTTCTCATTTTCTCTGTACTCTGTGCACTCTCTCTTCCTGCACTTGACCATTCCTCCAATAAATATTTATCTAGCTCTTGGATATTTATCTAGGGCCTAAACACGTCAGCTCTCAGAGATGCATTAGTAAATCACACGTGTGCGTGCATGCATACATACAAATGCACGCCTATATACCTGTGCAAACATACATACATATATGGATGCACGCGTGCATGTGAATCCCTCTTTTTTGCAGAGTTTACATTTAGCTGAGGAAGATAGAAAAAAAACTTAAAATAAGTACAATATGTAGTGTGTTCTGTTCAGAATTATTGTAGGTTCTCCCACATCATTTCCTGCCTCTGCTATTTGTGAGTCTGTGTACTCATTGTATTTCTATTCTTTGAGGGACTTCTAGTCTCATTGCTTAAATTTTACAAATTACTTCAAACTGTCTTCAGACTGGCTCTTATGGGGCCCTGTTTTTTCAGTACTGGGAGGTTTCAAGTACTAAGGTATAATCTACAGTGTATTAAAAGTTCTGTCAGCATATTGGAATGTCGAGGGTGACACTGCTTTTCTGTTCTTTGTGCTAAAAGCAAAAGTGTAGATAAGTACAAAATCAGGAAAGCATGCCTTGTTGGAAGTAAATAAATATGAAAATGAAGGATGTTATTTAGCTATGCTGGAGATCAATTTCAAATAAATTCTGTTTTTCTGTGCAATTTTTCTTTAAAAAACATAATAAATAATGGGTTGGTATGTTTTATATTGAGCAGTATTTAAATTGAAACCAAAGTGGAGAAAATGTATATTTCAACCAGAACATGTACCTCTGATTATGGGGCAAATACAACTTGTTGGCAATATTTTTAAAAAGTCTGTGAAGTTTTTTGTACAATTGTTAAAATCTGTGCGCTTGCTTATGTCTAGCTGGCTTTTTTTAAAGAGATGTTTTTAACCCTTTTTTTTTTCTTTCATTTTGCATGTTGACTTAGATTCCTGTAAACATTGTGTAAAAAGTTCGAGTGGTGTCTGGGAATGAGCTCTGTCATTAGTGGAGTCAGGCAAACACATTTTTAACTCCTGCAGTGTGAAGATGACAGTTAACGCATTAAAAATGTCCCTTTTTTTGGAAAGGAATTTATCCTAGGTAAAATAATTTTGAAAATCGTTTACTTGGAATATTTCTATTGTTAGATTCTGTTGCTAAAAAATAGTGCATGCTGCGGATACAGCACCCTCACTTTAAAGCAACATCGAAAAAAAATTACCCTTTTTATTTTGTGTAAATATCTTCTGATTGGAATCACGGTAATTTTCATTTAAAAATTTACTTGTTAAAAGTAAGAAAATTGGTTTCCTCTGATAAGTTTGCAAGAAAAAAAAATGACAGATATTAGGAAAGCTGCAATATATTAGTGAATTTGAGTAAAAACCTTTCCTCCTGAAATTTTCTTCTGGGTGGGATTTAGAAGCTCAGTCATGGTTTTCAAATGCACTTCTACTATTTGGATTCCCCAATCTTTGTTAGCTTTCACATGAAGCTCTAAGCCTCATCAATGCCAAATATTGGGGAGAAAAGCCCCTCAATTTTAAACCTGACCTGTGTGTCATGGCTTATAAAGTGTAAACTGAGCTTGAAAATAATGAAGTTTGCCCTATCATTTGCTGTTGCTTTCATTAATTTTTTCTGTTAATAAATAAGATAAAATTACTTAAAGTATTATTGTTTCTTAATCTTACTCTTATTTTTATGTGTGATGTAGTATAATATACTATATTGCCAGTATAGACTATGTTTATTTACTTAAAAATAGAATAGCATAAAGAGGCCCCATGATCGGGTGGGTGTAGAGTAGGGAAATTAGAAAATCATGTGAGATGACGTTCTGTCCATGCCAAAGGGCTAATCACACACTCAGCTATCTGGTGCGACAGGGACTTCCCAGAACTGGCTCATTGCATGTTTTATTGTAGGTATTTTATGAATGAAACCCATTTTTATTGTCAAGTGAAGAATATGCAGGATGATATGGGTGATTTCTTCCTCCTTTCTCCTGTCCTTTCTATGGTATGTTGGACTCTCAGTTTTAATTGTGTAGGCTGGCAGATTTTGCTGTATTAGGGGTCATAACATTTTATTTATGTGTATAGAGTGTTAGTCTTCCCCATCCCTCTGCTCTTTCTCTTTCTCTCTCTTCCTTCTTTCCTTCCCTCCTCCGCCCTCTGTCTTGGAGGTAATAATCTAATGCTGACATCCTGATGTGAAGATTGCCAAGTGCTCTATTCCTGGTTACGGTTACTAAGAAATTGCAAGGGTGCATTGGGAAACCGCACTTGGCCTCTGCTTAGCTTTATTCAGATTGGCTGTTTTCCAAGGACCCATAAGATCAATGATGCATGTAGTGCTAAAGGGCAGCTGCAGGGTCAGGGCATATTTATTGCTTGCTGGGGCATGTTATTGACCAATAAGAAGTTAAATAGTACCTAGCTGCACTGCCAAGACATTGGCTCTTAGGCAGGAAGGCAAGAGATCACCTCAGGGAACTTCCTTTTATGGGTAGGTGTGTAAAATGGAACCAAGGCTTGCAGCTCTACACATCCTGTGTGTCTGTCAGAATTTTAGCTCATTGAGAGTGGTTAGAATACTTTGAGATGTGTATATAATGCCATGAATTTTTTGTTTTCCAGTACTGGGGATTAAACCCAGAACATTGCATGTGCTAGACCAGTGCTCTCCCTTACATAGAGCTACATCCTTTAGTCCCTTAAGGAAGACAGGGATTGTTCATTTTGAAACCTCTGTAAGCATACCCAAGTTCACTACAGTGTTTTGTCTTAGTGCGATATGCTAGCCCTCCCTTCTTCCCTCCCTCCCTCCCATCTATGTATATTTTTGTGTGTGGTGTGGGGGAGGGGGTACTGGTACTGGGGTTTGAACTCAGGGCCTTGTGCTTGCTAGGCAGGCACTCTACCACTTGATCCACCTCTTAGCTCCCTCCCGTCTATCTTTATACACACAAATATATTTATTCTTTTCTTTTTTTTTTTTGAAAGCATGTTTAACATTAGATGAGGGTAGGACAGGAGAAATTTTGGTAACTGTTAATGAAATACAAGCACATGATGTTTCATGTGCTTAGATGAATCCCAAAGGTGCGTTATTCAGGAATGAACACACACAGAAATGTACAGTGAAAAATTTTGTAGCTTATTTTGTATTTTATGTTTTGAAGCTCACCTTTAAGTTTATGTTCTGACTGTAAAAAATAAATGTTTTTCTATTTTTTTTTTAGGGGGGGGCACTAGAGTTTGAATTCAGGGCCTCATGCTTGCTAGTCAGGCAGGCGCACTACCACTTGAGCCACTCCCCCAGCCTCAGCCCTTTTTGCTTCAGTTAGGGGTTTGCATTTTTGCCTGGATCCAGTCTCAGATTCTGTGACAGGCGCATGTCAATACACATGGCTTATTTGTTGAGATGGGGTCTTCCTTACTTTTTTGCCTGGGCTGGCCTCAAAACATGATCCTCCCAATCTCCCCTTCCTGAGTAGCTCAGATGACAGGCACAAACAACAGTGTCTGGCCTTTTCTGAAGTTTTAAAGGAATACTTCTATGCTGTTTTCTTTTAAATTTTTCTATTATCATAAGTTAGTTGTATAAAGAGTTTTCATTGTGACATTTGTATACATGCATATAATGTACTTTGATCAAATTCACACCATCTGTATTCTACTCTGTTTTCTCTGTGGGTTTAACAGTACTGCTTTGTATACTATTGAATATGGAAGGAGAGGCAGGGGGAAGGGAAAACAATAGGAATCCAGGCTAAAGGGCCCTACAGATTAAAAACTAGTGTTTTTCTCTCCCTCCTCCATCCCCCCCCAGAAATAGTCCTTTCATTTTGGTTCCTGGAATTGAAATAGCATTGAGGATTAATTCAAAACTCATGTGTTTTTCTAACCCTTGCCTTTCAGTGGAACTTTTTAGCCTGCTAGAGGATGTGTTTTGTGGGCATTGATTAGAATGGCACCAGCAGTTCAAAAGAGCATCTGAAAGTTAAGCACGATGTCTTTGGGATTGTATTGCTTAAACTCACGTAATGAATCTTCAAAGGTAATAAATTGCACGTGTCTGAGTTAAGGTGTGGGGGGTGTGCAGTCTTTGTGCAACCCTCATCTCTATATGTCAGAATCATCCTCCTTTGAAATTGGAATCAAATATTGATTTGTTTGTTGGTCGGACATTATTTGATAACATTTTCATTGGTTTAGTTGATGGGAGAAGTTTTACCAAAATTGGGTTGTTTGAGCCCTAAAGTTAGGGAGATCCTTATTTGAAATAATTCTGTGAAACACTTAATCAAAACAATCAGCTTTACAAATGATGGTACTTTTTACTTGCTACTGGTTTTTCACATTCCCTTTTAAAACCTAGCTAGTTTTCTTTGTGCCAGCCTTTCATTCAGAGTTTCTGAAAGGAAGAGAAGTGACTTAATATTTGCTGTAGGCCTGCTGGGTTCCTGGCATTGTACATGACCTATGTTCTCTCCTTTCTTGGAACCTGGGCATGTTAGTGGCATTACCCTCCTTTCACCTGAAAATTAGCTCGTCTGGGCAAAGCCACTTAGTTACAAATTGGCATGCAGTTCTGACTTCTGGGCCCAGAGTTTTTATGCCACGGTTTCACCAAAATGGATCCATTCAGAATCCTTTGGAGTATTAGGAGTTTGCCCTTGGAAACAAGTGTCCAGAGGCCTTCACCCATATTCTGCTCTTCTACACTTGTGTGACGGGCATGGACACTGTCATATTTATTCTTTCTGGTTATTGTGAATCCATCTCTTTTCCTTAAAAATGCAGATTTTACCTACACACATGAATGGCAGTAGGTTTCCTCTCTCTAAAGACACCCTTTCCAAAAGCATAAAACTGCCAATTACAGAGGATGCTACAGGGATGGGCTACTCAGCAAATACGTTTCACTGGAGAGGAGGTATCCTGAGGGTCTGTGGGGAGCAGAGGTGGGCTCAGATGAATCACAGCTTTGTAATTCAACCACAGGGGTTCAGGGCAGGGGATGGAAAGTAGAGAGGGAGTGAAGGAACCATCCTGGTCTGTATATGCTTATTATTAGTTTGATAAAAGAATAGCTTATTATCTCCTGGGTTTGAGGACACCAAGCACAGTAATGAAGTGTGCTCTTCACTGAGAAATGCATACAGGATTACAGCACGTGTATCATGTGACCAGCGTTCCGAGTGAGCATCACTTGGAAGTGTGCAAGATGCCCAGTGAAGGACTCGATAAGGAACATGGAGATAGGAGATGAGGCTCCGTGTAACATGGGAGTGCCTGTGGTTGATAGCCTGTCTTTGTGTAGTTCCTTGGGGGAAGCAGTTACTGCTGTTACTAATTTTTTAAAAGACTTTAAACCTGGAGATTTGAGAACAGAGTCATTTATGGACATACACTTTACCGTGGGCAAGAACTGGACAAGCAGAGCACTGTGGGCTGAACATTCTTGCTGTAGCCTGAGTTGTGTTTGATTGTACTAGTCAGACTTTTGTCACTGTGACGAAATACCCGTGAGAGATAACTTAAAGGAGGGAAGGTTTATTTTGGCTCAAGATTTCAGAGGTTTTTATTCCACGCTGGTCTGAGTGTTGTAACCCACCCCCAACTCATGTTGACACCTAATTATCATACAGTCATATTAATAGTTAGAGCCTTCTAAAGGAGATTAGATCACAAGGGCTCCACCCTCGTCGATGGGATTAGTTTTTTTATAGAAGAGGTCCAGAGAGATTTGTGGTCCCCTTCTGCCGAAGCGAAAAATGAGCCCTCCCTAGACACCAAGTCTGCTGGTGCCTTGATCTTGGATTTCTTAGCTTCCAGAAATGTGAACAATAAATTTCTGTTATTTATAGCTTATCCTGTCTATGGTATTTTGTTATAGTAGCCTGAGTAGACAAAGATACTCTCCAAGCAACTTTGCCTTTTTAAATACTTGACACATGAGGAGAAAAGGGTTTATAATTTTGTGGTTTCATGTGCACTGGATATTAATGGAGCAGAAGTTGTACTTATTAACTTATAAAAAGTAATCAGAATGAGCTGAGGTGAACTAATGCTTTTAGACAAAGCCAGAATAAGCTGTTTAAGTTTTATTTTTCTTGATCTTTTTCTCAGAGCAATTTCTTTTTGAGTTAATGGCATTAACCACTTGTCCTTTCGTCTATCTCAGAGGTTGGCAAACTATGACTTGTGGCCCAAATCTGACCCCTTTCAGAAAAAGCTGGTTGACCCTGGTCTATGTTAATGATTTTGTCTTTACTCTATTTATGCATTTACTGTAAACAATTACAAACCCTTCCCAAAAGTCAGTGGGGAAAGAAATCTAAATATATGACCTATCTACATATCCTAGTCGGTGATACTGAAACCTGGGGACTCTTCCTTCCCAGTGTGTAATAGAGATTTGTAAACAACAGACATAGTATGACCATACCATACAGGGAAGGGCTAATCAATGCCAAACTGGTATCACCACTTCAATTGTACAGTCAAGCAGAAGTGGACTGTCCTGCTTCTGCAACGAGTGACCTTGTTGCAGCTGAGGATTTTGATAGGGTGCCACTTCCTTCAAATAACACCTGTTTTAACCAATGCCACAACCAAAGGAAGTGTGGGTGTAACATGGAAAATGGGCACCAGTGGGCATTTCAGCACCGTCTTTCAGTGTGTTCAAGAGCAAGATAAGATCATAGAGAAGTCTTCTGGAATAAAAGTAGTGCTCTGCTGGCCTACTTTCAGAAAAGGTACTGGTAGAAATTTTAGCTATTTCACCCTCAAAATATTAACTGCTTGGCCTAGGCTAGGTGGAGGATAACTGACAGAGAAGGAATGTTCAATCGCATTACAATAAGCCATTTCGAAATTATTTGCTGGTTGTTCATCTCTTCCCCTTTCGAATTTGCTTTAAGAAATGTACGAATAATATAGTTTAGCAAAGCATTTTGGAAGTTCTAATATGAAGGATTACCTCACAAATTACTCCAAAATTTACTAGTATAAACAACTGTTTATTAAGTTAATGGATTCTACTAGGATCAAAATGTTAACACAGGGCAGGACAGATGATTTTGTTCTGTAACTGAAAA
This sequence comes from Castor canadensis, assembly GCF_047511655.1. NCBI lineage: Eukaryota > Metazoa > Chordata > Mammalia > Rodentia > Castoridae > Castor > Castor canadensis. The sequence goes on along the minus strand of NC_133388.1, from coordinate 176,941,372 downwards.
GCTCAAAAACTGGGTCTTAAATTATCTGAAGCAGTACTAATAGACTTTCCCTGCTGCTGAAAATAGCCTACAGTAGTCTCCCCGTATCCAAAGGAGCTATGTCCCAAGACCCTCAGTGGATTCCTGAAACTGGATAGTACTGAACCTTATATAAATTATAATTCTGTACGTACATATCTACAATAAAGTTTAGTTTGTAACTTAGGCATGGTAAGATGATAATAAGAGAGAACAATTATAGCATTGTGCTATAATAAAAGTTATATGATCGTGATCTCTCTCTCAGAATATCTTATATTATACTTATCCTTCTTGTTATGATGTGCGATGACCCAGCGCCTGCATGAGGAGATGAGTTGAGGTGACTGATGAAGCACTGTGATGTAACTTTAGGCTAGTACAGAAGTGTTACTTGAACATAAGCTTTAGATCTCAATAATTGATCCCATAATGTGGGTGAGTGGTGAATGGGGGGTTAGCATATGCAATGTGGATGCAGTGGACAAAGGGATGATTCATATACCAGGCATGAAATTTCATTATGCTACTTAGAATAGCATGCAATTTAAAACTTATGAATTGTTTCTTTTTGCAAATTTCCATTGAATATTTTTAAATCATTGGACTGTGGATAACCGAGGGTAAGGGGGAATATTGTATATCTATACTGTACAATACAGCAGCCATTAGCCACACATAACAATTTTTTTTCCCTTTTTAAAATTGTTGTGCTGGGTGGGATATATTGTGGCATTTGTAAAAGTTCTTACAATATATCAAATATATCATACTTGAATTCACCCCATCTACCATTCTCCTTTATCCCCTCTCTCCCCATCCCTGGAGTGGTATCAGCAGGTCTCATTTTTCCATTTACATACATGTGTACACAGTATTTGCACCATATTCACCCTCCTATACCCTTTCCCTACATCCTCCCTGCTCCTGTTCTCCGATTTTGTAAAAGAAAAAAAATGACATTTTTGTTTGTTTAAGATAGCTATACAGGGACTTTCCTTATGACATTTCCATGCATATATGTATTATAACCCAAATCTCCTCTTTTTTTCTTCTTTCTCTTAATCTCCTTCCTATGGTGATTTCACCAGGTTTAAAATTTCTATATTCATTCTTGTGTAGACAGTGCATCAACCATATTCACCTTCTTAACTTCCTTCTTTTACCCTCCCTCTCTCATATGTGACCTCCCTTTAGTATAACCTGTTTTTCATAATATTGCTATATTTGTATTAGCTCTATATTCTACATATGAGAGAAAACATTTGGCATTTGGCCTTCTGAACCTGGCTAACTTCATTTAAGATGATGTTTTCCAGTTCTATCCATTTGTCTGCAAACAACAAAATTTTATTCTTCTTTGTAGTTGAATAAAATTCCATTGTATATGAACACCATATTTTCTTAATCAGTTCATCAGTAGTGGGGCTTCTTGGCTGTTTCCATAGCTTAGCTATTGCACTAACAACTATTGATCAATCAAAATATGAGTGGTACTGATACAGAACCAAGTTTTCACTTGCCAACATGATGGAGAGCACAAACCTGAAGGCTTGTTCACTTATACCTAGTAGATGGCTGACTAACAGTTGAATATTCATTTGGGGCTCTCTGTTGGAGCACCTCTTTGAGCTCTGCCTCTTTCTGTGGCCTGCTCTTCCTCATCATACTGTCTCTGAATTCCAAGACCAAGCATTCTTAAGAGGCGCAAAAGAACATAGCCTTGGAGCAGGCAACCCTGCTTCTACCATATTATATTTTTTTGTCCACATTCAGCATCAGGAGCAATGGACTGTTTCTTGATGAGGAGAGCCAAGTTTCTGTATGAACATTAGAACTAGAACTATTGTTATATCTGAAAATAATCTGTTCCAGTTCTTCCAGGTAACCAGGTATCCAGTCCATTCATTCGTTTGTTCATTCAGCAGATATCAAATGCCTGCTCTGTACCCAGCATCACATTTCTTAGAGGATGGCAGTTGACTGTAAGGAAGCTTACATTAAAGTAGAGTGGTTGGTTGGGAGGATGCAAAAGTAGCTACAAGACAATATGATAGGTTCCATGATGATATAGACAAACTAGAGAAGACACATGAAGCCCAGAATCTTTTTGAAGAAGGAACATAAAAACTGTACCTTAAATTCAGAATAGACTGAGGAGTTTTCCAGAGAGAGGCTGGTCATTTAGGCACAAAGGTGAACACATACAAAGGAGGAAAGATGAAAAGCTAAGCTTTTTTCTGGAGACTCCTCAATCCCCCAGTCCTCGTCTGTTAAAGAGATGGTATAGCTACCCTGCTAGCCACATCCTTCATTTGAAGTGTGTCCTCACCCACACTATATATACTGAGAACCAGGCGCAAACCCAGCAGGTCACCAATCCAGAAAAATCCATAGCCCAAAGGGATATCATTGATGAATTACAGACAAGTTGCCTGTCAGCAGGAAACATGGATTGGATTAGAGAATCCTCATACCATGCTGGCTTTTCTAAAGAAGATCTGGCTCCAAAACAAAGATGCCTGAACACATGGTCAGCATTGAAAACAGATATTGATTGGCCCCACTGGGGAGCTGAGCTAGAGTGGGTTAGAGTCTGATTTCAAAAAGTGCTGGGGTGTAGAAAACCATGAACTGTGCTGATTGACCAGAGTGAAAGCTCCATCTATTTTTAAGATCTCAAAAATGAGGGTGGAATATTTAAGCAGGTGGAAGAGCTGAATATGTGGTGAGAACCGGAGAGAGTAAAGGTGGTTTCCTGGGTAGCCTTTGTTACTCTGTATCTAGGTCTTGGAGCATTCTTCTCTGTCTCCTACCGTACACAGAGTTTTCTGGACCTGTGACTGTTTTTCAGTGCTCTGTAAAATCCACTTAATTGATCATGTATTCCAAACAGCTGATGTTCTGTGGTGTTCAGATTTAGGATTCAAACCGTCTGCTGGGTGTTCTTAATAATGCTGGTAGAAAGATGCTCCGGCTGTATCTGATTTCGTCTGACTGTCGACTGAGTTAGAAACATTTTCATCTCTGCCAGATGTACAAGATTCTGTAAAAGGAGCATTTTCTCTAGTGAACTACACTCGCTAGCTCCATAGATCGAGATCGACTGAAACAGCTTCTCACTCCATGGATGAGGCTGGATTAGCTTCATTCATTTCTTTGAAATAGATGGTTTCAGATGTCTGACCTAGAGTCATTTAAATGGAAACTTTCCAAATCTGCCTTTACTTTTAAACCTATGATTTGTTTGTCCTTGGAGAGTAGCACTGAACAAGAGAACTTTTTTTGTGATGGTGAAATAAGTTGCATGGTAATCATTAGCCACCTGTGGATAGTGAGCCCCTGAAATGTAGCTATGCAAACCAGGAGCTCAGGTTTAACTTTATTTAATTTAAATAGCCACATGTGGCTAGTGGTTACTCCATTCCACAGCACAGTTGTAGGGTCTACTTTTAGAGATGATGTTTGCTGAGGTGTGGTAATGAACTCAGAGCTTCACCCTTGCTAGGCAGATGCTCTACCACTTGAGCTGCTCCTCCAGCCTGAGCTCTTTATTCTTAGCAGTATTTTAACTCAGGACTCATTTCTTTGTCCCAGCAACACTCTTTAGAAAGAAGCAATGACTGGGGCTGCCACTGGGAGATTAAGAGCTGGTATGAGGAATTTGGAAAAGACTACTAGCCCAGCCATTAAAATGTCATTGTTGCTTCTTCCTTCAGTTTTCTAAAGCATTGTCTGTCTGCAGGATAACCAGGACATGTTAGTGGGCTCCATAACCACCAAAGTTCAGGGAAGGCCAGATTAATTGCAATTCTGCAGGTTTCCTTTCTGAAATTTGTCTCAGCCTTAAATATACCAATATGGATTGTTGGGTCACACATAAGGCCACGCATTGTGTCAGTGCCAGATACTCCATCTGATCAGAACCTGTTTTTGCTTTCTCATGTTATTCTATGAAACATGCTTTGGGAAATACTGGTCTAAGCAATGAGACTCTGTGCCATAGTAGATGAAAAACTTAAGGCCTATTAATGTATCCCTCTTCTGGAGTTCTGTGGGATATAAAAATCTGTATTTATGGTTTGACTGATCATTCCTTCACTGTGGTGGTGTTGTTAATTAACTCTTCAAGTACATAAAAATCCAGATTGGCCAGGCTACATTACACATCCTGTAAGGCCAGAGACACAAGTGTGTTTTTGTACAACTATAGCCCTTTTATCTCAGAGCTGTGGCATCCAGCACTAAAAACCTGAGTCGCTTTTCCTTGCTTCTTATAGGAAAGGGTGAGACTTCATACATGCGCTATTACTGTGCCTTTGCTATTCACTTTCTGAGGGTTTGAGTTCAGTTCTTCGACTTGAAGAAATGCTAGTGTTTCTCTCCATCCATCGTTTTTCTCTCTCCGTCTCTCAATAAAGTTGATTCTCATGGATGTGAGTGTATGAATGTATTCCTACTTCTTTCTCTTATTTTTTTTAAATAACTTAGTCAGCACAAGTCAAGTAAGTTATGAAAGGAGAAAGGAAATGCAAAAATAGAGAAATATTTTCTCTTCTTCCTCTTCACCTTTCTCTTCCCCCTCCGCCTTTCCCCTCTTCCTCCCCCTCCTTCTTCTGTTCTCTGTCTCTCTCACTTCCCTCCCTCCCTCCCTCCCTCTCACTCTGTCTCAAAATTGTCCAATAATTTACCTGCAGAAAACATCCATCTCCCAAAGAATAAATGTAATTTGCGGAACTCCGCATGTTCCCCTCTGGCTGGATGGAGGAGTTTTTGCCACACAACAGAAGTAAAATCAGCAAGATGCTGTTGGTGAAGCTTAAATATTGCTCAATATTTAAATATTGCTCAATATTTCTGAGATGACAGTAATGTAGCAAAAAAAGTGGTGTTTTTCTGCTTGACAGTGTCACCATTGTGGGATGAGAAAGGATTCTGGGAAGAAGAGACACAGCTGGGGGGGTAGGTGATGTGTTTCCTACTGTTGTCTGTTCCTGTGCCTGTCCTAGCCTCATTGTTGTCCTGGTCCTACTCCCAGGGAGAGAGAGCCATCTCCACTTCCTCCTGCTAGTGGTTATCTGGCTTCTGCTGACCTTCTTGTCAGGAAACAAAGGCTCTGCAAAATAGGTGCCTGTGAGATGTCAGACCAGCTGAGCTGGGAATTCAGAAGTCCTGGGGAGAAAGCACTGGACTAATGGATGAGGCCTGGAAGCCTCTTCTTTGTTAAAAAGATTCATAGTTCTCTGAGGAGAGCTAGGGGAAGATTTGGGGCCAAGCCTTTGTACCCTATATCCATCTGCCAAAATGTTTGTCTAGCTTGTTGAAAAGAGGAGGTCCCATGGAGGCTTATTTGAACAAATATTTGCTCTCCCTAATTATGTACCCAAATCAGCTCTCCTGGGTGTTTAATGCAAACCTTAATATTTACAATAGCATAAGGAAGAGTTTATAATGTGTTTGGTGTTTGGGAGGCTTCCGAAGTTGGGGCAATAATTCTTCTTTGCACTTTCATAAAACTTTCCTTCCTGAGAGACCCGAGCCATATTTTCCTCAGCCACTGTTGGCACAGGGCTGAAGTGAGGAAAACTTCTAGAAGGAAGGAGCCCCTGTGAGCGGCTGACAGCATGTTTTATAGGTGAGATGCTGTCTTTGCCAAAAGTTTTGTGCCTGCCATAAACTTTCCTTTCTGCTGAGGAACAACGTGCAAGCCAGTACTTACAACTGTCTCCTGACATACATGTGGTGAGTGTCACAGAGACTATGCTGGGCTGCTGACCCTGATGGTGGCCTTCTTCTGGCTAGTTCTCTCCTCTGTGACAGGCCTAACCCATTGCTTTTCAGTTTCGAGGTTTACTGGATTTACATATATTTATAGATACACACATACATCCACTGAGTTTGTTCACTGCGTACTGACTGTGTGTGTGTGTGTGTGTGTGTGTGTGTGTGTGTGTGTGTGTGTGTATATATATAAATATAAATAATCCACTTTACTAAATATATGTATTTGTTGGTATTGGGGTTTGAACCTAGGGTCTCACACTTGCTCACTAGGTGCTCTATCACTTGATTCATGCCCCCAGCCTTTTCTTGCTTCATTTACTATTCAGGTAGCTTTTGCGGCCTTCCCCATAGCTGAGATTACAGATACATGCCACTGCTATAATGCCTGGTTTACAGATTGAGGTAGGGTGTTGCTAACTTTTTTTGAACTGAACTGCCCTCAAACTGAGAGCCTCCTAATTTCTACCTCTAGAGTAGCTGGGATTACAGGTATGAACCACCGTGCCCAACTTTATAAAGTGATATTTTGTGGACCTGTCTATATTGACGGAAAAGGCATCTAAAAAATCTTGTCTCGAAACTTTCCTCTATCCCATCTACAGCCCTGAAGAAGGTTGTTTAACCACTTAGTGCCTTGTTTTTCTCATCTGCAAAGCAACCATTTGCACATGGTTGGCACAAGTCCCACACCATGGGACTTGGGTAGAGTTTTGTGTTGGTGCATTGGTTATTATGTCTGTTACCACCTGTAAAGCCTTTGAACACTAAAGGCCACCTTCATTTGGCAGGTCAGATAGAAAGAGTGCCCATAATGATTTCCGGTGTTTTCTCCATGTATGATGTCCAGCACCACACAAACTGGGCAAGTACTCAAGGGTTCCATTTCTCCAGAAGCAAGAGATGAAAACAAAAAGATTCTGTGTAATACAAGCAAGGTGATGCATTATATGCATGTGCCCAAGGCCTCTAGGAAATGAGGTGGTGGGCCACATAGGCACAAATGGGACCCTAGCTCCCAGCACCAGGCCTATAGACCCAATGCTCAGTATTGTTACAGTAGCTTCTGGAAGAGGCACAAATGGTTATCGAGCATTTGCGTCAGGGAAAGCAATTCTGTGGATTTTACAAATTCATATGCAGGTGAATATGTATAAATACCCACTTACTAACATGCTGGAATGTGTCAAGATGTTCTTCAGTTGAGGAATGTGCCTTTCCTTCTTCACCAACTTTTTTTAGTTTGATTAGATGGATGTGATGCTCAGCTGGCGGGTGGTCTCAGTTCTCTGGAATTTGTTTAAAATGAAGTCAGTTGTTTCTTATCTATAGTCTTGAAACAGAATTTCTCTCCCTTTCTTAATTGTTACTGTTTCTTCCAGTGCAATAAAGTTAACTTCCTCTACAGAGAGGGAAGGAGACACAACCTGGCTTCCGAAGGATCATTGCTTTTTTCCATCTTTCATATGAGCCAGTGCTTCTGATTTGTAGCCTAGCTTGTGTCACCTGAGTGGTGTAGGTGAGAAAACATCAGGTGTCTTATGGAGGGGAGTGGAACCGGCTATTCTTGGGCACATCTCAGCCAGATTGATTCTCCTCAGTATGCATGTTGATGTGGAAAGTCGACTTCCTCTTCTGTGCGTTTCTCTGTTGCGTGATTAGGTGGATGACTGTTCTCAGACACCAGTCTGTGACTTGGCACTTTGTAAGTGATGCTCAGCAGGGCTTTCCCCAAATGCTACTTCCACACGTGAGAAACAGTTAACTTACAGAATGGACATGGAATGAGCTGGACTGTTAAGGCTCATTGCTCTCAGGAGAGAATAATCTAGTGCAGGCACACAGGGGCAAAAATGAACATAAGTAGATAAGCCTGGCAGAGGGCAGTGAAGTGGAAGCAGGGAGAACACTAAGCAGGCTTTCCATGTACTTCAGACCACAGTAAGCACACTAGGTGGTAACTGGAGCACCAGGGAAAAATTCATTCTGTGTTCTGGAGGTCTCACCGACAGGACCTTGCCTTTGCTGTGGCTTGAGTATGGTGTTTCACTTGTCTTTAAAAACCTCCATTTGTTTTTCTCTGTAAAAGGAAAATATGTGGAAACTTCACAGAGTTGTGGTTAAAACAAAAGTCACTTCTTAGTTCTCTGTTGTTGCTTACGTGGTGTGGGGAATGAGCACCTTATGTTTGTAGAGTGCTGATTGTCCTCTCTGTGGGGCCACTTGTCTGGCTCTGAGATGGGCCAGCAGGAATCTGTGCTCATCAACCCATAGGGGCCACCTTGGCACTTGCCATTACAAGGTGATACCTGCTTTCCTTGCGTCTGCCTCCCCCATTTTTGTATTACCTTAGACACCCCCTGAGGCAGTGTGGAAAGAGACTCCCACTTCAATTTGTGGAGCCTGCTTCTGACTATAGAGGATGTTGCAAGTGGAGCAGCTGAAGGTAGGGTGTGGGACCTGCAGGTCTGGGCTGCTTTCCTGTGTTGACCTGGTGTGTCCTGTCTTGTCTTAAGTTCCCAGAAGTTAACACCATCACCCCTGATGCTCTGATGACTCTGTAGGGCAGTGGTTCTCAGAATGAGGTCTGAGCTTCCTATGCGTCAGCATCACCTGAGATAATTATTTAATCGCAGACTACTGGCTTTATCCCAGACCTACTGAATTAGACTCTCTAAGATTTCAGGAACCTGTACCTTCAATGAGCTCCCTAATTTACTGAGCCTTGTGTTCTCCAAATTTTGAGATCTTTTCTTTAGAAAATTTGATTTTGCTTCTATAATAATAACAGCTAGTCTTTACTGAAAGTTATTTATGTGATACCAAAAAGTTTTATATACAGTAAGACTCTCCATATGAGATAGATACTAAGATTATCCTTGTTTTACTATCAGGCATACTGAGGCAGAGGGTGTTGAAATAATTCGCTTCTTTGCTGATAGAAGAGCCAGGCTCTGAGTTCTAGTCCCCAGTCTTATTCTCCTAGTCTCTCCAACCTCCCTTGCATAGTGACATTCCATGAGTGAGTCTTCTTTGTTAAACTGAGTACAGGTGACTTCCTATTGTGTAAAAGGTAACCTGTTAAACACAGAGTATTTTTTAAAGACTTTAATTTACATAAAATCCCATGATTTGACTCAGATTTTGACTTGGGTATTCCGGTGAGTAAGTTACTTTAAGGAATGTTCTTGTTCACTCACTCTGCTAACTGGGACCCCACTGTACAGCTATGCTTTCTCACACACTTTTTGCTACTGCGCTCCTTTGTGTCTGGTCGAATACCTTCAGTGTCCTATGCCTACATCTGGATCATCTTACCTGCAGTGGGCCAGTACCTGCACAGGTAGAATGGTGCAGCTTGCACCCACCCTTGCCAGTGAGCTGTGTCTTGGGAAGCTATGCAAAGAGACAGAATCTGGGGGTTTTCCCAATGTCTGGAGGTTGCTGAAAGAATTTTGTTTCTTCTTAGTGATTCCAGCTTAGTGTCTGAGAAAAGTTGGCCATTGAAATAGGATCAGCCCAAGCAAGTTTGAAGATAAAAATCAATCATTCCATTCACAGTACATTTTTACTTTAGGTTCCTAGTGCTACCAACTCCCACAAGGAATTTGCTAAAGAAACAACCTCACAAATAACTTCAGGTGGATTGGAGATAGTGTTTTGATACATTGGTGCCTCAGAGAATATTATTTAAGTAGAGTGGGTGGATTTTCACTTGTATTTTCTCCAAATTTCTCAAGTTCAAAGCCTTTAAAAAAACTGCTTGTTCCTCAAAATGGCTCAAATTTTCCTATCTGAAGGAAGTTTTTTGCTTCAATTACACTACAGTTGTGATCACCTTGAAACCCCAAAGCCTAGTCTACTAAAGAGTAATTGTAAAATGTACTGGTCTTTCATACTCAACAAAGGCGGTTTTGGTTTGGTTGTGGCAACCTCAAGATTTATGACTAATTGTCCCATAACCATTCACCAGATGTTGCCATGTGGTTGGGATCCATTTTACAAGAGGTTAATAATAAGAACCCATGGACTTGTCAGGCGAGATTTCAGAAAGTGAACCTATGATCAATGTACAGCTTTCTCTGGAATTTATTTATATCACCGCTAATTTGAGTTTTCTCCCCATATTGAAAACCCGGGTATTGAACATAATTACTCGGGAGAGATGGCCATGCAGAGACTGTTGTGGATTAATGGGTTTTGGTCTTATTTTTAGTCTTAAAGTTACTCTGCATAAAAGAAATTGAGAGGTTGGATGGAGATACCATGACATTTGAAAATCTTGCCAAAGAAGCAAAGTTTTGCATTTCTTGCTATGTACCTTCATGGAGCAATTTGAAATTTTATTAGCAGCAGCGGATAGAGAAGTCTCAGTGCCTGACTATTCCAGTCTCAACACCAAGCACTGTGAATATTTTTTTTTGGATACATAAACTCTGAAGAATGACATAATTTTACAAAATGAATTCTATGGAAAATTGCCTCGAGGAACTATCATGGGCACTTGTCTATTTGTACATTCAGTGTTTTATTAGCTAAAAATTTGCTTTGATTATTCCATTTAGAAGGTTTATTTTAGTGTCCTGAGATGCTGAGTGTTGAATGGGACCTGGGATCCCACGGTCAACCAGACAAGCAGGATCAGAGAGAGTAGATTTCCAATGGTTGTCATTATAGGTGTTTTCTTAGTTCCTCCTGCTTAGATACAAGATATTTAAAAAAGTACTCAAGTAAGGGAGAAAGGTCAAATGTTAATTATCTTTTCTGGTTACTTCAGATCCCCTCCTAACTTCTTGTTCCCTACACACTGGGCAGTAAAGAGGGTGCAGAGAAAAGTGGTGGCCACCATGAATGTTTAAGGTGTCAAGATCAAGTATCCTGACACACTTGAGCAACCTTATGTGTATCCTGGAGTACAGGTTTCTCAGTTTCATACTTTAAGGAAATCAGTGGGTCCCACACAAAAGGCCAACTTTTGTGAAATAGAAACAAATGTAATTTCTGGCTGGAGTCATCAGTCTCAGTGGAGACTGTCATTGGTCTTACATCCAGTGCCTCCACTGAGGTGGCCAGGGTCCCTGTGAATGCTGTAGAAGAAGCATACAGAGGAATGACATCAGTGTCCTCATATGATAGAAGTGAGATGCAGGAGATACAGAAAAGAGCAGGAACGAGTGAAACAATGCAGAAAAGAGGAACTGCTCTAGAGAAAGGTCAGTCACCAGGCTTTGAATCAAGCAGAAAGAGCAGGTGTTGTGTAAACTTTCCATTTGCACATATATGCGTGTGTGTGTGTGTGTGTGTGTGTGTGTGTGCGTGCGCGCGCATGTGTAGTTGTGGGATTCACTTGGGCATCACAGAAAGAAATAGCTGGATACCCTTTTATTTCTGGAGCAGGTCTGGAATATTGATTTTTTTTCCTTTTTTTTTTGCTGATAGCACTGGGGTTTGAACTCAGGGCCTCACACTTGTTTGTTGGACAGATGCTCTACTACTTGAGCCATGCCTCCAGCTCTTTTTTGCTTTAGTTCTTTTTCAGGTAGGGGCTTGTATTGTTGCCTGAGGCATACTGGATCATGATGCTCCTACCTATGCTTTCTCTGTAGCTGGTGGGATTTTTTGAGTCTTGACTATTCATTGGTTCCTTTTGTTTTCACTCAGAATTTTTAGGGTAGCATGTAGTGATGAATCTTTTAGTAATTCTGTTAAAGGAATAGCCTAACACTCTGAAGCCACCTTTTTCCTTTTTCAGGAAGACAAGAATGTAGTAAATTCAAGTCAGAGAAGAAATCCGCAGTCAGAAATTGCTGAAATAAGGATATAGCATCAAATTCTATTGTGCAGGCTGAAGAATAGTGGGTGGCTGGGGGTGAGGCACATAGGATACAGATTAGTTCAGTATTATAGAAAAATGATTTGTGAATCAGTTTGAACATTTTAGGTTTGCTTAAATCGCAAAGATGATCAATTAGCCATAGAGCAAACAATTGATACTACTTTGAGTTATCACAAGTTTTGACTTAAACGAAACACACGAAATCAACACAGCTACCCCACCCCCATAACTTCAACCTTTGTACAAAGTTAGAAAAAGTAATTCATTTGAAGAGAAGTTATGATCTTTGATTTTTAGCTAAAGCTTTCTAGTATGTTCCTTCTAAATTAATCTCTTAATTTACCCCAGTTCCTCATTCCATTAGCAAGACAGAACTTCTCTGCTCTTAGAGCAGCCTGGAAATGGGAGTGAGAATGTAATGTACCTGTTTTTGGGCTGTACCCAATGGACTCTGTCTAGAGATCCCCTGCTGATGTAGTACTATGTCTGTGCTAAGTGCTGCAAAGTCTTCCTTTAGGGACCAAGCTACAAGTTGATAACAGACAAAATCAGTGCCTGCTGCAGGCTTTTCCCCTGATACCATCAGGGGAAAAATCCCACACTGAAAGGACAGCTGTGTGCAGAGCAGAAGGGATCTTATAGGAAGAGATCTGCAGCTTAGCCCTGGATAGCTGGCAGCAAGGGTAAGCATGGGTTTGGTTAGTCATCTAAAATTCTCAGACCCTTTTCTGTTCTCCCAAAGATTTGACTAAGCATGCATGAGCTCTTTATTACTTCCTTTGGTGAGCAGTTCAAAATGTTCAGAAGTTCCAAAGAATGAATCCCAAGCTGCTGCATAATTCTTGGGGAGCCAGAAAGGTGGGCAACACTTCTTACCCAGCCACCGGGAAGACTTTTTCTCAGGACTCCATGGGGACAGAGCTGACAGAAGTTGTGTCACAACTTCTCTGATAGTGTCTTTCAGCATGGGCCTATATTTTTCTGGTTCTTGATCATTTTTAAGATTTTAAGGTGGTAGAAATGACTAAAACAAGGCTGGCAAAGTGGCTGCCTAGCAAGTGCAAGGTCTGAGTTCAAGACCAAGTACTGCAAAAGAAAAGAAGTATGTTGTTTGTCTATTGCAGGAGCTTCACCAACCGCTGTCTGTTATCAACAGTGTCTCTTTCGGATCCATACCAGTCTCTTTCAGATCCTGTCCAGCCTACAGCCCTCCCCCAGTCTGCTCCCACCAAGCCTCAGAGCATTCTTTTGTGTGTTAAGTAAGACTGTGAACTCAGTTGTTCAGAACCTGTCTCAGTGGCTTCCTGTCCACTTGATGTGGCTCAGGCCACCACCCAGGCTTTCCTGCTTGCTGTGCTGCCTGCCACCCTACTTTAGCCACCCAGGGCCTCAGGCACTCTCCCTTTACTCTTCCTCAATACTCTGGCTTCAGGGCTCTTCCCACAATCTCTACGTGGCTCCATCTTCACACCTTCTTCCTTTTTTCAAAGTCAGTCATGGAAGAAGAGTCCTTAGTTGTCACACCCAAGAGAATACATCTCATACCACCATCCGTGCTGCCTTCTTTCTCCTTATGGCCACCTGCACATTGCTTGTCTTCCCCCCACCCTGTAGCATATGGGTGCTACGAAAGCAGATTGGGGCTCTGTTTTGTTATTTCACCTATCCTTGGCACCCAGAATAATGCCTGGCACACAGTAGGGCTCCGTAAATATTTGTTGCCATGGTGAAGAGTGGGTTTGTGAGTTTTCTATTTCTCATTTACATACCCTCCAAAGATTTCGGTAGGAGAGCCAGAGATGAGAGGGACCATAAACAAAACAAAGCAAGAGGAATAAATTCAGAATGGAGGACCAGGCAGAATGTATAATCAGAACCAGGAACAATGCCTCTGCTCTCGTGTTATTGTTAGCTGTGGAAACCACTACATTTGTTTGTGTAGCCCTTTGCAGCAAACACACACACACACACGCACACACGCACACGCGCACGCGCACGCACACACACACTCATCAGGTTCCTGGAAGAGGCCCCATTAAGATGGTGTTTAACTTTTTAATGCCTGTAATGTTGATCTTTATATAGTAGGAACTGCCTTTGTTTTGTGAGAGGAACGGAAGATGTTAAGAGCATGCGTGAGACATCAAAGCTGTTACTACTAAATTTGTATTTTGACATTTTGGTTTTCCTCTGTTTTCATTTCTAATATTTAAGGCTGCTGTTGCGGCCTCCTGCTTCTGACCATCCTTGGTTGGTGTTATTCTCTGTTGAGAATAGAAAAAGAGGACAGGCCTTGTTAGCTACCTTCAAGAACACTATAAAACTTACTGCGTATGTAGGGGGATGGAGGTCTTAGAATAAAACTATGTTATTGACCTTGTCCAAGTGTCAGGAACGTTTAAATCAAGAGCAGGAGAATGGTGCTGAAGAGCAGTTGAGCTTTGTTTTTCATCTTGTGAAAAATACTAAGTTTGAATAATGGGAAGAAATGCTAGGCGGAATTCTAAAATGGCTTGCAAAACTTCCACGCCTTAGTAACCACACATCTTATTATGTCATTGAACAGTAATACAGGTACTGATGTGAAAAGATTTTGGCAGATGTAATTAAGTAGTTTTCCTTAAGATAGGGAGATTATCTTGAGCAGACCTGACCTAATTTGATGAGTCTGAGCCGTTATAAGGGACTAGACACTTCTTCCAGGAAAAGATTAATACTGTTAGGAGCTCTTGTCTGACTTTGAAGAGTGGGGATAGGGACATGGCAAGAAATACAGGTGTCCTCTGGTAGCTGAATGTGGCCCCTGACTGACAGGCAGCAAAGAAGCAGAGGCATCAGTCCTACAACCACAGGAGCACGTTCTCCTGCACAGTGTGTGCTCTGAGAACGACTCAGGACTTCAGACAGTAGCATAGCCCAGCCAACACCTTCTGAGACCCCGAGCAGAGAAACTAGTCACACTGCCCCGACTAATAACCTGCAGAGCTGTGAGCTAAATACTGGTCTTTTAAACTGCTGCATTTGTGGTAATTTATAACATAGGATTAGCAAACTCATAAAGGAGGGGGGAATATCATTCAGTTACAATCTGAAAAAAAAATCTGAACTTTAAAAAATGAAATGCAAAATGCAGTTTTCTTCCTGAAAAGACTCCCCCACCCTCGCCGCCCCCCCCCCCCCCACCGCACAAAAACCTAATCTCCTTAAGGCAATGGGATCAAACTCAGTGTTGCTTGCATTGCTCCTTAGGGACTCAGCTAAATGAATAGATTAAAAAGTTTTTGTAATTAGTAGATCAACTGTTTATAAATTAATGGGTAGCTCTTAAGTACTAGAGGGGACCTAAAATAGTTTCTGCCAAGTGTTTTTTCTATTCTTGGAACAACCTTATTCATGCATTATAATTTGCTTAGCAATCCTTTCCTCATAGACAACACAAAGATTAGTTACAGCCCTCCTCCTGTCTGAATTACTGTAGTTTCCTTATTAGCAGAGTGGGAATTAATAACCTTTTAAAAAAACAACAGTAAATAAAGCACTTAAAATTCCTAGTGTTGCTGGTTTCCTGTAAAGAGAGAGTCTTTTACAAATGTTATAATGTCCATAGATGTTTTCTTACCCAGGCCAAATTTTAAATGCATATGTGTAAGTAAGTCTTTCTTGAGGCATAGGCAAAGCTTCTTTACTGAAGAAGCTGTATGTGTGCAGAATAAACTCATGAAAATGGCCCTTTTGAAAGGAAGCCACAGATGTATGGATGTATTTGAGGGCTGGTTTTTGCACCAATGACAGTGCAGTGAAGTAGACAACTGCTTCCTTAGCCGCCTCCACCACCCCTCCGTGCACATGCTGCATGGGGCTGCCCTCCCAGCAGGAGTGTGTGTTTATCCTGGTAGCCCAGGACCACAGCTTGTCCTTTTTGTTTTCAAGAGAGAGGACAGTGGCCTCTGTCCTCCAGCTGCTGTGAAAACAGTGTTGAAGAATCAGAGTGAAGTTTCCACTTAAGAACCCACTCTGGAAAAAACCACCCGAACAAACAGACCTCCCTTAATGAGAGACCATCTGGGTTAAAATGCAGACCACTGGGTTAGAACCCAGATGATGGAAAAACAGAATGAGAAGAGTTGTTCTTTAGCAAACTTTCTGAGTGGGATTTCCATATATTAAGTTTGGAAGAGCGCCCGGGATGGAAAACAGGAAACTGGCTGAAAGGCCATATGCACAGTTTTTACTGGAGATCTGAACAGTGGCATTTACTGTGTATGTTGGATAAGGGATCTCCATCTGTGAAAGTCTCCCCAGAAGTGAAGTAGGTGCTCAGCAGCCAGCTTGGTATGGCTAAAATCTGGGGGATCCTCCAGGGGTATTCCTGAAGTTCTGCTTAGTAATGTAAGTCTACGAACAAACACAGTGACTCCAGAGTACAGGGTTCCCTCATGCATCTATCATGTGCCAGGAACTGGGCTGTGTTCTCAGTGGGTTACTGCTAGAAACATATCACAATCTTTGTGTTTGCAGAGCTTGTGTTCTGCTGCAGGAGATAGAAAATACCAATTATTGAAAATTGGAATTTAGATATAATAATTATATACCAGAGTCTTCTCATTAGAAAATTTGCCATAACACAGAAGAAACAAACAGGATGCAGTGACTCAAAATATGCAGGGAGCAGGCAGTGCTGAGGCATTGTGACAATAAGATATGACAATCAGAGAACTTTTTGAGGAGGTGGCTTCTAAGCAGACACAGAAATTCAGGATGAACCAGTCCTCTTGAAGAGCTGGGGGAAGAATATTCCAGATAGGAGGGGAAGCACATTGAAGAACTGGATCACTGGAGGGTGGTAGGTGGAGATGGAGAGGTCAGCAGGGTCTCCTTATACCTGGTCTTTCAGGAAGTTTCTTTAGTGTCAGAATGCAGGGCACCATTGAAGTTTATACAGCAGGTGAGTTCCATGCACTTGTGTTTTAAAGATCTCTCTGCCTGCTCTTACAGAGAATTGTTTGAAGAGAGGCAGGAACTAGGGAGGGAATAGCTAAGGCTATTTCTTTTTTAAAAATGTATTTTATTATTAGCATATATTACTCGTACAAATAATAGGCTTTATTATGAAATTTTCATACGTGTACATAATGTACTTTGATCATATTCATCCCTATTAGGCTCTTTTGTCCCCTCCCCCTGCTAGTCCCATTCCTCTTAGGGGGCTGTTTCTATAGTCTACGAAGGCAATGATGCATTGAGAGGTGACAGTAGTGGTTGCAAATGGGGATGGATTGGAGTGATTGCAGCAGCCCTTTGGAAGAGCGTTCAGCAGGACTTGGGGATGGATTGCTTCCCGAAGTGGAGAGTCAGGGAACAGAGGTGGAAATAGGACGATGCCTCTTTCAACAGGGTCTCACTGTGTAGCCCAGGCTGGCCTTGAATTCTCCATCTTCCTGCCCCTGCCACCTGAGTGCTGGGATTACAGCATGTTCCTCTACACCCAGCAATTTTCTTTTTTGATATTTGATTTTTGTGTTGGGCATCTGATTCAGTTCTAGGATGTTTGCCACCTGCCTCTTATGATTGCCTCTTCCCACCCCAACCCCACCCCCAGTTATCATCAAAATATGTCCTTGTAGTATACTGAGAACAGATACAAATAGTGAAATAGTGGACAGGACTAGTAGAGACCAAATGACTCCTTTTAGTTTTACCCAACCAGTGATATCTTCTTGGGGCTATGTCCGTGACTATAGTGTGGACTGGGTGGGACATGCTGTGGGGCAAGCATGTCACTTTGAGTCATTTCCGTGGGTGTGCTGTTTTCTAGCTGTGGAACTCAGGATAACTCTGGTGTTTTGTCTTCTCATGTGTAGCATGGAAAGAAATCCTGTTCTACCTCTGTCACACAAAATGCTCTATCACCACACAGCTGCTCCTTCCATCTTTGCTGGCTAGTGTTGTATCTGGAGTAGTAATGGATGTGGTTGGATATGCCCCAAACCAAACCCAACCTGCAACTGTCTCTGTTTTCTGGTGATAATCGCCAGAAACAAGTCCCAGTAGGTCAACAGTAAAAGTGTGACTCATGGAGCTGCCACACATTTGAAGATAAAGTTTTCTGGGAATAGTAGTTTACTGTTCCTGTTTTCCTCTTCCAGAGGAAGACCTGATCCTCTCTCCCACATCTCCCTCTCTCTCTCTCTCTCTCTCTCTTTCTTTCTTTCTTTTTTTTTTCATTAGATTAGTTATGGCTTTTTTTAGCGAGAAAATTTTAGATAAGAAGTACTTTTACATAGTTGAATGTGACCTCTAGATTCCTTTCTGTATCCCAGAGTTTGCATTAAAATTCCAAAGGTATGATGTACTGGCTAAAGGAAGCTAACAAGGGATGGGAAAAAAGTTATTAACTCATTACTTGATTTTTATTTATAACCACTTAGAGGAGGGATATGTGTGAAATACAAGTTTGATGATGTGATGTTAGAGTCAGAATGGAATTGTTCAGAAATCAGTAAGTAAAGGATTGCCAGACATTCACATTTCACTGTTGTACTATATTTTTCTTTACAAAATCTACCTATGAATTGAGGTGCGCAATCATAGTTCCACTTATTGGAAGATCATTTCCACTCGCCTACACCTTCATCAGCAGAGGCTCCTGTACATATGCCATGAGGACGGGATAGTGGCATCCATTCCTCCTCCTTTTTTGAGGTACTTTCTCCTTCTTAGGATCCTAGAAATTTTAATGTGGCCAGGAATTATTTTCTTTGAATTGAAACCCAGAGTAACCCTGTGTTTACTCATTTACTCATTTGTTAAATACCTTACGTATACATAACTCTTGTAAGAGAGCTCTCCATCTTTGGTGGAGGAGGAAAATCTAATGACTAATCAGTGTTTGGGTTTTCAAATTTAAACCCTTCATTAGGTGCCCTAGGTCACTGGTCTTGAGTAGTGGGTAAGGAGATATTTACATGAATTGCATACTGTCTGGTCCTCTATGGATCAATGACCTGGCCAAGCAATGAGAGAGGGAACCCAGACACTCAAGTAAGAGACCAACTGGTATTTCCTTGTGTGGATCAGTATGGCCCTCTATCATCTGTGTTCCTCCTCTCCCCCTTTTAATGTGTGTTCTTTGTATTTGATTGGCATGTTTTTAAGTTGCTTGTGGTCTACTATGAGCCCCATGTCATCACTTCATTCCAGCATCTTTTTGCTTTTTTGCCTGCCACTTGTCATTCCTACTAAGAGGCACTTGGATACCTGGTAGTCTGTATGAAAAAAATCTCAGAATTTAGAGTCATCTTTAGCTTTAAATAATTATGAAGCAACTGTTTCCTTGAGTAGTCAGTTTTCTCACTGTATCTTAGAATGCAAAGAGTAGACTGTCAGTATCCATGGCCACTCTCTCCTGGGATCTGACCTGGGACACTAGTGCTCTGACCTTTTTGTTTCACACCCTCCCCCATTTTTTGATCCTCTGATAGGGATCCAAGAAGGTCTCTATCCCTGTCCTCTAAATCATACCAGCATCACTCATCGACGATCTGTGCATCTCTATCTTCTTTGCTCCTACTGTACTATTTTAACACTAAATTTCCCAATTGAGATTTCTAAGCAAATTCTGTTTATTTAAAATTTCTTTGGAACAGCAACTCTTAAATGTACAACCTCATGAATCTTGTTGAATGTATCACCAGGTTTAAGATACAGAACATTTCTAGTACCTTATTATATTCCGTGTACATATACTCAATCATTTCTTTCGCATGTTGTTAGATTTCATACAAATAGAGTCCTGTGGTATGTATATTCTTTTGTGTCTAACTCTGGGAACTCAGCATTGCATGTGTGAGATTCTTCCTAGAGGTTGTGTGTATCTGTGGTCCATTCTTTGCTGTTGCTGATTAGCATCCTATTGTGTAACTCTACGGTAGTGAACACCCATTCAGCTATGGGTGAGCATTCCAGTTGTCTCCAGTTTGGGGTCATTTCTGAATGATGTTTCAGTGCATATTCTATTTCATATCTTGATGGAACCAAACATTCGTTTCTGTTGACTGTGTAGCCACAAATCTGATGTTTACATCAAACTTTTAATGCTAATAAGAGGATTTGATATTGAGAAGGATGTGTCATAATAAGTGTTTGGGGATATATTTTTCATGGATTGAGAAATAGCTCCATGTGGGCCTGAATATATTTTTTGCCAGTTATGAGTCAAGATAACTATTTCTCCACATCCGCAATGTCTTTTTGAGCACTAATTCATGTGTGTGGGCCTCTTTTTAGCTCATATCATGATTTTTCTCTATTAGCCTTCGTTGTCTTCTAGTATTTAGATTATTGCTGAAAAATTAACAACGTGTGAGTCTTGGGGCACCACTCTCAGAGTCTTTCTTAAAAAATGACTCCAGAATTGATATTGAATGGCAGATGACAAGTTTGCAAATCATGTGAGGTAAAATGAAAGAGTAGGGAGGTGCATTTTTCAAATTGGTTTATTTGGGTGGCAAATATTTATGGAGCATTACACAATGCTATTGCTGTATACAGTACCATAGAACATACCTGTAACTTGCAAGAAGCAGCAGGTTGATAGTGGGGACAGACAACGAAACTATTGTTTGCAGTTTCCAGTGGCTGTTATTTTGTGTTAAAGGGGAGGGCAGAGGTGGGATTGGGGGGGGGATGAGAATGCCCAGAAGAGGGGACTCAGAGAAGACTTCATGAAGGAAGAGAAAAAAAAATCAGATATTTGGGGGTGAAAAGGCCCTGTACTAAAGGCAAAATGATCAAATAGTATATTTATGGAAATGGAGGCCATGAAATAACTTTATCCATCTAGTCATCAATTTAGGGTATAAAACATTTTTTATTCCATCAATGGTGTTATTGCTATATACATTTCTGAAATGCCTCTTTTGGAATGACTCTCACAGCTAATTTCAAACCACACCAGAAAATCACTCTTAATACTTCATAGCTTTGACCCAAATGGTAGTCCCCAGCTGGAGACTCACCAGATTTGTCCCTTAACACTTTTGGCTCATTCTAAAGAAATACAACCTCTCTTCAGAAGGTTTAAGCTTTGCAGCTATTGAGAACATTCAAAAGTGTACATGTGCCCCAGAACTTGGAAATCAATTGCAAAAGGCCAGTTGTACACAAAAAGCACTTATCATTGGAATAAGTCTGTAACTTCCTCATGTTGAGTTCAGTTTCCCAAAGGCTTGGCTTTCAATGACATTTCTATTTTAGAGATTTGATGTCAAAATTGGATCATTTTATGTGGCAGGAATAGAGGCAGGAGAGGTAGGGAAAGAGTGGGATATTCTTTAAACCAAGCCCAAATACTTTTTGAGGACAAACTGTGTTTTTGAAATGTTGAACTAGTCCTGAATTTGTTTAAATCAGCTTGGAGACCATGGAAACAAAGGTCACATGAGAGACAGCAACGAAAAGCAGAAGTAAGGATATATGTGCTTTGAGCCGATAGGCACAATAGGAAAAGCATGCAGTAAGCAGATAGAAAAAGGTAGGGAAGGACACTGGGCAAGGAGGAGGGCTGGGGAAGTCAGCAGATAGAATACAGGCAGTGAAGGAAGCTGGCCCAGCTCAGACCACAATCAGTTCTATGTTTCGCCTCCAATTGTATATTCTGAGTTGACCTCTTCTTAGTTAATGAAATACTGTGATGTGTAAACAGATAACCCAAAAGCCCCCTGCTGCCAATGTGGATCATTTCTGTTACTTCCTTTGTGTTTAATTAATCAATCCTAGTTATCTTTGAGGCTAGGAATGGTTTTATTACCCAGGGGGATGGAAATAATGATAAACTTTTCACCGGGATATAGACTTTACTGATTGAGAAACAAAACAGTTGAGGCTGGTCTACACTATTCCAAAAACTTACTTATAATTCAGTGGAGTCATTAATTGGCTTCTGCTTTTCTAATAGTTCATGTGCATTTTCTTTACCTTAACTTGAGCAAAAGCACACACACCAAGTACTTCTAGTTCTAAAGTCAGTTTTTGCTAGTATCTTTCTTATAGATGTAGTTTTAGACTTTTTCTAACCTGTAAAGTCCCTATGTTAATTAGCATAATAACTTTTCATTTGCACCTCGCCATCAACACCCTTGGGGCTGGAGATCCTGAAGGTTGCAAGTTTTAATCTATTCACTTATATGTATTGCACATCCTACGGCAGGGCTGATCTGCCAGTCCCCCTGAACCAAGAGGGCTTCCTATGGCAGATGCCATGGGAGGGGAGGGACTTTTTGCAATTTCCACTCTCATCATTTTATCTTGTGTCATGTGCTGCTCCATTCATTGTTTCATAATGATACCCATATTGGATCAAGGAATGGGAATCTAGAGAGGAGATTTTGTACTTTGCCATGGTATACCAGCTCTTAATTTCTTACAAAATCAAATGTTTTATCAAGATTCTAGAACCATTACATAAGCATCTCTTTTGAGCTTCAACTTGGCACCACAAGTGAAAAATTGTACACCATGACATAGTTTCATACACAAATTATTAAGAATTTTATAGAATTACCCTCCAAGCTGTGTGGATAATTTATATGTGAAACATAAATGAATTTCATGTTTAGGCATTGGCCCCATTCCCAGGATACCTGATATAAATAATATAATAATAATATGCAAGTAATTTAAAATCTGAAACTTATTTCTAATATGGAATACTCAGCCTGTAGTTAGTGTCTGAAAACTATCCTTCAGCCTTAAGGTAAGGTCGATGCAGGTTTGTTCTTGATTTTCTGAACCACTCCTTGGTTTGTGGTGAGATCTATCTAAGGTGTTACACATTATGTTTGCCACTGTAATATGTGTGCGTGTGCATGTTGTGTGAGCACGAGCATTTGTTACCCTGGAATGGAAAAAAGGCACTTGCAGTACAATGAAGTCACCTTCCTGACACTGCCTCCCCTTCTGCCATCTGATTGAGAGTGATTTCATTTATTGTCTTTTGGCACTTGACTTTTCCTGTGTCTACCTGTCACTCACTAATTTTATTTGTGCCCAGGATCCTTGCCACACATTTGCTTTTCAAGTAGAAAATAGTAAATAGATTTCAGTAATGTTTATTGCACTGAAAAATACATGTGCAGAGGTTATAAAATACTCATTTCTGCACAATGGATTCTTAGATGCTCCCTGGTACCCGGGAGCTTCTGATGTCCAACTCCATTGCATCTACTGTTCAACGTGTTATATGGTATGCATGGTCCTCTTGGTGGTCCTAAACACACTGGCATAGACTTTTGAGAAAGGAAAACCAAGAAAGGGAGTACCATTTGCAATAAGAGTTCAACCCAGGTGATCATTAAGCATCTGTAACTTATAAGACCACAATTAATTCATTCCATAGATTCTTTTCTCCTTTTTCTTTTCTGAAGAGGAGGGATGGTGAATGTTCTCTAACTCTCTATTAGGAATATTAATTTGAATAGTTTTTTTTAAACTTCTTTGCAGTTAAATTATTACAGATCATGAAAGACTTTATAAACTTTAGGTTTAATCCTCATTAAAAGGTAAAACTCAAAGAATAATAATGTCATTTGATTATAAATAGGCTGTTTTCTAGTTTATTCTCTTTGTTTCCTTTCTTCAGGTTTCTATGGTTCCCTTGAACTCCTAGAAGGGAGTGCCTTGGAGTGATTTTGATCAGGAGACATACATCAGTAACTATTTGTGATTTTAGCTCCTGCTATGTTTTATGGCTTGGCCAAAGTTTATCATGTAATTTCTACTTCAGGAATTTGCTCCAATTACTCAGAGCTTGAGGCAAGGAGATTGAATAGCATTGTGGGAAGGACATAATGGATGCCTTTTCCTTCCAGTTTTTATAGTGAGTAAAGTGGTCTGGTTTGAAATCAGTACAGGTGGCTGCAGGCTACTCCCTTTCTAAACAGGAGAAGTGAAGATAATTTTGTGTTTCTGGGGAGCTAAGGGCGAGCCTGTGCAGGTGAGGACCTGAGAGGCAGGCTACCAGGCCTGGCCTCTAAAGCCACTGGCTTCAGGCAGTACAGTGCCTCTGCAGGAAATGGGTCAGGAGGGACCATCATAAGGCCTAAAGACCTGTTTTGTCCTAAGAACCATGTTTGGTAAGCCTTGAGGTTACACATGCCTCCATGGATTCTGGTTGAGCATCCTTACTGCCTTCCTTTTGTCAGATGAGCAAACTGAGAATACCCAGGATTGCATGTAGCAGAATGAAGCAGAATTGGACCCTTACTCGATGTATGCTGCACTACATGCACTTTTTCTAGTGCACGTTCTCAGTTAATTTAAGTTAGATTTTTGAGTCTATCTGCATTAAATCCATATTTGCTAATTCATGATGTAAGCACCTAAATTGTCAAGAATTTTAACTAAGTCATTTTTCAAAAAGTGGTCCATAGACCAAGTTCCTTGGAGTCACGTAAGGGCCAAGTTGAAAATGCAGATTCCTGGGCTTCTGTCCAACGAGGCCAGAAGTCTTAGAGTTAGGGCCCAGGTGGAGGCGTTCTGGAAGATTCTATCGTGCATTGAAAATTGAGAGCCATGCAGTAAAACGTCTGTGTAGTGCTCTAATATAGAAATGGTCTTAAGGAAAGAGATGGCTGAATAAATCTCTCTGTAGGCTGTCAGTGTGTGAATTTTGCCTTAAGAGCATCTGGTTTTCCTCTCATTTTATACAAAAGGAAACTGGTTTGGAGAATTTTAGTAACTTTTAAAAATTCTTCTGGCTTATTTGTGGTGGAATGAGACTAGAACTGGTTCTCCTTCTTCTTAACCATAGCTAGTCTCCAGCCTTTTAAAAATCAGCTAATCAAAGCGACTTGGATCCATTTCAATCCTGTCAGTGACCCTGCAACAACATAAAGGATGAGTCCTGTGAGAAAGACTGTTCTGATTCACACTCATTTGAATGTTGAAAAAAAGGGTGCATTTCTTCAGAGTTCTCTGTGGGAGGTGGAAAGATTCAATAAACTTGCTGAAAAGGTTTCCATCTCACACCACACACAAACACACACACACACACACACACACACACACACACACACACACACGCACACACACCCCCCCAAGCAGCCCAGATCTGTCACAACCTGTGGGAGGGGACTGGAAAACCCATATAATTTATGCTGGATTTTCATGGTGTTTTCCGTATTTGGAAATGATTTGATTTCTTAAACTACATGTTGAAACAGTTCCATGAAGATTAAGCTGGAGTTTCATAGCGGCTCAAAAGTAAGAGAATTTGCATCTTTGGTGTTGATATGCCTATTTTAATGTGAGCTATTTCACTTTCTAAAAAGGGGTCTCACTGCAGTTGACATTTTTAGTTTGTAGGGCTGAATAACTAATTGCTGTATACTACTATAGAAACAAAGGTAAAAGGAATTGCTCTGGAAAACTGTTCAGTTAAGACATGTTAAGTTCCTAAATATAATGTATTCATTTAATATGTATGACGTCCCTTAAGATAGCACAAAAGCATCTTCTTGGGTGAGAGTGGAGATGGAGTAGTGACAGGAGTGGGCCCAAATTCTGCTTGTCCATACTTTTACTTTTTTTGGATTGCAAATAATGGGACATCTCATAAAAGACTTGGGCCCTGCCCCAAGGCCTTTGGTAGTAAGTGTGGTTACTTTGTTTTGTCCTTAATTGTTTCGTTTGTAGAAATCTTATTTTCCCAGTAATGGTGGTAAACTCTTATCGGACTGGATATACTTTTTGCATTTTCCTTCTTTTGTATACTGCCATGGTGAGAACTTAATTTTGCTTAACAGATAGTTTGGGGCATCAGGAAGAGATAGTTATTGGTTCTTCCAGTCACACAATATTGTTGAATGGTTTCTATGCTTAATATCACATATCAATGTCTATCACCAGGTTTCTGAACAGAACTGGATACAATACACAGTTTGTAGTTAAATATTCACAGCTTTAAACAAGGCAGAGTTTAACTAGAGCATGGGCTTTGGGGTGAGGTAAAGCTGAGTTTGAATCCCAGCTGTGATTCTTATTTCCCCATTTAAAAAAGAAATTTAACTTGTATATTTAAGCTATACATGATATTATATGATACATATAGACAGTATGACTGTTATTAAAGAGAAACAAGTCACATAGTTACCCTCATGTGTGTATAAAAGACAGGTAAAATCCAGCAAAAAATCCAGACTGCAGTATGATATTATTAACTCTAGTCCCCATATGGTACATTAGCTCTCTAAATTCTTTCTTCCTACATCTCTACCACTTTGTTCTTATTGTTCCTTTTGTTCTAAAGATTGATTAGCAGCGTCCACGAGTATGTGCTGAGTGAATGCAGTGGTTATTGTTATTTTCAACAACAGTAATGATGAAGGGATGCCTGGGCCAGCTCATGTGCTCATCTCATTCGACTTTTGGCCTTTGGAAGCAAGAAGTGAGGCTTAATATCTGAGTTTGACATTTCTTTTAAAAGTTTGGTTTGTTCAGTTCATGTCCATATTTTATCATGTTTTCATCTTAAACACATTCTGCTAAGGTAACCCAAACTGAAATTTTAAGCATGGAAGTTTAAAGATACCTCTTCTTCTGAAATTATTTTTCTTTTTAATTTAATGAGTACTTCTTTTTGTTGTGGTTGTTTTTTTTTTTTTTTTTTACTGTGTGTGTGGGAGGATTGTTGTTTGTTTGTTGGAGGGAAAGGCAGTGTTTCCTTGGCCATTGCCCTCCCCGCCCCCAGAGGAAAAAAAAAAAGACATAATACAGGTACTGGTACCTGAACAGATCCATGGAGTTTGTGAATGAAAAGTTGATTTTCTCCACAGCCTTCCTTCGAAGCCCAGGCATTCAGGTACATTCTGGGAAAGTGAAATGAATTCAAAACACTCATCCTGGTAGGGACACCTTTAAGTGCCAGGCGCAAAACCATAACGAGCTTGTCTTCTCATAATTCTTCTTTTCATGATTTTCTCAGCTGGATTCTTCAAAGAATTATTTGTAAAGACCTTTATGGTGCGTTACGATTTAATCAGATAGAGCTCAAATTTCCCAAGATGTGTTAATTATCATCGCCACACAAGTGCAACAGAGGAAGCAAAATGTTTTTTATATGGGCTGGTTGAGGGTTTCTTTAAAATGTACTTAGGGCCATTAGGATCAAATCAAAATATAGTTCATGGTAATTATGCATGAAATAAAAGATTACCTGCTGTTTAAGTAGCCAGTTTTCTGATCATATTACAATAAAATTTTGAGAGACAATTGGTTTCTCAATAACAGTAGAACACCTTATTTAAGGTACATAGTGAACTATATTAGTTTAAAAAATGAAAAAGAAAACTAGATTTTATCATCAAAATTATCAGTGGATATTATCCTCAGTCTTAAAGAAAAAGTATCATTTTAACCTTTCCGTTGATCAAAACAGAGAATGATTTGTTTGCATTTAGACAGCAGTAGAGTTGATGTTTCAGATTTGATGAAAGAAGAAAAGAATAAATCCCTCATGAAAGAAAAGAAAGATATATGTTGGCCTTAGTATACAGTAATTGAAAAGCTGGCTTCAAAAGTCAAAAAAAACCCCAAAGTTAAAACTTAGATCCTATGCTTCCTTACTGTGTGATCTTTCCGTGTTACCTAACCTCTGTGACTTTTACCCCTGTGGTGGATATTTACTTAGAATTTGTTGAGAAGGCAAAATGAGACAACATATGTAAAACACTTAACACAAGACTCTATCCCATGAATAGTGCTAACTTAATACTAGGTGTTGCTACCATCCTGTCAAAGGGGCTACACTAACTAAAAGCCTGAATAACTAACGGGAAGTTTTAAACTTTGGAATTCTGAACAATTATGAAGAAGGTAAGGAGATTCCATTCTAGGTGAGAATCCTCACTTTGGGAACAGGGTGCTGCTTTGTGGAGCTGAAATAGTTAACTGCCGTATTGATGGTTCGTTTAGAGTGTGTGGAAATTTTTTTGTGCTGGCCATTGGATCATTGAATTTCTTTGGGAGGAGGGAATTAAATTATGAAATAGACCTGATCCTGGTGACTTGGTCCCTGTCAAAACAAAATTGGTGATTTCTATGAAGATTTTTTCCTCCATGGACCTGGTCTTGATGAAAATTTCTTTTGTTTTTTTCTTCCTCCAATAGGAAATTTAGACATTGCCTTTGTTCATAGGGAGGGAGCTTTTTAGTTATTCCATATATCTGAGCTAGCTATGTGAACAGTTAGCATATACTTATGGTTGAAAATTAACTAGTTACAGAATCCTTCTCCCGCCCTCCAATTCTAAGAAAGTAGCTTCATTTCAAGTGGTAGAGAAGAAGACTCACTGATTGCTGTGTAATTGGTCTGTTACATAGCTGCCAGAGTGCTGGTACATTTGTAGTTTCTTTCTAACTTAATAAAAAATTGCTGGAAGAAATTTAAAAAAAAGATTCTTATTCTGTACCTATTAGAAAACTATTCTTTCTGTTCCAAGTTTTATCTAGGATCTTCTGGATGGCATGGTATCCATCTGCATCTTGAAAATATTTAACCAAGATGCATTTTGACCTCAGAATGCCAGCATCATTTCTAGGGGTTATTTTGCCCTTGTTTTTCATGTATCCATTGAAAAACGAAAATGGAGATGTCTAGTGCTCTGCTGTGAGGAGTCTGCCAGTTGGCAGCCCTGGTCCCACTCCAGCTTGCTAATTGAACAGGAGCAATCAGCTCGTCTAATCTTTAAAATATTCTAACACTGCTGACTAATGCCCAGACACAGACATTTGATAATCTAATATGAAATTGTTCTGTGCTTAAGACTGAAGAAAAACAACACACACTTTATGCCATGTTTCATTTTTATCCTCAAATTCCAGAGAATATGCTGGTTGTATATTTTCATGGTCAAGTTAACTTCCTAAAAACAGAATAAAACACTTTGTTCCTCAAGACCAACATAGAGGGTATTGAGAGTAAATTATTGTAAAATCATTTATTTCTACCTATTTGCTTCAATCATTTATCCTACAGCTGTTTATTGAATGCCTGCTGTGTGGACACATTTTCCAGGCACCTGGACTCACATTCTTCCCAAGTGGAGATTGTTGGAGATTTTTAAAGGTACCTTTTGCTTCCTGTGGTTTTATTTGCAAGGAAGATTGGTGGTGGTGATTGACCACTATTCCCATCCTCACTCCTCACTGTTCCACTACCTCCATCGATAAACCTGTGCTTACACACATGTTGGAGGGAAAAAAAGGGAAACAGGTCAATATTTACTGTATGTATGGTATTCCAGACGTCTGTGTGATAGTTGACCCCAGGGAATCCTTATAAAAACTTGGCAGACAAGAATTATAAGCACTTCATTGGAATTCTACTAATTTTGGATCTCAGATCAGATGGGAGGGTTGTCTAGACTAAAGCTTATCTTTGCTTTATATTGCTATCTTCAAAGATAATGTAAATTCAAAGGTTAGAAGGGAAATAGCTAAAGTATATAAGTAAACAAATGGTAAGAATTCCTGTAATTCCCCAAAGCAGTTTCTTTGAGAATGCACAGTGGTTTGTACTTAAAATTAGTATTCCATATTTTCTAGCTTTCATTAGCATAACCATTTAGTGAAAACTACTGAGACTTTTACCAAACGAAACTGTATTCAAAGGCACTGGGAGCAGAGATGATTTGCATGTAATAAATCAATTACTATTTGGGCTAAACAGCCAAACGTCATATTCTTGGGGACAAAGTGGTTAACAGTGGCTAAATTTGATTTGTCACTCTTTATGGAAGAAATTTAAGCGGTTTCTCATAGCATAGATTTCTAGAAAGAAGAATATTTAGTGGTTGACTATAGCCACTTTGTAGCCTGCAGTACGTTCTTCTTCCAGGAGGCGGCGATCCTTCAGATTACCCAGTAACTGAATGAGGAAGAAACCAGAGGCTTAAACTGAGAAATGGTGGCAATGCACAAAATTTGAAGCATTGAGAAGAATGAATGGATAGCTCTGCAAGTCTTTTTTCTCTAGGCAGTGATAATTCTTCTGAGGTGTCATTTATCAAAACAGATTTTACATTACTAATGTAAGCAAGATAGTGAATGGGGCATTCAGAATTCAGGCCAGAAGTTGATAATGGGTTTTTTGGTGGTACTGGAACTTGAACTCAGGGCCTTATGCTTGCTAGGCAGGTGTTCTACCACTTGAACCACTCCATCAATCCTTTTTTGTGCTGGGTATTTTCAAGATAGGGTCTTGTGAGTAGTTAGGATTATAGTCATGAACCTCTGGCACCCGCTAAAGTTGATAGTTTCTGAAACCCCTTTCATCTATGAGATCTGTGGTTCTGTGTAAAGCACCCTCAAGAGAAGGTGTTATTTACACACCATGTTTCAAGGTAGCAGCCGCTGTCTGCTATGAAGAACTCAGTCCCCCGAGTATCTGGTAGGTACCTGCAGTTTTTCTTAGACGTCCTCTTCAGGAAGATCTATCTTTAGGGTGTTAGACCAATGATTATTTACTGCAACAATATTTGTCCTCAACAGGAGACAGCTAAATCTCACTTTGTATGGGAGCTCTTGAAATAAGCACAACTAACTTGCATGCCTGCAAAGAGCAACCAACTTGAAAAGCTTATTTTGAAAGTTGTTTTAGAGACTTTACAGGTATAGACTCATAAAATGTCAACTTATTGCCTAATAATCCTTTTGGTACAGCCATTCTTCTGTGTGCTAGGTTTGCTTAATTTCAGTATAAATCTTAATTGCAAAACATACTCAAGCCAGTGATTAATGTGAAAGATAACTACTTACCCTCCGGCCTATAGGCTAGGAATTCCTCTCACCCCCACCTCAGTTCCATTGTTCCTCGATATCTGCTTCAAAAGCAGGAAATACTTTAAAAATATTTCCTTTTTAAATTTTTTTAGTAGTTCTAGGTCTTGAACTCATGGCCTTACACTTGCAAGGCAGGTGCTCTACCACTTGAACCATGCCCCCAAACCAAAGAAGAATTTTTGATAAGTAAATGCTCAGAAATTTGGCCAAATTAAAGTCTCCTCAATGCCAAAGTAAATAACTACTTTCGCCCACATGTGTTCTACCCCAGAAAGCTGAGGACCCCTTAATACAGTACCACCTTTACTTCCCTTTGTTGCTGCTGGAGTTACCACGGTAAGGGTATAGCTTGGAACATCCCAGGCATATTTCACTGCTGAGGAATTCTCCATTATCTGGAAAACAAAGGATTCCTTGTATCCCTCTCCTGCACTAACACTCACAGAATTTGCCCTAGGCTTCTCATAAGTAGCAGTTTCAAATTAAAGGTATCATTTCACTGCTCTAACATTTTTGTTGGCATACGTTTCTAGGATGTTCTTAGCATTTGCCCAAGATGGCCGCCTTAGGCAATTCTTCATTCCCCAACCAAATTGTAATTAAACTATTTTAGTTTTACACACCTGCTGTCACATTGTTTCTCCATTTGTTGTACTGGTGAATGTTCCTCTCTACATATATCCAGGCTCTTACAATTACGTACAAAAGAAGTGCAACTGTCTCCTAAGATTTGTTCATCTAGTTGATTCCATTCTTTATCTAATCTCAGCTGAGTACCTGTGATGGTGGTAGTGAACAGTTTGTGTTTGGTTTAGGTGAGTAAAAACTGGAAGAGTCTATTAGGCTTGGAATTTTCCCCAAGTTTTAAAGAAGGCAAAGTCATAGTGAGGGATGTTGTTTGGTAGGCATAAATTTAGATTATTTATACACTTTCCCTGTGATAAGTGCAAATCTTAGTCAATTTAAAGATGAATTTATAACATTTTACTGGATGTTGGTTGTGTACTCACTGTGCTAGACTTACTGTTCTGTCTAATGTTCATAATGTAATGTGTGGTTACATTGAGGCTTTGCGTGTAAGTATCTATGTCTTAGAGAAAGATCAGGGCAAAATTGGGCTTCAGTGGCAGGAGTGGAACATGAACTTAGCATCCAGCCTCCTTCAACAAGGACTCTTAGACCCTTCCACCAGGCTCATGTGTTTGATGCAATGGATTGAACACTGTATTATGAAGAAACATTGCAGCACGTTGACTATAAATTGGGCCCTGAAATCAAACCAGCATGGGTCTAGTCTAATTCTTTTCCTGTTCCTTTATGACCTCCAGGGTTTTTATATGTGACATCAGGAAGTTAAATAAGGTAATGGAAGGTGTTAGCATCTACACTAAGCAGTGATGATGAAGGCAGAGGTGAGGATGACTGAGGTTGGAAGACATGAGGATGGTGTTGATAACTGCCTGGGGTTGCATTACCATCTGCCTAGGTGGTATGCCTCCCATGGTTATAGCTTGAAGGAACTTCCAGCCTGAGAACCAACTAGTCAAGGCACAAAAGAATGAAGCAGCTTTGTTTTGGGGAGGCTGAGCACAGTGGAATGAGCCTGGGCTAGGCTAAGGAAGCAGGCTGGTTCTAGTCTGGGTGGGCCTTGTATGCCAGGTACGAGATTCCATATCTGCTACAGGAATGGCCACTGTTCTTTCCCAGCATTTCTCTAATGCATGCATCTCAAGCTGTCTCTCCCTGGCTCTATGCATAACCTATTGCAATTCCCCAGTTAAAAATGATACTAATTGGAGGAAATCTTTAATGTTAGACCTCCTTAGAGTTCAAATGTGGAACCCTTGTAGTTTGGGCTAGGCTGCTTGGTAAAGGGTAATAAATCCTATTGCTTGTTCTCAGTGACTTCAGAAAAGAGAATTGTGTTTGTTATGAAAAGGGGAATGTTGATAGACAAGCCAGAGATGTGTTCAAAAACCTGTGGAGGGAAACTATATTTGAGGGAAAAAGGAAGATTTTTGAATCTATTTTTAACCAAACTATTTATTTACTACTATTTATTTATTTATTTATTTACTGGATCTTGTGCTTGCTAGGCAGGTGCTCTACAACTTGGGCCACTTCCTCAGCCCTAACCAAATAATTTAAACCTTAGTAAATTACATACTTCTGCTTGGGCTAGCTGGAAAAAGGACTAAGTTCTACTTATAGGTACTGAAAATGGTGTCTATGGGCATATAGAGTAGGTGCTCAATAAATATTTAATGTTTTGAGAATCGTGTTCCTCTAATATGTTGGGGTCTAATTCATTATTATTAGTATTAGTATTACTGCTTTAACTTGGAAAGCAACCCAATTATTATATTAGAATTGTTTAAATTGAAGGAAAGGTTAAGTGTGCATTTGATTCAGAGAGTGTTTTTGATGACTTTGTTTTATATGTAGATTCAGCATCAACTTTCCCTCCATTACCTAAGTGTTTTTGGTGTTGAAGTGGGGAGGTGACTTGTGTTTAATGCAAATGTAAGACATGACACAGGTTTGGTGCTTTTTGGAAGTCAAGTTCTTTTAGGAGGTTCAGCATCACGTATAGAACTATGATGCTACATCTCTGTAGATTACATTTTTAGGCCCTGTCTCTACATTTTTTTCCTTACTTTTTTTTGTTTGTTTGTTTGTTTGTTTGTGGTACTGGGGCTTCAACTCAGGGCCTACACCTTGAGCTACTTCACCAGCCCTTTTTTTGTGTTAGGTATTTTCAAGATAGGGTCTTGTGAACTGTTTGCCTGGGCTGGCTTCAAACCACGATCCTCCTGATCTCTGCCTCCCAAATTCTGGCTCTTACTTTCTTTTTCTCAACTCTTGTTCTCCTGTTTGCTTTCAACATCTGGATTCTTAGTTCCCATTTTAAAAAGTCTCTAAATCTTTGGAAGTAAAGTGTACTTATTAAAAAAGGAAGTGATAACAGGAACTCTCGTGGTGGTGTTCAGTTTGTTAAAGGCATCAAAGACCATTTCCTTCCTTCCTTTTCAAAATAAACATCAAGTTCTATCTTAAGTAGTCTTTTTTTTTTAAATACCAGTTTTAGAATTAGCTGATTGTGTAGTTCGGTAGATATCTACCAAACTCACTTTATCTGACAGAGTCAAGTGTGTGTCTAAGGAAGGCCACTTCAACAGAAATAGAGTTAAGTATCTTGAATAGCACAGCTATGCTTTCAGCTTTGAGCCAGAAGTCAGCAATTTTGTCTTCTTTGGGAGCTGGGCAAAGAGAGGCAGAAAAGAATGAACTTTTTTCACTCCCTTCACCCAAACCTTCCATTCAAAACTTTTTAAAAATACAAATATTCTCACATTCTTCAAAAACCTGTATGCACCATTAAAATGTCTCAAACATTTGTTGTTTCAAAAACATACCCAGGTACCTGGAGAAGTTCACATGCTTGTAAACCATTCCTTACAGGTGCCCGTACACACACACACACACACACACACACACACACACACCCTCAGTAGAGTCCCACAGGTGCCCGTACACACACACACACACACACACACACACACACACACACACACACACACACACACACAC
Source organism: Castor canadensis (assembly GCF_047511655.1). Classification (NCBI taxonomy): domain Eukaryota; kingdom Metazoa; phylum Chordata; class Mammalia; order Rodentia; family Castoridae; genus Castor; species Castor canadensis. Next base: position 176,907,309 of record NC_133388.1, on the reverse strand, counting down.
ACACATACACACCCTCAGTAGAGTCCCTGACACTTTTCACATAAAATTAGGAATCTATTTGCAGATAGTTTTACGTAGTGCCCACTTCTGATTAAAACATCACATGGGTACTTATTATGACTTTCCCCTTTTATCATTTGAATAAAAGTTTGGATTTCTCACTCCACAGCTATGGTAATAGTGTACATAGTAGAGGCATGGATTAATGGAAGAATGTCACATTCTTGATTTCTAGGCAGGCAAAGTGAGGCCCAGTGGGTGGAAGTGACCACGTCAAGGCAAAGCAAGTCTGTGCTAAAGGCTTCTTGTTTACTGTTCCAGTGTCTGTCTACTAGGGACATTCTTCCCTGGGAAAGAGTAGCCCTTGTGTTCTGGGCAGGGCATCATGAGCTCAATTCAAGGAATTAGTGGCTGTTTATTAGAGGCCCTGGTTTCCCTGTAAATGGTTTGATTTAGGGCACTGTTTTGCCACTTACTCAAAAGTAATGGAGTTAACCTGTTCACTTGCTTTTGTCTCTGTGTTTTAGCTTTTTAAAAGCAAAGCAATAATGAGGTAATGTAGAACAGTCTTAAAGTACACACACAGGATTTTCTGCTTTTAATATTTCTGTCATTTTTCTGACTTTCAAGCCTCTTCCCTGTGATGTGATAGAATTCTTGGTGACTATAACATTGTTGTCACTGAGACACAGAAAAAAGAGTACATGCCAAGAACCGCTTCTCCGGAACTGTCAGATGGTTCAAGTTACAGAGGAAATTTGGGGTCTGTGTTGTTACAGGCTGGGAAGAGTGACACATGTTTCTGATGTGTCACTTCTTTTACTGATAGAGACATTGCCCTAATCATGGTCATGGGACTGAATCTGCAGGCCATTTTCCACTCCCACCCAGTGGTGCCTTCTCCACTGAGGCTGGGATCTGGGGCCAACCCTGATCATTTCCGTGGCAATCCTCATCTACTCGGTCCTCTTCTCCTCCTGCCCAAGGGTAAGGAAACCTAGCTGGGAAATCCATTGCCTCACACTTTAGTCTTATGATGCAATCAGTCGTGCCTGCTCATAGGATAGTATCTGGCATCTTCCAGATGTAGTCAGGAAATTCCACTTTTACATCTCATTTTGCTTTCTGTCTTTAATCCATAGTTACCAGTTTGGGACCTTTTTCTCATCATCATTTATTAATAACCACACTTACAATAGATTATATGTAAATACATACTCTGAAATCATTATCTCTTAAATGTTGCTTTTGTTATTATATTAAGATTCCAACTTTTTTGAGTATTTTTGTTATAAGACAAGAACTAGTCATGTCTGGGGTATACTTGGTAGATCTCTGTCATAGGGGGACACTGGACTGGAGGGTTCTATGCTGTTGGGATATGTGACATAATATGAAATGCATATTTCCTTTCTGTCCCCAGTTCCTGAAACAGAGCTACTGAAACTCTTAATTTCCTGGGTGATAGGGATGGTAGGAGCATCTTTTGTTCTGGTATTTGGTTTGACCTCAGTTTCTGATACAGCTTCTAAAACCCTTGTAATTTTCTGCATAATAGAAGTGATAAGAGCGTCTTATACAGAGCTCCCAAATCTTTTGGAATTTCCTGGATGATAAGAGTATCTTATTCTAATGACACCACTCGAGGTAGGCTTCTGGATAGCTTTAGGGTGGGTGCAGGTCACTACAAAGACCAAGTCATGATTAGAGGGTTAGAGCCTCTACACCATTACCCCATGCTCCAGGGAAGGGCATGGGGCTAGAAATTGCATAAATAATTGATCGGGTATGTGTGATAAGGCATGATCCCTGAAAATCCCTAATCTGTGGAATTTGGAGATCTTCTGGGTTAGTGAACACATCTATGTGCTGGGAGTGTGGTGCGGGCAACCCAACGCTGTGAGGTCAGAGGCACTTTGGGACCCTTCTAGACCTCAACCTGTGTACCTCCTTGCTTAGGTCTTCATCTCCATCCTTCATAATACCCTTCATAATAAACAGTAAAAGTATGTATACTGTTTCCTTGAGCACTGTGGCCTGTTCTAACAAATTCTTTAGTCCGTGCAGTGGGTGGCAGGAACGTGTGATTTACAGCCAATCTGTCAGAATGTTAGAGGTGTAGAAGTACTTCTGTACAGAAGGCCCAACCTTGTGACTGGCAAGGGGGGTGGAGGGCAGTTTTTGAGACTGAGCCCTCTATTGTTGGGTCTGCATGACCTCTAGGTGGTTAATGTCAGCATTGGATTAAATCTTTGGACATCACTGGCACCTATGTAGTTGGGGAATTTGTTGTTACTATGGGAAAATGTACACACATGTGTATAAGACCCACATATTTGGTGTCAGAAGCATTGTGAGTAAAGAAACAGTTGTTTCCTTATAGGTTGATGGTGACATGCTGCTGGTGTGGCATTTGTTTTAAATAATTCACAGTTGTAGAGAATGTGCAGAAAAGTAATGATGTCTTGAATTATAACCCTGCTGAGCACAGTGGGGTTCAAAATAAGGTTCCAAATACAGGCCTGGCTTAATTCATTATATTCTTTATTCATTGTATTCTTTAGCTTTATTCATTATATTCTTTATCAGAGACATACATTCATCACAACGGAGTGGTGTGGTAGGGGAGCTTCAGGGTTGGTTCATTCCATGGTTAAGTTAAATCCGTGGAATTCCAGGCACATTATGCCTTTCCACTTTGCCATTTCAGCACACCAGTATTAGTCACAATGGATTCTTCTCATGAGGGCAAGACAGGGCAGCTGTGGTTGTCACATCAGGGCATGGCAACTTCTAGAGAGGCCTCCTTGGGTCCAACTGTACAATATACATATAGTTGGTTATGTGAGACCCTAGAGAAAACTGGGTTAGAGCTCAAAATAAGATAATATAAATTCCTAATAGAAAAAAAAAATTCCTAATAGTCTCCAGAAACAAGCAAGGAGACCTTCCTGGAAATGCTTAGCCTACTTCCTCTCAGCTTCTCTGCTTAAGTCCTTCATTGGAGAGCAGATGGCGAGTCATCCTCTGTGGGGAATCAGACTGGGCTCTGCAGTGAACAGCCCCTGGATTCTTCTAGAAAGGAGGGAGGAAGTCAGTAATGACATTGGAGTGACAATCAAGGTGGTCACTACACCTATTTCCTCAGTTGTCAAATGGAATTCTAATAGCATTTAATGAGATTATTGTGAGAATTAAGTGAGTTAATTGTGTATAAAGTCCCTAAGACAGTGCCAGGCCCATAATAAACATTTAGTAAATAATAGCCATTATTATGACATTGAAACCCTTATATTCATTGGTTTTATAATAAATGTTAAAAGCAGGAGAGGAGATTAAACAATTGCGGGAGTGGCTCACGGGCACACTCTGGTTGGAACTGGAGCAAAGGTGTTGTTCAGTTCTGATAATTTGGGGCTGGTCATTTGGCACATTAAGCCACAAGCACTTGAGGCTCTCAAGGTGGTGCTAGCACCAGGCATCTGGCCAGATAGCTATGCGATAGGTAGAGTGGAGAAGCTGAGCGCGCACTCAGGACATTGTAAGGCCATGTGGTTCATTAGGGTTCAGAATAATGGAAAAGTGCCATTTAATCTGGGGTCCCAATCTTTAGGGCCTAATCCCAATCAGTACCCAAGATCAGTTTTAATGCAGGAAAAGACAACTCAGCACAGTATGCCAGCTGGATAGTTTTATGAGGAATCATTAAAGCAGTGTGTATAGTGTGGCATATATATCTATATATATATAGATAGATACGTGTGTGTGTGTGTGTGTGATAGCTGAGGAGCCAACTGGATTAGAGTTCAAAGAAAGATAAAATTCCTGGAAGACTTGAGAAACAAAAGAGGGAATTGTTATTTGGGGCAGAGTGAAGAAAGTAGATGAAAAGAAGAAAGGCAAATTAATTAAGATAATTAACACACATATCCTTGCCAATATTAAGAGCTATTCAGTATTTCATTTTCTTACTATTTTTTTCAGTTATTTACTAACTATGGCTTATAATGTCAGTCAAGGAATAACATTATATTTCTGTAAAATTGATGAACTTTGTTCCATACATCAATCATTTTTTCTTCCTGACTGACCTCATTTAAGTCAATGCAGAACTGAAGTGAGGAGAAGAATATTGAGGGTTTATTAGGAGATGCCTTACCTACTTTTTTTGAGCATTGATTTTATTTTTCTTCTAAATTTTAGATTCCTTAAGGAATTGTGGCACTTTTTAAGTGTTTAACATGTGAACCAATTGTATCTGAAAAGTGCCATGACACTAATTTTGTATTTAAATAACATTTTAATGTTTTAAAATTTATTATCTATAAAACAAATCTGTATGTTACTTTAAAAGGCAGAAAATGATGGTGTGTATTGAAAGATGGTGTATTTATGACTGGGTGTGGTGGTTCACTGTCCTATGTATGCTCCATTGGATGCCATCAGGAGCGACATTTTTATGTGTTCTCATAGTAATAATTGGCAACATTGACTTAATTTATTCTTAGGTAAAATCTTAAGCATGTAGAGCAGAGGTCAGCAAACTTTTTTCTTTAATAGCCCACATAGTAAATATTTTTGGTTTTGTGAGCCATATGGTCTCTGTCACAACTCTTCAATCTGCCATGTTAGCTTGACAAGAACCATAAATATCATATAAATGAATGAGTATGGCTCTGTTCCAATAAAACTATTTATGACACTGAAATTGAATTATATATGTTATTCTTCTTTTGTTTTTTTTTTTCCAAATGACTTAAAAATGTAGAAATCATTCTTAGTGTGCAGTCTATACCAATACAAGTGGCAGGCGAGATTTGGCTATGGGCTATAGTTTGTAGACCTCAGGTAGACAAAGTCATCTACTAAGTGTGCTACTACCTGAGGAAGTGCTCTATAGAAAGAGGATTAACAAAACAGCAACAACAACAAATCAGGAGTAAGCAGAAGAAAGGAGTCCATGTAGTCCTTTGCACATACTTCTGTCATGGTGCTAATTCCCTTGGTTTTTGCTATTTGTCTTTTTCTGTAAGCAGGAGGTAACCTCTCAGAGGGCCAAGTCATGGTGGTTTTTTCTGGTATTCCTAAGGGTCTAGTTTGTATCAGCAAATGAACAATTAAGTCAGGCAAATTTGCATGTCACAATTGGTGTTTGTGGTTACGGATTTCCAAAAGATGAACACATAAACAGGAGTCTCACCACATTGCTATTGTCTAGCTGTAAGATTATAAATCGTTTTCCTCTTCTTTATCAGTAGGTGTTGTATAACATCTGGAAGAGAACTGAATGAAAAAAGGACTGTTTAAGTAGGGGAATTCACATATCATTGCAGAAAGACTTCTTTTTCTACTGTGACTCCCCTTTGCTAAAGAATTTTGGTTCTTCTCTTAATATGTTTGGACCTAATGATGTTTTAAAATGTTACTTCTTCTACTTTTCTGCTTTTACAGATTGATTAACCATCAGAAAATGTTTCTGCATGAAAATCATCTCAAATAGGATTAGGGTTTTAGTCTAAAAGCCCTATTTTCATGTGTTTTATTACTGTTATTTGGATACTGATTTAATTTAGTCTTATCTCAGTTGAGGTCCAAAATTCATAAAGCTCCTCCTTTCAAACACAAATTATCCTATTGCTTAAAAGCATAGAAATCCAAATTTTGGAGGCTGGTGATGTTTTTCACTGGAAGAGTTCTTACCTAACATTCATTAGACCCTGGGTTTGATCCCCAAAATAACCAAAAAAAAAAAAAAAAGAATTTTTCTTTTTTAATGTTTATTTCTCCATGGATACAGTATGGAGAGCTACTAAAATCCTCATATTAAGCATACAAGAAGGGGCCAGTCTCAGTCTACTTGTAGAAAACTGCACCTGGCTCCCACAGGAATAATCAAGGTGTACTTACCATGTAATATCTCTGTGCACAATCTGTATTAATGTTCCAGTGTACCAAATTTTAGTCTCTTTCTATGCCTAGGTTTCTTTTCAATCCATTTCTTCCCCAGTGTGTTCATCCTTGGTTCTATCAGATTAAGCTGGTGTAAACCCCAAATGGACAGTTCAGAATTGACCATAAAGCTAGCACAGGACAGCTTTTCTTCCTATTATGGCCCCTTTTGTTAAGCTGTTGTGTTGTCATATTTTGACAAAGTAAAGGCTCATTGTGGCAGGAGATTAAATAAATAGGAATTGGACTCGTACCCCATTTCTAGGAAAAAATGGGAACAGCAGGTATTATCTGATATAATTAAAGTATGTTGAACCCCAAACAAAGTACTCAGTGTTAATCCCCATTTGGCCTTTACAATGAGCCAGTTTAGATCAGTCAGTTATATGAAATACCTGCTGGTTGGAAGGTCTGTGGCCTTTAGGAAGACATGTTGTAGATTTTTATGGCAAGCCTACTAGGAATTTTCCTGTCAATAATTTTAGAAGGATACTTAGAGGTCATTTAATCTGCTGTCTCTGAGCCCCAGTTATCTTGCCTACAAATGGCCATAATTTCAATTCCCATGTGGGATTAATGTGGGACTTAAGAGAAGTATTTGAAGTAAAGTACTTAGCACAGTTTCCCAGATTAGCAAATCCATAAAAATAACTGTTTCTTCTTCTGTCTTTCCTCTTCCAAATATCTAATAAAAAGTCTTGATAAGAAAAGGATCACTGTCACCAAGTTTTATACTGTTCGGAGATTTATATCGTATTCTCGCATATGTATAAAATAGTTGCACTCTAATTTATTTCAGATTTTTCACAAATGACTCATAATCAAATCTAAATGAATGACCTCCAAATGTTTACATATTTTTCTGACTTGATACTTATCACTTTCTCTCTCTCTCTCTCTCTCTCTCTCTCTCACATACACACACACACACACACACACACACACACACACACAGAGAGTACTGAGAGTTAACTTAAATGTTATAAATATGTCAGCTGTCTCTCTTTGGTCCACTATGATTTTTCTCATATTCTCAAATATTTCTAAAGCCATACATGTGTAGGCTTATGATGGATTTATTGACTTCAAGCTGGCATTTGTTATTCTGTCTAAATGGTATCTAACCAGTTTCAACTGCCTTTTCTTTTATCCAGTTTAATTTTTTCTTTCTTCTGAGGATGATCTTATAAGCAAATTTCTAATAATTAATAAAGATTAGAAAGCTGGGAATTTGTGGCATCCTTTGGTTCTGAGGGTGAGAAGGAGACCTTGGAATATTTGTCTCCCAGGATACATTAACCTATCTCTTAGACATACTGAACAAAAAGAGTATTAGAGTCTAAATTAGACAGCATTTTAAATCCAGGCCTATCCACCCTTCCAGTTCCAACTTGGAATAGAGTTGTCTTCCACTGGGGAATAATTTGTCTCTATTAATGGAGAACAAATGTGCATGGGTGTTTTAATTACACAGTAAATTAGGAGAATTTAAAATGCAGAATATGTGAAAGCCAAGAATTCAAAACTAACAATTCAAACGCAGCAGTAGATAAACAGGAAAAATGTCGCAGCATAAGAATTCAAGCAGGTCCCATGGTAAAGAAGGAAAAATACCAAGATCAAGACAAATCACTAGAGTTTTGCTAAAGCTCCTTTCAAGCGGAATGCTTCTGATTTATGGCTTGAAGCCATTGTTGGCCGTATGTGGCAGGAGGAAGGAACCATGCTCACAGGGTTACTTCAACATGTCTGGATTCATGAGTGGCCTTTTCTGCCTTCACTGAAGAATGCATAAGGGAAAATTTCCTGTGTGAATTTAAACTTCCCAGAAATCCCCCATAGCAGTGTTTTGTCTGGGTCAAAACCTTGATCATACGGGCAAAATTGTATGTTTGTAAATTTATGTGGGAAAGAGTCCAGAACTTTTCTGAGATTTTGTAGCACCTAGGATCCTAAAATGTAAGGAATTCAAACCTGCTGCTTAAGCATTGTGAACATTTGATAATTTTGTTCTATGTCACTTAAGATGAACCAAATTGGTCTTCTCGTAGTGTTATTGCTCTTTTTTTTTTTTTAAGGTGAGATATAATGGCTTTTGTTTTATTTGCTTAAGTTCTATCTCTCCACTGTGGATAGCAGAATGCTTTCACCCAAATTCAGAGACTTTCTGGCTAGACCAATCTGTTCCAAGTTTAGGGAGTCTTCCTTTAGCTCCTATTACCGTATATGTATTTTAAAATTTTAAATTGCCCAGGGCATGTCAGTGTTTACTATTAGCTACCTTGAATCTTCTTTTGGGAGCAGGTCAGACATAAAGAAAATGCATGCCTTCACACACTGTAAGTGCTGTTGGACAGATTATAGAGAAAGGGTGTGGGTATCCAACTCAACCATCACTGGGGGCAGAAAAATAGCCTCCAAGTGTTGGGTTTGCTGATGGAAGTCGGGGAAAGTCCTCTGCAAAGGAGAGGCCCAGAAGGGGAGGAATGGGGACTCTGGCTGACCTCCAAAACGAAACTCAGATAATTTCTGCCTTCCTAGTACTACTTTAGGCTAATTACTCAGATACAATTACTTATACTTGGTTTTCAGTGTGGTTGCTTATCTTGTTTCCCCCATTAGACTTTGAGCTTCTTAAGAAGAAAGGCTACCATTCCCCTGTGTTTGTCATTTGTTCTCTGGGTGCAGTTTTCCCCAGAGTAGGCAGGAATGTGATTCAAGTTAATGATCAAGACACTAATCTGCCATTGTTGCAAGTTAGGCAACTTCTGACTCTCACATCTATAACCCTACTGTTGTCTTCAGTGTGAAAGACCTAAAGTAAGCCTCATGGGGTTGTTTGTGATGAAAGTAGCATTAACTTTGGGAAAGCTCCAGAACTTAGAGATGATGGGTGTTTTTCCAGGGGAATTTGCTGTGTGAGCACTTAAAAGATATACATCCCCTCATAAATAGAAGTGATCCAATTTAATTCATAATTGCTGATCCCTAAAAATTATAGGAGGCACTTTGTGTATTTTTCATACAAACATAATCTCAGCAGAAATTAATGGAAAGAAAGAGAAGGGTTACTTTGAATATATGCCAAGTATACTTTATATGTTTGACCCTGAACTGACCACTAGATCCTTTGGCCACAGTTGGCAATACATACTCCCCTGTAACTGAGATGCACATGTATGTGCCCCAAAGTATGGGTTATTTTCAGTTTATGTGGATTATTGCACATATCTGTGTATAATTGTGTCTGCTCCTTCTCGCAAATCCTAGGTGGAATTAATAACTCACTGTGGTCTTTTTTAACAAGACAGAACAGGTTTTTACCTCAGGCTTAGGAGTTTCCTTTGTAACAATTCTTGGCTCAGAATTGTTCGTATACTTTTCAAAAATAAGCCCCTTAAATGTCATGAAATGAGCCTCAAAGTCATCCAAGTTTTCTTCCATGAAATGCTGATGAAGCAAATGCAGAACAAGAAAGTGTGCTCTAGCAGCCGGAAGTGAATTGTTTCTTTATTCTCTGATACACGCTTCACTTTCCCCAAAGAGAATGGTGGAAAATCCCTCAGCACAATGCCAGGTGACAGTCAGCGCTGAGGGTGAAGTCCACCTGGGACAGGAGAAGTTAATAATTTCAGAAACTGTGGGCCTCCCACCCTCCCCTCAATCAATGCCTAGTCTTCATGGCAAGAATCAGTTCCATTTATTGATGGCTCTTTTTTTCTTATTGTCCCACATTACATGCTGGCTCCTGTAGGTCATTCAGCTCCAGGGTGAGTCTCTGCAGGCCCTGGCCTGCCTGTTCCTTCCTTCTTTGGGACCAGCTTCAGGAACAGCCCCAGAAGGTGCTGAAATTAAGCACCACAAACTATTTTAGTAGGATTTTACCATGCTGTAAAGTGTTTTGCAGTCCTTTTCATTGGTTCTCTCTCAGGACATTGACATCAAATAAAAAATCATTACTAGGGTTTTAATGCCAAGGGGGAAACTGAGTCAGACACAGTCAAGTATACCTCCACAAACAAGTCCGCATTAAAATAGATACTTTCTAAACTGTAACCAGATGTTTGCTATTATTTTCCTCATCTCTAACATAGAAATCTTGTACGTTGTTGATAACTTCCAAAATATTCTGTAGATGTAGAATTTCATGAGAAAGTTCACCATGTACAATAACCACAGAGCACCTCAATTAAAAGAAGGTTGGGGGGTCTCCCAGTTTATTAAACTTGATTTCCTTTGCCCACACGGCCATCAAGAGGGTTCCATGAAGTTCAGCTTGAGAAGAATGAGACTAGAAAATTGTTGAGATCTCTACATGGCACAGTGGAGCCTCAGACAGCAAGGCTTGGGGTATTAAAGGAATACACCTTGAACACAGGGGTTTGGAGCTCTGGCATCAGCACCTAGCTTTGCTATCTTGCTGGTGATTTTAGTTCTTTAGTTCCCCAAGTCTCAGTTTCCTCATTAATAAAGCGGGGGCAATAAATGGGATCATCTGTTTTATAGCACATAACCCTGGTCTGTGGAGGTCTCCAATAAGTTATGGCAATATTGCTGTTTTAGTTGTTGGTATAAAAAGTCAATAAAAATTGCTGTACTTTGTATTTGGGGAATAAGCTTGCAAATAGAAATGGTATCAGTAATAAAATTGCCTGTTCTTTTAATGCGTGTATTCTTCCTTACTGAACATTTCAGCCTTGATCTGAATTTTTCCAATTTCAAAGTCATGAAATGGGTCTGTGTTAAAAAATCTATTAGGTTTGTCATTTTAAAGCATTCTTATTTGCACAGTGTGGTGAGTGGCCAAAACTCATAGCTAATGAATTTTCACTTTCTCTCATTCAAGTGGGAATGAAATGCCAAACCAACAGACCTCAAGAGTAGGAAGAAAACAGTTCGAAGCAGCACTGTTCCGAGATAATGTACTTACTGCCTCTGGGCATTACACATCCCGCTCCACTTTTTGACATTCAGGGTAGAACTATGGAAAAACAATAGACAAACTGGCCACACCCTCCTGATCTCCTTCATACAGAAGTGGAGAGAGTTTCTGAGAAGGGCACTAGGATCTGAACAGTCAGTAGGCAATGGAGGCAATCACCTACAGAAGAGTCAGTGGGGGTGAAGTCACACAGCTTGGTAAGACTTGCATGGGTACCTGCTGGGGCCCTGGCATAGGTTAAACTGCAACCAGAACAGGGATGACACTAGGCTATAGGCTCTAAGAACCAACTCATTGTCAAAGGAGATGGTAATACCATACCCTAGCTGCCCAGATGCTGGCCCGGTGTCAGGAAGTCGCGTCACATTGCAAATTAGAAATCTCTCTCTCTCTCTCATTACCCATGTAACAAATATCAGTGGGAAAATGAAATGTCACTCATAATTCCATCTCTCAGGTATTTCCATTGATTGTGGTCTGTGTGCACATATGCAGGTACATGCACACACACTACACACACGCCTGCAAACGCACGTACTTGTACTGTCTTTTGCAAGAATATCGTCACTATTTCCTAACGTACTTCTTTCACCTAGCAGTCTCATGTAGGAAGTTCTCCATTCAAGTAAATACACTTGTATAAACACATTTTTGGGGGGCTATGTGGTTATGTAATATTCCTTTACATAGTACATCTACTATAATTTATCAAATTACTTATTGTTAGCCATTTAGTTGATTGTAATATGCACTGTTAAAATCAGTGCTATGATTATTTTAATCATAGTCATTCTTTACATGCCTACATAGGTATTTCTGTAGCAAAAGTTATCAAATTGCCTTCCACAAAAAACCTCCCAATTTACTTTCTTACCAGCAGTTTATAAAAAGTGACTGGTTAACCCCCATTCCTACTGAAATCTGGCAATGCTTACATTAAAGATTTGAATAAAACCATTTTTGGGAATTTCCTAAATAAATGCTTCCTTAGAATATACTCTGTAAAGAAGAAAGTAGCTAGGCTTTCTGGTTGAACCGCTTGTAGCTTCTACATGAAATTTTTCACAAGTACGCATTTAAATGAGTTGCTAGAGAATTGGATATGGACTATTTTGGTTTAGTGTAAACATGCATATTACAGATACATGTAGATTGTTTGGATAAGATTTTCTAACTCAAAACCTAGAATCCAAAGTGTTCCAAAATCCAGGACTTTTTGATTGGGAATATGGTGCCACAAGGGGAAAACACCACACTTGAACTCATATGACAAGTAATAGTCAAAATGCAGGCACATCAAAAATATTGTATAAAATTACCTTCAGATTATATGTACACAATGTGTATGAAACACAAATGAATCATATTTTTAGACTTGTGCCTCATCCCCAAGATATATCATTATATGTATGAAAATATTCCAAAATCTGAAAAAAAAATCTGCAATCTAAACCACATGTGGTGCCAAACATTGTGGATAAGGCACACTCATTCTGCATTGATCTCGAGGGTTCAGTGGGAGTTTGATCATTGGCTAGAGCCAAAGCTGATGGTATTCTGCCTGGATGTCTTTTACTAGGCCAGTATAATCATCTTCAAACTTGTGGCTGTTGGCTGCTATCATCTGTAGGGTATTTCCCTTAGAGCTGAAACCTTGCAGTGTTGCCTCTAGGGACAATGCCTGGGTGATTACTTTCTCCACCAGAGGCAGCCTATGGCCAATGATAGGTTGATATGAGAGTCTAAAGGCTAGCTTTCCAGCCCCACTCTGTGGGGCCATCCATGCCGCAATTCCTCATGGAATCAGGCTCAGGTCAGTCTTCAACTAAACCCATATCCTTGACCAAATTCTCCCCTGACCTCGACTGCTTCCCTCATTCTTCACTGGGTTCTACTTAGAGCATTGTCAATAAAACATTTGCACAAGAATCCTGATCAGTTGACCTCTAGGGAATCCTGCCTAAGACAGTAGACAAGATGGAGTGCAGCTCTCTAAGAGTTGGAAAAAATTCTCTATGAGTTTCAAATAAGTGGCTATGTGTTCCAATAATACATAGGTCTAGGAGACATCTGTATTTCCCCCAGATCACAAAACTGTTGTGGCAAAGGGCTGTGAGTAAAAACCCAGCCATTTGACTTTTTATCAGTATATTATTATATAAGAAAGTTAGCACTGCTTGGTGAATTGAGTGTAGGAGCTTTCTATCAGTTACTCATACCAGCCTCTGTAGAAAGCTCTCAGGGTATAAAGACAAGGGCCATTCTGCCTTTGCCCTGTGCCATTGGAAGCAGCAGAATCAGTGGCAGCACTGCAATTACCGTCTGTTCATTCAGTGCAGGGTGGATGCCGAGAAATGTGTGATCATTCCAGGTACAGACTAAATGGAAGAAGGGAATCTTGAGCTGAGTTTAAAGAAGCAAGGAATTGGGTTTAGTATATGAATTTGTTCTCCATATAAAATTAATGAGCTTGGACATTAATGAAGCTAAGAGGGCAGCCTGAGGCAGGGAACGATGGTGGGGTTTGGGACTGTGTAGCCTGGCTCATACCCTGGGCCCCTTACATAGTTTACTTTCTGTGAGTGAACCTTGTGTGATCCATCTGAAAACAGGTTGATAATCTGTATCTACTCTGTAGCACCAGGATTGTGGGATTAGCACAGTGCCTGGCAAACGGAAGGTCAGGCAGAGGTTGTGGGTAGCAGCAGTGAGGGCATAAACAGTGTAGAGCGACATGTGGGGGGTTACTGCCCAACTGTTGTTAATTTTCACATGTCTGTCATAAATTGGATGGTATGAGGCTTGAAGCTGTGGTTTCTAGCCCCTGTTTTCACTTTATTTATTTTATTTTTTTTGTTATTTATTTATTTATTGTTTTATTATTCATATGTGCATACAAGGCTTGGGTCATTTCTCCCCCATGCCCCCACCCCCTCCCTTACCACCCACTCCCCCCCCCAATACCCAGCAGACACTATTTTGCCCTTATTTCTAATTTTGTTGAAGAGAGAATATAAGCAATAATAGGAAGGAACAAGGGTTTTTGCTGGTTGAGATAAGGATAGCCAAACAGGGAGTTGACTCACATTAATTTCCTGTGTGTGTGTGTTACCTTCTAGGTTAATTCTTTTTGCTCTAACCTTTTCTCTAGTTCCTGGTCCCCTTCTCCTATTGGCCTCAGTTGCTTTTAAGGTATCTGCTTTAGTTTCTCTGCGTTAAGGGCAACAAATGCTAGCTAATTTTTTAGGCATCTTACCTATCCTCACCCCTCCCTTGTGTGCTCTCGTTTTTATTATATGATCAAAGTCCAATCCCCTTGTTGTGTTTGCCCTTGATCTAATGTCCACATATGAGGGAGAACATACGATTTTTGGTCTTTTGGGCCAGGCTAACCTCACTCAGAATGATGTTCTCCAATTCCATCCATTTACCAGCGAATGATAACATTTCGTTCTTCTTCATGGCTGCATGGAATTCCATTGTGTATAGATACCACATTTTCTTAAACCATTCGTCAGTGGTGGGGCATCTTGGCTGTTTCCATGACTTGGCTATTGTGAATAGTGCCGCAATAAACACGGGTGTGCAGGTGCCTCTGGAGTAACCTGTGTCACAGTCTTTTGGGTATATCCCCAAGAGTGGTATTGCTGGATCAAATGGTAGATCAATGTTTAGCTTTTTAAGTAGGGGAAAAAGGAACCCTCTTACACTGTTGGTGGGAATGTAAACTAGTACAGCCACTCTGGAAAAAAATTTGGAGGCTACTTAAAAAGCTACACATTGATCTATCATTTGACCCTGTTTTCACTTTAAAAAAAAGAGTGGTCTTTAGTGAAAATCCCAGTGAGTTTTGAGTTTGAAGTTTTGTGAAGGACCCATTCTGAAATAACTGAGGGTTTAGGATGAAATATAGATGGTATATGAACAGAGCTCTTTTGTGCCAGGCCTCTTAAGAGGTCTGTATGGGGCTTTGCTATTCAGGATTCATTCACAATCAACCTTTTCTATAGCTTGTGAGCCAAAGGCCTTGGTTTGCTGCCATAGCAATGAGTTTGCCAGACATGTTGCTGTTTCTGCCCTTCTTTTCGTGTTCTCCTTCCTCTACCTACATCCAGCCTTTCTAGAGTTTTCTCAGACTACCACCTTTCTAGATGATGGACTTACCCCAAGATCTGTGCTCTCCACCATAGGTAATAATAGCCAGTAAATTGCTGTAAGTAAATTGCTACAAATTCAGAAACTTTGATTTCCTTCTTCTCCTCAAAAACTGTTCAGTGTCTTTGCATGTCTGCATCATAACTCTAAGCTTTAAGACTGACACCTGGTAGACCTCTGCATTCATCACTTACGCATGTCTGGATCCTTGCACATGGTAGGCTCTCCACCTCAGTTGCTGTATGCCATCTTACCCACTGTCTTACTCACT
The DNA here is from genome assembly GCF_047511655.1 of Castor canadensis. Taxonomy (NCBI): domain Eukaryota; kingdom Metazoa; phylum Chordata; class Mammalia; order Rodentia; family Castoridae; genus Castor; species Castor canadensis. Next base: position 176,891,992 of record NC_133388.1, on the reverse strand, counting down.
GTCCCTGGAGATCAGCTGAGGATACTTGTGCAAGTGATTTATTGAGAATATTCTATATAGAAACCAGTAAAGGAATGGGGAAAGTAAGCCAGGGCAGGGCAAGAACCTGGTCAAGTATATGATCCATGAGATTCCTATGAGAAATCTGTAGTATCAGTGGCCCCACAAAGTGGTCCTTCCTTGAGACTGGGAAGGCTGGTCTTTAGACTCCCAAATCAATCCATCATTGGCTATAGGCTGCCTCTTGTGGAGAAGGTAATCACCCAGGTGTTGTCCCTAAAGGTGACACTGCAAGGTCTCAGCTATAAGGGAAATTTCTAGGAGATGTTAGCAGCCAACATCCATAGCAGCTTGGGGATGATTGCACTGGTTTAGCAAAAGTGAGCTAGGCAGAATACCATCAGCTTCTGCATGTTTAAACTCCTATTGAACCTTCAAGACCTGGGCAGATTCCATCTTTGTGATGGTTGCCCTAAACCAAAAAGCCTTATCCTGAATTAATGATGTTATCATCTCTGTTTCTTCTTTATGCCTTTTTATAGGCCTTGTCAAGATATACCTTGTATCACCATGGATTGGCATAACGTCTCCATCCCTGCTAAACTTTATAATGAGTTTCTTCAGAGCACAGCATGTTTTAATTCACCTTTAAATAGCTATTCCCCAGACTCCAGGGCTGTCCCTGTGTAGCTATTTAGTAAAGGTCATTTGTAGTGAAATGAGCTATAACATCCTGCCAGGTTGTCTAGTGCTTGAACTCTAGGGATTATTTCCCCCAAATCTTCCTCATCTGGGGCGCTCTTTAAGAATGCTAGCTTAGCCTGCTTCACTTTTCTCCTGGGAATCCCTTAGCTATAGAGATTTTACAGAGGGCTCTGTTTACATTTTCTTCCTCTAGCTCCCCTTGATGTTACCTTGCTTCACCACCAGTTAGCTGGGTAACAGAGGAAACCTGGGACATCTTTAGGAGGCCTAAGAATCTTTCCAGGAGATTGAGAAGGGCTTCACTTCCTGATTTGGTCTTAACCTAGATTCTGTAAGTTGCAGCCACAATTTAATAGCCAAATGAATCTATTCATTTGTTCATTTATTCAACAAGCTTTTATTACTTTTCTATTTATTGGTTGCTGGGTGAGGGCAAAATGAATAAGATATGGTCTTTGCATTGAAGGAATTTACACTCAAGAGAAGGAGATAGATTTAAGACATATATATACAACTCAAAGGAATAACGCGATATACACCGTAAGAAGGGAAGTGTGTAGGGCGTTGGTTAAAAATTTAGTATCCATGGGTGGATAGTCAGTGGTAGAGTACATGCTTAGTGTATATGAGGATCGGGGCTGAATCTCAGCACCCTAAAACATGAAGAATTTAGTATCAGAAATTAGAAGTCCTGGGTCAAATTCTGTTTTTATTATTTATCAGTTGTGTGACTTTGGGCAAGTAATTTAATTTTCTCAGCGTTTCCTTTTTCATATGGCAGATGGAAATAACAACAGTACCCACCTCATAGTGTGGTTTGTGAAGATTAAGTAAAATACAAACTGGCACAAATTGACAAAGTTTAGCTATTATAACAAGATGAATGTTATTATGGATGGGCTGACTTGTAAAGGACTGAGGAGCAGTCTCTAGAATAAGTAGCATTTCAGTGGGGCTTTGACTCTTCACAGGCAAGGCAGACATCTAATGGTAGGAAACAGTTTGGGGGTGGGTGAGGGATGTGACATAAAGTTGTGTCATTTATTTGGGAAGTAGCAAATTGTCTGGACCAGCTGGTAAATGCTTGATGGTTTCAACTTCAGATAGATACAGTATGGGAGAGACCTTGCAGATAGTGAGTGCTCAATAAACATTCCCTGAATTCTTTTGATCTGTTGACCTTGGTTTTATTTTAATGTGTGTGTCTATGGGTTAATACTCAGTTATCTTTAAAAATGTCAGTGGACATTAGGTCCACATTCATCTTATTGCAAAATAATTGTGTATATCTTCTTTAACATATGTAGAAATTGATGTATTCCTTTTGGCCATACTAAAGAAAAATAACTACTTTTCTTCTGACATTTTTTTGCTTCTACTTGAAGATACTGTTACGCTCTGGGTTGTAGAGCTAGCCAGTGGAACTTACTTTGATGCTAAGAATATTCTATATCTGTACCATCCAGTATACCAGAAATAGCCACATTTGGCTACTGACCACTCAAAGTGCCCTTAATTTGATGAAGAAACTGAAGCTTCAATTTTGTTTAATTATTTTACATTATAGAAGTCACAGGAAACTCAGATATCATGCTAGATAGCACAGTGGTGTAGAAACTATTTTGGATATCCATAGAGGGAACGGGCAGGCAGGAAACCTTGAGTTTAGATCCTTGGCTGGTGAGGGAAGTGCTTCCTAAGGAAGCTTCTAGTGTCCAGAAGTGGAAGATCACAAAAATAGCTGCTGGTTTTGCTCAGTACTGTTATGGAAAGTGTTCAATCCTCTGTGACTAGAGGATGCTGTACTCCAATGGTGAGCCTTGAGAAATGCAGGCTGATGACCAGGCTCTGCTAATAAACTATAGACTGCAAGGTCTGTCTCTGTCTCTCTCACCATCCCAAGTATATAGCGCATACACTTTTTTTTTTTTATCCCAGCCTCAGCTTACAAATGGGAAAGTGCTCTGAAACATTCAGTACAGGGGAAAACCTTATACCCTTTATTGTGTGTGAACAGCTAATGACAAGCACTCGCTCTGTGTCTTGGCTTCTGGCCTCCAGCCAGTGTGTTTGCTTCTTGGATGGACTGTCTTCAGGCAAGTCAAATTGAACAATGGGAGGGGCAAGACGAAGAACCACAGGATTCACAAGTCAGACCAATTCAGCAAGATTCCATTTGACTTGAATCTGGGTCAGGAGCATGCATGCCATGGAGTATCTGTGTGGAAGCTGACATTTTAATGATTCGATTAGTTTAGGAAGAATATTTTTATGAGTTGTGTCATCAGTTATATTAAGTACTGAGTGAAGTTGTTACATTATGATGAACTTGCATTACCTACTTTGGCTGTGTTGTATACGCACTCATTTCAGCCCAAGACCCTAAGGGTAATCTCGTGCAATCCTCTTAAAGAAACACTGTTTAATGACTAAAGCTGTTAATCATATTAAATACACACAGCCACTCTGGGGAAAAAATGCCAAACAAGCATAAATCTAAAAAAGATTTTTGAATGAGCTAAGTGGGACATTTTGTGTGTGGGGGATGCTGGGGGAGGTTGTAATGGGGGAGGGAGAGGGTGAGGAGATGGAGGGAGATAGTAATGGCTACAGCGATTGGCAATGTTTATTAATCTCCTGAATGGGTGAATGCTGTGTTCTGTACTACATGTAGAAGAGGGCCCAACTCTGTAGTTTAAACAAAGGCAAAAGTTACTCTTTAGGCTAAAACGAATAGAGGAAGTAGATAGTGCCAAAGGTGTACTTAGTGTTTTGTTGTTGTTCTTGTTGTTTTCTTTATAAATCAGCAGCCTGATGGATGACTTCTCTTACATTCTCTTAGTTTTCTCTAAATTTGGTCCTTTTTTTAGTGGCATTTAATTGAGAAGTAACAATAAGAGCTGCACCCACATTTCTTGACCAGTGAAGGTTTATGTGACTTATGGGGTGCCTAGGATGAGAGAGGTCCCATGTAGATTCATGTAGCATCTGGAACAGTGGAACAGTGGGATTTGGGGGGGGTTCCAGAGCCATGCCCCATCGGGGACATTGACTGAAAACAGTCTCAGGCTCTCGCCATCCCAGAAGAGGGGCAGGGACTTCTGGTCCTCAAGGTTTCATTTGTGAAGAGAGCATGGTTATCCATATCACCTCCTCGCAGCCCATTTTATTTTCTTTGCACAAGTTTCAATGGACATATGTTACCAAGTCAGACCACAATTCTATTTGAGCAAATATGGAACTTGACCAGTTTTCCAAAGACAGAGGTTTTGTGGGGTGATGGGCTCAATTGAAGAAGGAACAACCCTACTCCTTTCTGCTAACCAAGGCGACTGTTATAAAAACAGCTTCATTCATTTTCCTCTGCCCGGCATTCTTCCTGTGTAAACTTGGAATGGGGAGCTTGTATGATAGAATTTGGTTTTCATTAAATATTGTTCCTGCCCCTAATGTTTACAGTAACAGCTCTAGTTCTCTCTCACCTATGAGTGTCTGTATTAAGAGACTATTAGACATGTCGAAAATAAGTAAGTAAAATAAAAAGCTTTGATTTACAGATTTACAGAAATACCTGTTTGCAGTGGAGTATTAAGAAAGTCGACTTTGGATGTAGTCACAGGATGGGTGACTAGACAGTTTTCTGGAGAAAAAAGGATTTGGGTAAGAGGGTTGGAGAGAGAGAGAGAGAGAGAGAGAGAGAGAGAGAGAGAAAGAAAGAGAGAGATTAGTAAGCACTTGGGTGGTTTCTAAGCTCACATCTGTTTCAATGGCCAGGCTCCCTGCTTCCTGCTCTTTCCTGGTCCTCTTTGGCTGAGTTCTGACTCCTGATGATTCTCTGCAACCAAAGTAGACCTGGGCCACTTCACGGAGCAGGGCTGGAACGGCACTGAGACTTCCAGCCACTGCTCTTAGCGGATTCCATTCCTGGGTTCCTATATACTGTTAGCCTGGGAAAGGTTCTGCACTTTATAAAAAGAAAAGGATAAAAGTTGTGCACCCTGAGCTTCTATCCCACCGTGATGAACTAGATCCTTGTGTACCTTGTGGAGGAGGCGAAGGAGGGGAACAACTCTGGGTTCTTTGGGCGCCCAGCAGGCTGGCTGCCTGGGGATTTGCTGGCTTCCAACTTTGATCTGTACTCAGAGCTGAGGGCAGGAGCCCTTAGAGTGATACAGGTATTCAGAGAGGGCCTTCTAGATGAAGGGAAATGTGGTATGGCAGTTCCATGAAGGACATCCCCCTGGCCCCACACCGTGGTCACTTGCCCACACCACTAATAGGAAGTCACTGTGTGTCTCTGCTGAAGCCCTGGGGTCTCTTGGAACACCTAAGTAGGATCATTTGTCCTGCCTACCTCTTATGAAACCCGTCAGTCATATCTCTGTCCTTCTGTAGGCACATGACAGCCCTCTTTCACTTCACAGGATCACTACTAAGCATCACTGGGCAGAGGGAGAAGACCCCTATGTATGTGTGGAGGGTTCAGTTCCCACCAAATCCCACTGAAGAGGGCAGCGTCAAACAGCAAGGCCAGCCATGAGAGCAGAACTCTGAACTCTTGTCATTTGCAAACCAAACAAGAAGAGGAGTATGATGGGACCCATCACTCCTGAGTTGGATACAAGGGATTATTGTGTCGCCTTTCTATTCCTTCCTTCATATGTTCATTTAATGAGGGTTTTTTGATTGCCTATAATGAACCAGACCTGGGACACATGGGACACAGCAGTGGGTAAGACCAAAGAGGTTCTGGTACTCCTGGGGCTAATATTCTAGTAGATAGAGTGTAAGTAAACTAGCCAATAAATACATAGATTAAAATCCTGAGAGGGATGGTTTGTGGCGGAGAACAAAAGTAGGTTTATGTATGTTAGAGAACTACTGGGTCTGCTGAGACCAGGAGGCCTGTTTGAGAGGAAGTCTTATGGTAGTTGAGAAAGCACATTCCGTAGAAAAAGTCATCAGTACAAACATCCGGAGGCAGGCAAGACCTTGAGTATCCAAAGAGCAGCAAGAAGGCAAGTATGGCTGAGTTAAGTAAGAAGAATGTTAAGACTGTTAGGATTGCATCCCAGCTGGATATCCTTAAGCAAGTTACTCAGACTCTGTGCCCTGGTGTCAGCTCACGTCTTCACAACCTGGACTTTGACTGTTCCTGGCTGTGAATCCAAGTCATCTTTCGTTTTATGTTTTCATCTGATTGTGATGTTAAGAACAGCCACAAATGCATTGTCTAGGTCTTCTTGATGATGCTTGCTAGTACTGAATACAACGGTGGATTCTCAGCTGTGTGTATGTTTTATATCTGGTGTAGGCCAAAGTGAAGGATCAGGCAGTCAAGAAGGTTTTCACAATAGTTTCAATAGAAAAAAGAGAGTGGGAAGTGAATCATCTGGTGGGTGAAGAACAGATGCCATGCGCGAGAACCTGGACCAGCGGTCATTACCACATTTATGTTGAGAGTGGGAATCTCTTCCACTCTTGATGGAAGTAGTTTTAGCAGTGTGGGCTATAACTTTCCTTTTCCCCTGCTCCCAGATTCAGTAACTGGATTCAGTGTCACCCCAGTGTAGTGCCTCAAACCTAGTCTTATCTTCGGGCAAAACAAAAATACCTTCCACATTTGCCAAGTAAATTTGTAAAATCAGCCTGAAGGAATTGTTCCCTGGCTGACAGTTGGTCAAGTTGAAGTCTAATTCTCTTGAACCTGCAAACAAAGCTTTGAAGTTACTAATAACTTTCCTGTCCAGCATGCTTATGTAAATTAGACACTCAACATTTTGGAGTTAAAGTACAAAAAGCCTTAAATAGGACTTTGATCAAAGACTCCATTTTTCTACTGCAGAACTCAATATGGATCACTGAGTTTTAGGATAACCACATGACTCCAAATGAAAATAATTTAAATTCCATTTGTTTTGAAAATTTTGTATTTGTACATAATGAGTGACAGTGTAATAAAAATAATTTAGGCAAATGTATTCACACCATTTATTTTCCTTGTGGACATTTTCTTCAGCACATAGGATCCTTAATTACTTAAATTTGAGATTCACTGCTATAGTTTTCAAAGAAAACTCACCTTAGCTGCAATAAAAACTGAGGAGTGAATACAGTTATTGCCAGATGTCTCTATAAAGGAAAATAACTAAAGGATATATTGATATGATGTGGGTATGATGCAAGAATGGGATTTTGTACCATGCAATATATTCTTCACTGGTATATCTGGCATTGGTCATCCTCGAATGCTTGCTTATTTATTTATTTATATTTTTCCCCCAGCCTGTTGGAAGCTTCTTTTTGAAAATAAGTATTTTTAGCCTATTGATGTCATCTTAATTTTAGTCTCTGAAAGACTGACAACTTTGGTAAAACAGTCATCAGTATCTAGTCAATAACCACCTCTCTGTCCCTCCTTTTATTCTTCTCTTTCTCTTACACACACAAACTTCCATATAGATCAATGTTGCTTGTAATTTTTAAAGATTTATTGATTCAGAGCATTAAGGGTGTAGCTCAGTGATAGCATGTTTGTGTCACATGCATAAGGCCCTGAGTTCCATCCCCAGCATTGAGGGAAAAAAGATATTTATCATTTCCTGTTATCTACCTTGTTCCTAATCATGTCTGCTTTTCCGGGTTAGTGGGTGTGGGGGTGTGTTACAGGAAATGTATTCAGTTATCAGTTTGTCTACCTGTTGAGAAGACTTTGTCAGCTTGTCTTGCTGCATATGCAAATACAGAAATACATACTTAACACTCAATAGATATTTTGCCATCACGTTCACTGTTCTTCTCCCATATCATTCTAGCCCTGATCCACTTTTGGAAATGATTTTTTGAGGATGCAAGTTGATCAGATGTGGATATTCAGTGATAAGTCTGCAAATTTTAAAACTCAAGAAGCCTATCTGATCTTTGACATCTTGACTGTGTATATAAATGTCCTAACTTTTTGGATATATGAATAAAAGAGATAATTTGCATTCAGTTGCCTTAATTTGCATTCTGTCTTTAGAGCCTGGGGAAAAATGATGGCTGTCACTCATTATACACCACTTCCCATCCACCACCACATTTCATTTGGTACTTCATCTTTTCCTCTCAGTGGATGAGCATCTCAACAAAGATGGCTGGCGCCACTTGTGGGCTGACAGTGAGTGACAGATAGTCTCGCACTTCTTGATCAATGACAAGATCATCCATTTGGCCAGCTCTTCTACTCAAATATCAAACACATAGATAGACTCTCATATTGAGACATATACCTATATATAGATCGATCTCCATCTTAAGCAAAACATGTTAATATGGGTGTGCATTCTTTACAGTTAGCAATTTCTGGGAAGAGCTTCATTTTTTGCAACACTGTTTCAATATCATCCCCCATGACTTTAGTGAGAGCAGTAATATGGAATTTGGCATGATGACTTACAGAAAAACCTGCTTATAATACTTTCAAGTTTTTTGAGGGGTGGCATTATTTATCTTCCATTAATTATTCACCAGATATTGAATTCACTTCAACTGAGGAAACTCAGGTTCAGAAAGGCCTCAGAGTTTATGCAAGTGTTTCCCCATCTGGATGCTATTTAATCAACCTGTGACTCAATTATTTCAGTTTTCTATTTAGCCTTGGCATTTTGGGTTGTTTTTATGGATGCATACTTAAGGTTCTTAGCCTTCTCTTGCCAGTTTTCATTTATGTCGTAAGTACTTATAAGGAAATGGCCTTAGTTTTCTCTAAAAATAGAAACATTCTATTTTGTAATGTATTTTTTTTTAAATATTGATTCTTGTGTCAAGAGACCATGCCTGCCTGAGCACGAGTCTCCAGTCATGTCTGAGGGTCAGTCAGACTCCAGCCTGAGGTTGTACCTGTTAGAAGGTTACTGGGCTTGGTGGGAGGATGTGTTGAGGAGATGAGGGAAGGATAGGAGATATGTTATTGCTAATTTCTATTGGCTGTGAGATCTGAGTCAGGTGCTAACTAGATTTCTCAGTGTCCCTCAGTTGCTTTGTGTTCTAAATAAATAAATAAATGTTATTGTTATCATCATCATTATTTTACTATTCCTAGTTCATATTTTTCCAGATAAACATTTTTTCTTCTTTAGTCTTTCCAAGAAGGTTAAAAAAAAAAAACAACCTGAAGATTTTTGAGAAAGTTTGAGGTTAAGTAAACAAAAAAAAAAAAGGAGAATTTTTAGATTATCTAGTGAGATGCAGTTCATTGTTTTATTGCCTTTTTATTTGTTTGCATGCATGCATTCAGCTAAATACTTATTACATGTCAGGCACTAATGCTGACTTAAGTAATGAACTAGACAGATAGACTCTCTCCTATTCTGGTTCATCAGGTTCATCCAACAAACTGAAAGTCCTAGAAAGAGCCCTGGCCTTGGTTTTAGCCTCTTTACCAAGAACTAGCTGTTCATTCATTGATGTGTCATCCAAATATCCGGGATCTTCACCTGCCAAGCGAGGCCATTGCTCTAGGTGTGCTCTACCCACTCCAAAGTTCTAAGATACTCTAATAATGGATGTACCTTTCCATGATAAGGTGTCATTCACAATAGGCCTGATCAGTTAGGAGGAAGTGGTTTCTCAACTCCAGGCTGTTCTCACTATTCTCTCACTAGCTACTAACATGAAAGAGAGCTGTTCATAAGCCAGGGAGACCGAGGTTTCCAGGGTTTAGCCCACAAGCAGGACTGATTACGTAATCCACAGGATCCAACACAATGAAAATGTGAATTCCCTTGTCCAAATATTATTGAGAATTTCAGGAAATAGCAGAGCATCATGCCAGCCATAGGACCCTTCTGAGAGTACAAGGTTCCTTTGTTACCACACAGGACACGTGCCCGTGAACACTGGCCCTACCTGCAAATAAGTCTGATTAAAGATGGAAGGATCTTCTTGTTTCACAGCAGATTGAGTGGCAAGTGACTTCCTCGGTGTGTTATTATTTTTTACTATTCTTGCTATGATTATCATTTTGAATGACAGTACCTCCATGCCCATTTTCTCTCATAAGAGTAAAAATTTCCTGAGACCAGGACCACAGCTTATTTAATTTGTAATCTCTCCAGCCCCCAGTCAGAAAACTGTCATGTGTTTGTTGAATGCAGTGAATGTAATATTTATTTGTCATGAGGATAATTTGTTTGTTTGTTTGTTTTTTACTCAGAGGGACCACTTTTCTGTTGCAAAAATCTTATCTTACAGAAGCCAGAGTACCATTTAATGACATGCTCATGGGGACCAAGATGGGCCACTGGATGAGGTTCTGAAATAGAACTGGGTTTATGTAGCATAAACAGGAAAAGTCCCAAGACAGTGATTTTTTAAAAACTTCTTTGATGAAACACAATTATTTTTGTTGCTAGTTGGTATTTTGGGAAAGATGATAACCATCTGAGGCAGACCTGAACAGGACAGTGAGTAGAATTTATAGGCTCCCTACTGGTGTTTGTAACTGTGTATTTATTCTGTGTGATATTTTAAATAAATGGTGTTGTTATGTAGGACCTAGTTATTACTGTGCATGTCCCACATGGCAGAGAACCCAAAGAGGGTGCATTGAAGGAGTTATAAATTGAACGTGTAATATGTAATGGTTGGGCTTTTGAGTGTTAGTGAAGCCTCTTGAGGTGCTATTGATGAAATATGTTCTGACATTCAGGGCTTTAGTTGCTAGATTTCTTCTAGAATTTTTTGACAGATCTCTTAACCAAGATATGTCAGCAGTGCAGTTATTTTCTATAACCTGCACTGTTCTGGAAAATTTAGAAATCCATCTAAATAGAAAGTAAATAAAGATGTTTATAGGCAAAAACTTCTCTATAAGCATTTTATTGGGTATGGATTTTCTAAAATGACAAAGTTGAACCATCTACCTGCTTACTTTTCCTTATCTTGGGGTCATCTTATATTGTGACTTTGGTTTCATTGATCCTTCTTTACTCCCAGTTTTCTAGGAAGAAATTGTCCTTATGAGTTAGCTAGTGCATTGAGATCCTTTTAATTTTCTTGAAAATTTTGGTAATTAATTTTTTTTGTGAACAGAATTCTTGGGTACCTCTACAGAATCCCTGTGTCCTGCCATGACTCCCTGCATCTTAAAAGATGAAATGACTTATAAAAGGAAGTAGGATGTATTTGTATAAGGAGCAGTTAGACAGACATCTGTGGAGGCAAACCCTACAGGAGGTTTCCCCTGGTCCATCTTAAAAGGGGAATCACCTGAAAACTAATCCCTAGGCTCAGAGGCTGTAAAGCTTACATCCATTTCGGGGTCAGCGAATCGTTCTAAATTATTTTGAATACAGAGGAAGGGAAGGAAAGAGGAGAAGCAAAGAAGTTCCATCACTCAAATTATGTGGAGAACAAGATTCAAGTTTGTCATGACAGTTATATTGGAATTTTTCTGAAATTATGGGCTTTATATGTTCTTGAAGAAGATCACATTTCCTCCTTAAAGTACAGTGTAGCCATGCTGGAGTGACACATACTGTATTGAGCCATAGTATCTGACAGACCTTGGATCTGCTACAGTCTCTTTCTTGGGCTTGACTTGGACTAGAGGTGAATCACTTAACCCTTAGGTCTCTGTTTCTTCACATTTAAAATCAAGAAGCTAAAAGAGACAAAATATGAACTAGCTTTTGCAAGATACTAGGGATGAAAACAGTTTCTTTTTTTAAAATTGCAACTGCTTCAGATATATTCCCATAAACCTGGATTCATTTGCCTGGATTCCAGAATTGGATTCCAGCAGCTTAGAAATACTGCTGGATTACACCACTTCTCTGTAAGGCTTTTGAAAGGAAGAGAATTTTCTTCACGTGTTTATGCTTCAGACTGGGAATAGGCTACAGGTTTCCTCTGTGATGACTATAAGTCTTTTTTTTTTCATTCATTGATCTATTTGTTGTTTTAACAGTTATGGGCAGAGGGCCATACTAACAGCTATGGAAATACTAATGAGTAAGACAGACACAACACAGACCCTACTGCGTACTGTCACGTGAGAAAAGTCATAGAATCTCGTGTAAGTGAGGGGGAGTGACATTGTACCTATGAAGCCACTTCCAAAGCGTCCCAGTCTAGAGACACCCACGGTGGTATTGGGGTAGCATTAACATATTCTTTCCTACCCAAAAGATTACCTTTCAGTATTTTGGAATTTTTTTCCGTCAATGGAAAGAAATCTGTATCTTTCTTTATAATGAAAGTCATTTTTGAGTGAAAATTCACAGAACACATACTGGTGAATTTTAGTTTGTCAGGGTAATAGACTATGAAGTTTGAGGCATTCCACAGTGAATCCATGACATATTAAAATTGTACTATATATACAATATATAGTTCTATATAGTTCAAGAGCCATTTGCCTATACATTGTCTTAATAACTCATACCTATGACACAAAGTCCTTTTGCACAGGCAGAATCCAGTATGTGGAACAAAGTTATGCTTGTAATGCTTAATGTTTAATAAAACTTGTGCTAGGACTTATGCCTTTCCAAACCACACTGGTTAAGACTTCTCCTTTGCCCCTACACTTTCGGCTTCCAAGTCTGCTATGGGATAGAAGTCATGGTTCCTCTGAGTTTCCTTCTTTACCTGTTTTGGCCTGCAGTGATAAGAGTTTTTCCCTGAGGTGCATGATGTAACCAGAGGCCTAACACAGGTCAGAGTATGTACAAGCCACAGTAATTACTGGCAGCTGCAGATTACCTTTGTGCTCAGTAGATTTCAAAAGATGTAGCACAAAGGTGTAAATAGATACTTTCCTTGTAGGTTCTGTTAGCAGTGCAACCCAAAGGGATCCCTAATTAGCAAGGTTCCTATTGGCTTTTATAGCCACCAACATACCCCCCCCCCCCCCGCCCAGTAGCACTCTGGAGGGCAGCTGATGACGTGAGGTAAATCTCTTTTTGTGTGAACTCTGGATTAGATTAGTCAGTTCCTTGTGAATTCTCATAGCCTTAGTGTAGGGCTTAACACAGAGTGAGTGTTCAAGAAATATTTGACTAGTAAAATGGAGACTGGGAAAGAATTTTCCCCTCAAATCAGGCAATTTTAAGTTGGCTTTATATGAATCATGTAGTTATTTTCTTGAAATTCACATGGTGATTAAGTTGAACTAAGATCATGTTAAAAATTCTGCATTTCTAACATGTCCCCAGGTTGTGATGTCAGTTCCTTCTAGCTAGGTAGAGGTAGAGCCAGAACCTCACCTGTTTTAATTCTTAGTCCAGGAGTTCTTTTCAACACATACCGATGGCAAATATGTGCCCCTGTCTTTTCCATCTCTTTCTTACAGGATTGAATGACTGAATTCACACCCACTGAGCCAAGAAGCAGCTTCAGAATTGGTCTAAATGTGGAGAAGGGGTGGCAAAGGGGATCTTCCTTGCATCCCCAGTTGCTTAAGTCAGTGAAACAACTTGAGAATCCAGTGATCCCCATCTTCCACCAGTCTCCTCAGGCCCTCTCTGCTCCCACTGTCCTTTCTTCCCCTTTTGTATCAATTTGGGGCCATGATCTTGTTAAAGAACTTTGTGCCAATCACTTTCTTCTTGCATCCTCCTGGTTCTTCCGTCTATGAGGATTGTTCAGGTCCCATCTGACATTAGCATTAGAAAGTATTGCCTCTTTATTCTGTGTTAATTCTTGTGAGTGCTCTTTACAGCACACAGTGCTCTGACTAAATTAACCAGAAAAAAAAAGAAGTTTTGAGGAATATTGCATAGTCCATGTTATTGACAGGAAGGTTAGGACTGGACTAGAGCTACTGCCTGAGTCCCATTCAGGGGTCCCCCATACACTGGATATTTGTCATGCTATGATTAGATCTTGAAATTCTGCACTTGATTAACTACTTGAAGTTCTGTCTCTGACCCTGGACCCTGTTTCTTTCCCTAGTGGGAAGCTAATTCTGCTTCTCTCAAAGACTCTTAGAATGGGGAAATTCCTCAGTGATAAGAAAGAGAATCAGTTATTGGGTGGCCAAAAACATGACAGATGTCCCCCCAAACATTCATGCTCATGAAAAGTTTACTCAGTAGAAGTCTCTGTATGAAATTAAAATTGGCTACCAACCAACTCTATAAACAGAAATTTCCCCTGTATTCTTTTCAGTTCTGACTTCTGATCACTTCTCACTACATGGTCAGCTCCTCAAAAAGTATGATGTTTTAAGGCAAATTTCCAGAGTTCCAGTTTGTCTTGGGAGATAAAATTAATTGACCTGTTCAAATAGTTGGAGGTGCCCTATTTGTCCTTTAGGAAGAGACCTTTGGAAATTTTAGGAATTAGAGATGGAAGTGCTAAGGAATGTCTGGTTCAGATAGCCAGCCCATGACGATTTCAGGAAAACATTGGTCTTCCCAAAAGTTGCCACTTCTGAACCAAAATGGATCATCTCCTTTAGCAGCAAGTCCAGTTGGCCAGTGAACATTTGCATTTTTTGAAGGAGAGAGAGAGAGAGAGGACAAATCTGAATAAGACAAGATAAACCTTTGAGGCGACTGAGTGTATCGTTCTATTTCTTCTTTCATGAATGTTTTCTAGGCAGATGAAAAATTTTGAATATTGAAGATATGCAAACATTACAATCAAGGATAATTGTTGTGTTTGTATGCTCTGACTATCATTTTGCTTTCTCTGCCTTCATCTTTTCCTGTACCCTATAGGAATGTGATCACAGATGTAGAAATATAATTTGCATCTGTATAAATAATGCCCAAGCTGTTTGGAGGAAAGGCTCCCTATATTGAACACAGTGTTTAGAAATGGCATTTTCTGCCTGAAATCTAGGTTTGTTTAGATAATAGAAATAAAGCCTTTTATTTATATGGACAGAAGAGTTTACTCAGTACCTTTACACCTGCTGCTTCATTTGATCTTCACTATAACCCCATGAAATTGGCTGAATAGGTCTTATTATTCTCATTTTGCCAATGCTCAAAAGAAGCACCCAGATTAGAGATTTCTAGCTAATGTTCAAATCATGTCCTCTAGTAAAATTGTTGCTATGCTATCAAGTACATGAACTTGTTGCTGTTTTCTCCCTTTGGTGAATGACATTTTCCCTTTATGTGTCTCATTAGGTCTGTCTCTGAGAGGCAAAATGAGACTTAATGAGGAGTATCTATAAGGTGTGCTAGAATGCTCAGCTAGAAGGAGCACCTGCGGATATGTATTGTCTGTGTCCTTGACATGAATGAAGCTGGCCAGAAGAGTTGCAGGTGACCTTTGCGGAAGACTGTATTAAGTCAGGAAATGCATCTCCACCAGGATCTTACTTTGTAAGCTGCAGTTACATTTTTAGAATACAAAAGGGAAAATAAGAATCACCTTTTTGAAATAAAATGTTAGAGGATGACCTGTTAGGTGACGATGTGTTTTACTAATTGGAAGATACATACTTGTTTCACAATTTCTCTCTTGTATGTTTGGGGATGGTATGGGGGAGTGCTTGTAGATCCGTGCTGGAGATGGGGTCATGCATGTTTTAGTGCAGGAGCAAGCTGGCAGCACTTGGGACTGTTTGAGCTATCCCTCTTTTATCCCATGCCAGCAGTGAAAGATGCTCCTTTTCTAGTAGGTCTGTTTCTGCTGTCTCAAGTAACCCTGGGTGGTACGCTGACATCCCTCTGCAGGCACGTGACAAGAGTTACTACTGAGAGATTGTGCGGCATATTGGTTGTATAAAGGTGTGCTGTAGACCCTAACTGCAGCCACTAATAAAAAAGCAGGAGCCCCTCCTACTGTGTCCCAGGAGATTTTGCATAACAATTATTTTCCATGGTATTTTCTTTGTTCAGTGACAACGTTGCTGCCCATGCTTAATAGATAATGCAAGGGCACAGCACAGGAGACTGGAATTTAGGGATGTGTTACTAATTTGTGAGTGATTTTGCTGTTAAAATCTCATTACTGAGTCTGATAAAAAATAAAAATGTGATTTTTCCCCTTTCTGTTCGCTCTCTTTCCTTCTCTCTTTTTTTACTTCAACTCTCTCTTCTTCTTCTCCCATATTCACCCCCACCCCATCAGCTATCAAATTACGAGTGATCTTGTCTCATATTACCCTAAAGGAAATCAGAATTTAAAGCTTTTCTTGACATGTACATATTTAAAACCTGCATTCATGTTTGTAAAATTCATTTTCTGACCCTGTAAATAACATAGGTCGACTTATTTAATTTGAGTGAGGAATAAGTACTAAATAATTACCTCATAAAAGCTTGGATGTCTTCTTGATCAATTCTCACTTTAATGAGCCCAGAAGTAGAGAAGTTGTGCTATTTTATTAGTTTTCTATAAAGTTGCATTCTTGGCACTCCATGAGATGTGAGACAAAAATAAGGGTCTTGCAGGGCGCAGGTGACTCATGCATGTAACCCTAACTACTCAGGAGGCAGACAGAGATCAGGAGGCTGGAGGTTTGAAGCCAGCCCAGGCAACTAGTTTGAGAGACTTTATATTGAAAAAAACTATCACAAAAAGGTGTGGTGCAGTGACTCAAGGTGTTGGCCCCGAGTTCATGCCCCAGTACCACAAAAATAAATAAACAAAGAGACAAATAAGTAAATAAATAAATGAGGGTCTCTTCCACAGTGTAAATAAGCTATTTTGAATTTAGTTAAACCAGTGACTTCTTTTAGCCTTAAGAATTTTAGAAAGTTCACTTAGGCAGACTGATCTGTGGGTACTGATCTCATTATCGTACTACTACAGTGTGCCTCATGCATTGTGTTAAAGATTATTTGCCTGTGATAAGATACTCTGCACGCAGTGGATTGAAACAATTTATGATTCCTCAGGATGCTGTGTATTAACTGGATGGTTCTTCCATCCCAGGTGGTGTGAGCTGGGATCCCTCACATGCCTGCATCCAGCTGGGTTGCCTTGGCTTGCCTCCATGTCGCATCCACTCATCTGACTTCCTTACAACATGGCAGCCAGCTCCCAAGAGGCAAATTTCTAGAGAACCAAAGCAGAAATGTGGGGGCATCTAAGGGCTATACTCAAACCAGATACAATGCTACATTGGCATTATTCTGCTGGTCAAGGCAAGTCATAAGGCCTACCCAGATTTAAGAGGAGGAAGGCATATACTTCTAGAAGCAGCAGGAGCAAATACATTCAGGAAAGGGAGCGATTGATGGAGACCATCTTTGGAGACTAGTACCTATGTTCCATCTGTGCAGCATGGTCATTACTGCCTACACTGGGCTGAGTCTCCAGGTGCAGATGGTCCTTAGTGCTCCTTTGGGACAGGACTCAGAGTATTACTAATGATACTCATAGAATCTGGCACCATTCTGGGCATAGGACAAAAGCTTACTATTGTTAAGTGAAAGAACATCCTGTGAAATTTTACAAAGTCTAGTGTAAATCCTAAGGAGCAGCATTGCTGGAAAGTAGGAAATACCAACTTCACATTCAATATAGTGCTGTCTCTTTCGTTACAGCATTTCATGCTAGTTAGAGTTGTATTACCAGAGGCTTCAAAGTTCAAAAAGGTCATTTGGCAGATAGCAGTGCTAACTGAGGACCTATGTAGCATCCCTAGAAAGGGCACAGGACTCCCCGCCTTAGTGTTCTTTGTGGAAGTGTCCTTATTTTAAGCCCAGCAACAGTGACCATGCTTTGGTCATTTGTGTATTTCTGAAACTCAGCATATAGGACACAGAGCTAAATGCAAAATCAGTGAGTGACTGTGAGCAAGTAGGCAGGTGAGTAACAAGACAGAAGGGAATGAAGGTCCTACGTACTAACAGTGCTTCCCATCCAATTCTGATTTTGTCCATTTTGTACTGCTATAATAGAATACCACAGACTAGATAATTTATGAACAATGGAGGTTTGTTTCACAGTTATAGAGGCTGGAAAGTTCAAAGTCAAGAGGCCACTTCTAGTGAGGGCCTTTTTGCTACATCATAACATGGCAAAAGGTATCACATGGCAAGAAGGAGCAGGAGATCAAACTTGTAACCTCTAGTCTTTTTATAATTAGCATTAATCCATTCTTGGAAGGTTGAACCCTGGTGATCTAAACACTTCCCATTAGGTCTCACCTCCCAACACTGTTGCACTGGGGATTAAGTTTCCAACACCCGCTTTTGAAGGGGACACATTCCAACCATAACATATACCTCTGGAATGGATTGTCTGTTCGCTTGTTCATTTCCAGTATTCCCTTCTTTACCACCAAGACCATTACGCTGACAGACACAGAAGCATCAGTATTATATGCACATCAGAAGGTATGAATGTGCTAACTAGTCTAGGTTTGGCCAGAGCTTTGCATCTTATAGTCTATTCCATTAGCTCAGTCAAATGAGCATTAGACCAGAAATTTCTGGTGAGAATTTTATGAAAGCATATTAACAGTGAAAATATTAAAGAAGCACCAGCAGATTTTTAGATTTTTTTTTCTATGAGCATTAGAATGAAGATTAAAAAGGTTATAGCTATAGGGAGCTACTTATGAAAAAATCTTTACATATGGTAGCTTATGAAAAGCTCATCTCTTGGTATCCTTCCATAGGTATGATTACCAATATTACTATTTTAGTAATGTCCAGAGAGAAAGAATTGATTTTGACAGGCTTTCTTAAATTATTTGCATTCCTTCTTATCCATTATATTCTGAAGTAGTTTTTCTTAAGTAGTATTGTTAAAATTTAAACTGAAATCTGAGTGCTCTGTTAAAGTGTTAATTTCTAGCTCAAATTCCTAGTCATTTTTAACTTCCTTCTAACTCTGTCACACTGTTTTAATTATGTATACACTGTCATTCCCAAAACTCAGTTGCATTGCAAGTGCAGGTGTCCATCCTGAGAAGTATAAATCTCTTGAAGAAAGAGGAGGCTTACTGGGTTTCCTGAGTAGTGAATATGACTTGGGGTGTGTGTGTGTGTGTGTGTGTGTGTGTGTGTGTGTGTGGTTTTATGAATGCACTGGTGCCCTGGAGCCTTCTATCAGAATAACTATGACCTAAAAATGCACTCTAGATTTTAACAGCCCTGTAGCAGAAGAGAGGAGGAAAACATTTGCAGCATGGAATTATCAGTCCCCTTACCACCCAGGTGCCAAGGAAATGAAGCTTTTCTATTACAAGAGCGTAGTAAATCACACAAGAAGATGACAGCCTTGTTAACATGGGTAAAGCTGCTGTAATTTATGTATAAATAGCTTTTGTGTGTCAAGACATCACATCATTCAGTCCCTATAGAATAACATCTTTTCCATGAAAAAAATAAAATGCCCAAACCCTGTGGTTTCTATCCAAAGACTATGGTTTCCTACTATAAAACTGGTGTCTACCTAGCCAACATCATCTCAGCTTTATACTTTTAAGTTTTTATGTTCTGGCCAAAGAGAATATTTCAGATTTTCTCTCCAATAGTGACTTGGTATATTGGTTGTTTATTTGATTTTACAAAGGTACTTGATATTTTGATAGTATTGTAAGAATGAAGAATTTGAAATAACCTGTTTCTATCATTAAGTGATTGATTAAAAACATGGTGGAATACCTGTGATAGAATACTAGGCAAAGCTTTTAAAGAGTGAAGATATATCTGAATGAATGTTTCTCCATTTAAGTGTATAGAAACAGTCTTAACATTTATTAAGCTACAAAAACAGTTGGTTAGACATTATGTGTACAATTATTTCATTCAAAAAACGTCAGCAGAAAAGACTGATAACTTTTAAAACAATTTTTTTTTGGCCAGGTGCAGTGGCTCAAGCCTCTATTGAGCAATTTGGAAGGCA
Organism: Castor canadensis; assembly: GCF_047511655.1. NCBI lineage: Eukaryota > Metazoa > Chordata > Mammalia > Rodentia > Castoridae > Castor > Castor canadensis. Next base: position 176,872,480 of record NC_133388.1, on the reverse strand, counting down.
GAGATTGGGAGGATCTTGGTTTGAGTCTAGCCCAGGGCAAAAAGTTCACGAGACCTATCTCAACCAGTGGCTGGCAGCAGTGGCACATGTTCATTAGCCCAGCTTTTTAGGGGAACACAAATAGGAGGATCACAGTCCAGGCATAAAGCTAGACTGTACCTCAAAAATAACCAGTGTAAAAAGGGTTGGCACCATGGCTCAAGCAGTGGAGTGCCCACTTAGCCCGTGTAAGGCCCTGAATTCAATCCCCAGTACTACCAAAAACAATAAGCGCAATGCCGCAGATTGAAGGAAAGTCTCCTGCCTACCAGCCAAGCACTCCAGTGCTGTGCTGTACTCTCCTGCTGCATAACTGAGAAACTTCTAATGATTAATCAGCAGAAGAAAAGCATGTTGACATGTTAAAATTGCCTATGAGTTTCTTAGCGGAAGATCCCTTTATTTGTCTATGAATTTCCAGGAGAAATCATATATAATAGTTCAAAACAGGCAGTCATTATCCCCCACACCCCCAAGAGATAAATAGGAGATGCGGGCTCTTCTGGGAGTCCTTAGGTTTGATGCTGCCCCAGCTGGTTTCAGCCCCAGCTTTGATGCTGGCATGGCTTTGGTATAGAACACTAGAATTAAAACCTGCTGACCAAGGTTTAGGTCACAAGGCTGGTAAGTTACCCAGTCTTTCCTATCATCAGTTTAATTTAACCCTAGAATCTTAAATTCTACACTGGAAAGTTGTGTATTCTTCCAAAATTGTAAACAACATGAGCTAATGTTTATGCCATTATTTTCTTAAGTGTAAAGTACACTGCCCCTGAGAATCATTGATGAAGTAAAACCAAGGTGTTGTCTTTCCCACTGCCTATTTCCCTCCCAGAGAAAGCTGAGAGTAGCACGCCTACCTCCAGATTCGGTCTTTGCTGAGGGAACATTATAACACGAATCATGGGATAGAGAACCCAGACTAGGTTAGGCTCTCTTTCTCACGCTCTTGAAAAGAGGCTGTGTTGAGTGAAAGGAGTCTTTGCTCTTGATTTTCTGCTCAACTAATAGTAACTGGCTTAAAAGGGGAGATTTTGCCCAGAGTCCCTAAAATGAGAGAGAGTAAGAGAAAGAAACTCCCCTAAATTACTCATGCATAAGGGTCTTGAGACTGGGAAGAACCCAAGTTGCAGTTTTTAAAGCAATTTCTATATTATCTGTGTTTTAGTGTTAATTTCTGCTAAGGGGTCAGGCAAACAAGGGTGACTAGGACCCTTGTTTGGGCTATAGATCCCTGGGTCTGCTTGTCAGGCTTTAACAAATGCTCAATTGTCTGATTACCAGTTCTACCACCTACAATTATTCTTAGTTCTTATGCTGTAGCTGTAATTATCTGGTATCCATCTCATAACTTTCACATAATAGCCTGCCCAATGCTAGAAAGAGAGATACTAGTTTCCAGACATTTTCATAAATTCCCGGAAGGAATTCTTCAGATTGGTTTTGACTTGGGGACATTAAATTTATATGCCTTCTGGTGGTCATGTTGTATAATCATGGATGACTCACTTGTAGGGTCAGGATCCAGTCTAGCAGAATAAACCCATTAGCCCTTGCTGCTTGTTCCTGGCGTCTGTAGCCTGGTGGCCCCAGAGTATTGGTGTGGTACAGGCAGCTGAAAAACTCTGGCCCAAAATTGGGAGGCCTGCATCCTGGTCCCACATGAGTCTCCTTTAATCCTTCCCTTAATTCTTATTAGAGTTGTCTCTCTGATAAATCATTCCACTGAAATTAATTATTTGCTAGATCTCTCATCTCTGAAGGGAGATAGTTATTTTTACATACAAAATTAGTACATGTAATAAATAAAAAAGAAAGAAAAATAAAATAAGAATGAATAATAATAAGTAAAATAAGAAAGAAAAGAATAAAGTGGAAAGTGAAAGCTCTTGTGCCAATTGCTTAGATCCAAAAATACACAATTTTAAAGAGGAAGTCTCAGGACTAGAAAATTATTGAGGTCATCCTTAATCCTGTCAACATACAGCCCTATAAGTTTTCTCAGCATTATCTGTAATGTGCTCTGTTGTAGGGCAAAGCCATTTATAAGAAAGGAATGTTAATTGTAGTCTTTGTTTCTCTTTGTCACCCCACTGTTGATCACAAAGCCAGTTGTGCCTCTGTTTTTAACACCTTGTCTTCAATAGTTGTTTGCTTCTTCGTGGGTTTAAAAATCAGCCCTCTCTTTTCTCTCTTCATCCCCCTCCTTATTCTCTTCCTCCTTTCTTTTTTTCTTCCCTTTCACATTGCATTTCTATAGGGGCATGCTAAAAATAACTAATACTTGTGCATCTCAGATTAAGTGTTAGTGTTTGGGGGTTTTGTTTGTTGGTTTTGATGCTAGGGTTGAAACCTAGGGTCTCACTCATGCTGAGTGAGCCACTGTTGAAAAATTAACAAATGTTTATGAGGTTTTGCTCTGTACTCATCAAGCTGAGTACTGGACGGTATGCTAATATAGTATTAAAACCATATTTGTGGCTGGACAGCTCCATTCCAGGTGAAGCATGAAAGAAAGCTCTGCATATCTGGGAGCTGGCACTTTTTGCTGTGTTCAGAAGAAGCAGCTGTTGAAGAGAATGCTTTTCGTAAGCTCCCAGAAAAAGCTTAGGAGAAATTCAAAATTTGGATGCACTGTTTGCCTTTTCTTCAAGGACCCAAGCTTTCCCCATTGGCTCTTGGTTCTTGATTTGCATTTTGTTGATGACCAAAACAACTCTCTGAGCTTGAGTAGGCTGTGATGGTCAGTGCAGACTTTGGTCGCTTTAAGTGCTTCATTTGTGATATTTAGCCTCCATCACTCTTTGGATATGGAACCTCAGTCACTCTTTGGATATGAAATGTGAACAAACTGTTCAGGCCCAGAAAGGTTCATCTCTTGGGTTCTCATGGTCAGAGTAATCACTTATCAGCATCTGTTTGGATAGTGAGTGGATACTGCCCCACAGTAGACTGGGACACAGAGCTATGCCTGCACTAATGGCTTATTTGGGACTCATCTAATCTACGATCCTTTTCTTTGATAGCTGGAGAAATTGATTCGTGAAAGTACTTAATAGTAATTCTAAAGAGTTTGATTTGATCAGGTCCTGGGCTAAAGCACCTCGTTATATATGAGGTAAGTGCTATGATCATCCATTTAGAAGTCAGGAGGATGAAGTTTGGAGAGCACAGTGATGGCCAGGGGTCTGTCAGACAGAAAATCTTGGAGTCAGAAATCAGCTTTGGGCAGTTTGTCTCTAATGCCTGAGCTCTTGGTTTTGATCCTTCTAAGTCCTCTATTCCTGGAGCACAATGCCCTAAAGACTTAGGTTTCACAGGCCTGTTTATGGTTCTACTGCATGGACAAAGAGCACCAACTAGCAAAGCTCTTTCTCAGACATACATAGAAGGCACTTGTTGACTATATTATTTCACCAGTCCAAGGGTCTTGTGGATCCTGCCTGCCATGATCTTATGGAAAGAGTCCTCAAAATATGTGCATCAAAATATGTGGTCAAATTACTTTTCTAAGTCTCGATGAACTTTTGGTAAAATGATGACAGTGACTCTTGATGTTTGTTACAGTGTTAAAATTGGATAGCCTATGGAACAGAGGCAGGCTCTCACACATAATTGATCCTCTGGCTCTTAAATTTCTTTTCCCTTTTTCCCACTGACACTTCTTCATTGTACTTCCAAAACTTTCTTTTGTTGTCACAGTAATTCAATGTATCTCTTGCCAGGCTGTAGTTCCAAGTAGTAAGAAAGTAGACTGACTGTGGTTCCCATAATCCCAAACTCTCAGGGGGTGTACTTGTTGTGTTTATAAGCTGTATTCCCATCCCACACCAGGTAGACCATCTTCTCTGGAGTTCTGGAGAGGCTGGAATGTGCTTCCAGTAGAGAAATGTCTCCCTCAATCTGTGAGTTGACTGGCTAGTGGAAAGCACTATAGTCCTGATTTCCCTTTCTTCTGGGAGTGGTTCTATCTTCGTCAGCCGTCTGTCTTGTCTTTCTGGGCCTTCACTTGTATGATCTAACTGGGGCTTGTGAAACTGATGGCTCTGTTATACATCTGGCTGAGGAATTTCATCTACTGTTCAGACACCCTGGTTAGGGCAAAGGGACTGCAGATTGTGTTCATCATAGGGAAGGTGGTAGGCCCTAGACTGGCCTAACATGAACTATACTTCTCTCCTGCAAGATTTCCAGGTAAATGGTCTGATAACTGTTGTCAGTGAATGGTGACAATGAGTGAATGATGACAAATGCATATAGCATCCAATTGTGATTTTTTTCTTGTGAATAATTAATAACATAAATTAAAAACATAAGAAATGAAAACAAGTTTTTAAAAGCTATAAATAACCAGCAATTACATGACTACAAGCCAGGCTTTTCATTGTTTTCCTTTTTATTTCAAAATAATATTATGCTTACAAAATGTTACAAAAACAGTACAGAGTTCCCATATACCCTCCACCCATTTCCCCTAAAGTCAGCATATTACATAGCCATAGTACAATGATTCAAACCAAGAATTATCATTGATGCAATGCTATTAATTAAGCTACAGCCTTTCTTTGGATTTGATCATATTTTTCTCAATTGTGCTTTATTTTCCAGGACCCAGTCCTGGCTCCTGCATTGGCAGTTAGTCCTTAGGTGTCCCTCGTTCTCTGACCTCTGATAGTTCTCACTCTTTCCTTATCTCTCATGACATTGATGGTAATTTTTAATATGAACCACATAGCCCTTATCTTTGTTTTATAGTCATCATTATCATATTACAGTTACATATTTTCTCACTTAGTATTACATTAGATGAAATGTTTCTGTTTGCAGTAAATTTCAGCATTTGGCTAGTTTGGTTAAAAACTTTTGTTAAAACCTCCAAAGTTTCCCCATCACACTTGAAATTGAACTCGTTAACTTCTCATGACCTCAGTATGTTCCCTCTACCACTTTATCCTCCAACATATTTTTTTTCTCTTACTATTATTTCTAGCCACACTGGCTTTTTTCTTCCTCACCAACTCATTGCTCATTCCTGCCTCAATTGCAGGGCTCTTATTCTTCCCCTGTACCTACATTACTCTTTGCCTAATCCCACCAGTCTTCTTCCATATTTTTATCCATCTTCGCCTCAAAATGTTCTAGGATGTTCTCTTCAGACAGGCCTTTCTAGATCATCATTTTTAATATTGGCACCCCCAATATTAAATCACTTAACCCTGATTTATTCTCTTGCTTACCTCATGCTTGTTTGTCTCTATACCCCATAGAATGTGAGCCCCAAGAGTGGGAATCTCTTCTTGCTGGTGATTGCATCCCTATGGCCCAGAATTGTAGCTGTTGACTAGGTAGATTTTTCTGAGAGAAATGATCCCAGAAAGAGGAAGGCTGTCCTTGCTTATTTTCTGGAACATTTGAGAAGAAATCTTCCCTGAATAACATACTCAACAAGAATTTATTGGAGGGGGTCTTCATGATCCCTGGCATCAAAATAGCCTTTGATGAACTCCCCTCTCCTCCCCCCCACCTTTTATTCTGTTTAAGTAGAATAGTGTAAAGGACAGGTGGCAAAAAATTTTAAAAAGATGAGCATTTCAGAGGTATTTAAATTGATGTCAGCTCTACCAGTAGACCTTCAGTATGTCTGCTTCATTGAGAAATCTCCCTCCCTTCTCTTAAAGGTATCACAGTGGATCACCTCTTTCCCAACTATTTGTAGTTGAACTTAAAGAATGATAAAATGCCATGGTTTAAACAGAGCTCTGTTACTTTTGACAGCTGTATTATTAGTCTATTGTGATAGAAGTAGCAATTGAGGAAAGACCTTTACCATCAGATCAAAAGACTTGGAATGTTGAAGGGTTCCTGAGGATATGCCAGCCAGAAGCAATAGCAGCCTGGCTTAGATGAACATTTGATCTGCACAGCACCCATTTATATGTGAGAGTTGGGCCTACTTTCACTATTAAATGCATTTATAAACGGAATTACTTACCCAACGTATTTGGCTTGATTTACAAAGGCTACTGTAGATAAATCTGTGAACACAACCAGGAAAGAATGAATATAGGTAATTATGACCTGTTGTAAGCCAAGAATAAGACATTGAGAAATGCCAAATCAGGCCAGTTAGCTGCAATCAGAAATATGAAACTATCCCTTTCATTTATAACTAATAACAGATCATTTGAGATAACTTCTTGCATGTTATCTTTATAATCCTTTTGTTCCAACACTAGGAATCAAAGGTAGTAGGCGAAAAAAAAACCATAATATACAGTTCCTGTTTGTGGACATCCATGCATCATACTAGTTAAATTTAGTGGCTTGTGTGAATGATGAATAAATCCTAAAAGCACCTATTTTTTGCCTCCATTTTGTTTTATATTTATTTCAAATTTGCAAAATAAGCAGGCTGGGCTGGAGTTCCCAGTTGAAAGGCCTAGTAGAGATTCGAAAGGCTGGGTATTGCCTGCTTCTCTTTCTCACCAACTTAGCTGTTTGTTAATTGGGGCAGTAACTATCTCTTTAAGCCACAATTTCCTTAACCCAACTTGTTTTAAGTTTTCACTGTCTGACCCTATAATAAAATGATTTTTTTGTTTTATATTTTATTTTTTGTTATTTTAAATTTTATTAGCATATAATAGTTCTACAGGCAGATACATTTTGATAGTTACATATGAGCTTACAATACATCGTAGTTAGATTTACTCATTCCATCAATTCTCCTTCTCCCCCCCCCCGTGGGGCCCCCCCCCGCGCTTTTGAGAGGTTTTATTCTTCTATCTTCATATATGGATGCAAAATACATCCAAACAGATGAAAATGAATTTTTAAGATATAATCTATTGAAGACACAGAGCAGTCTTTAGTTTCATTTATTCTTTGTAAGTTTTGGAAAATTGTTCTGCTAAGGAAACAATTTTCATTCCTCTAATTCGACATTATAGATTACTATCTTTGTTTAAAAAGTTATTTTTCCTGCCCACAGGAATTAGGCTCATTGTGAGGTACCAAATGTTTCCTAAATTAGCAAAACTTAATGTTTGGCTACAGTAAGCCAAGAAGCCATTTCTTTGAAGTTTAGATCGTATTTGAATGTGATTCATGTTAGTAGATTGCTCTTTGATGTTACAAATGATGAGGAATTAGGTATTTGCCTTCTTCCAAAATGGTTTAGAGCCAATGCTATCTCACTTTCAAGTGTGAAAGAACCCACATGTGACAGGTGTGTTTTATAGACTTATAAATACCTGAACTCACTAACAGGCTGATTACCAACTTTATGGGTTGTAAAAAGGGAGAGCTTCCTAATAGTGAATAAATACTTACCAGTTATATTGTTTTTAAAATGTGAATTCAATCAGAAGACCTAGAATAGATTTTTACCAAGTTTTAAGTGTGATATGACAATGAAATTCACAGCATATTTCATAGATTCATAGATAACACTGCAGCCTTTGTGGCTATTAAAAACAGCAAAGTGAGGGATTATTTCTAATTCAAAGTATCTCATTTTCCATTATTAATAATTAATAGAGCTTTTCATTTTTAGGTGTTACTACTGAAAGGGCTAATGTGCTCAGTAGTAAGTATGTGAGTTCAGAATGTTATTTTAAGGTAGTGATGTTCTGTGAGTAAAAGTCCAAGAATGTCCAGGAGACACACTGTTAGAGAGGAGCATCATCCTGACTCAGGCAGACAGAGGCTTTGTGGTTGTTTCCCCTAACCACGTGCACAGGACTCTGGTGCTAGATATCCATAGTGAGCATTCTACAAGAGCAATCATGCTAACGTTCAGAAAAATTGTGGTGAGTGTTGATAAGGAAAATTGCTATACCCTCATGTGGACTGATTGTATTGCCCAATAAAATGGCAATGGAACCATTGTCGACAGTTTATGTTTGAGTGACTCTCTGGGTATGAGGGACACTTGCTTACATGAATACATTTGTTGTCTGATCTGAGAATTGTTTGGGGCGTAGGGAGGAGAAAGAAGGAATTCTTGAGGAGTGCTGAACCCTCTACAGAGAACTCAGGTCTGCTCATAGGTGGATCCTCAGGGTCAGGCATGGTTTAGACTGTCTTAACATCCAAGGTTGAAGAAGAATTACAAAAGCAAGCCATCTGACATCTCTTAATTACTTTCTATGCTTGGAACTGCAAGTCTCCAAATTTTGAATTAGTCAAGTCACATAGAATGGGGTTTGTGAGGCAGAAACCTTGTGAAAGGACCTGTCTTCTCTCTCAGATCTAACACCTGTTTGTTACCACCATCATTCTACTTAAAACAGATGTAAACCATACACTGTTCTTCCATAAGAAGACAAATATTTTCCCTGTAAGATATTTTTCTTTCATTATATTTTCAGGTGCCCAAGCTATATGTTATCTTTTGGTTTTGACATGTGCCAGTTGTATGTAAGAAGTTTAACAGACACTGTATGAATGGCCTGTGCGCTAAGGAATTACTAACAAAACTGCACGTATTAGGACAGGTGTTAGGTACATGCTTTAAGGTTATGAGGTAGGTAGGTCTTAGCGAGCTGTCAATTGGAGGATATTCATTCCTGGGAATGATGAATAGATTACAACTGATGGCAGTGCAGATTGATCAGTGCTGACTTCCTGGACTGCACTGTGAAAAGATTCTGAGTGGTCCTGGATACAATGTGTAGAAAATATATTACTTATGTCTGCCACGGGCATCAGTTTTGTCTCTGTTTTATTGCAATTCCTGGTATATCCACTCTCATTACACGAAAGTAGTCGAGCAGAGCCTATAATATAAGCTGCTATTTAAATGCTTCTGAACCAGCATTCCAAGAATTAAATCAAATCTAAACTAAATTAATCAAAATTAAATATTTGTTAAATGCTTATTTTGTGTTAGATGCTATGAAGGAAAGGAATATGAAATGATAAATGGTAATGTTAGGAAAGACCTTGAATATTGAGGAATGGTCAACCAACACTGCTGTAAGAATTAGGAGGGAAAGAATACCAGGTTGAGTCAGGAACACTAAAAAGTGAAAAAAGGGGATTGGTTTTTGTGTAAGCAAAAGCCATACCAGCACATACTACCTTTTCAAAGGAACGTGAGGATCACAACCTATTGGGAGACATTGATTGTGATTGGGAGAAAAATGGCAGCCATCAGCTGGGAGATGGCCTTGGAAATGATTGATTTTATTCTGTGTGTGTGTGTGTGTGTGTGTGTGTGTGTGTGTGTGGTTGTGGTCTTTTATTTGCTGTGTATGTATGTGTGGTTGTCACCTTTGCTACTGTGTTCTATAGAATAGGTCCTTAGAAGGTGAGAAACTGGTTTGTAGTCACCTTCTTTCATTCAACAGGGTTTATTAAGCTGCTTGCCAGGTACCATATTAAGTGACAGGGCTTAGTATAGATTCTGACTTGGAGAATAAAGAAGAGAAATGATACTCATTAATACCTAATGCCTCAATGAGGAACTCACTGCTAACTCCCGTCATCCAGAGGAGAAAACCCAAGGCTCAGAAGTGTTAACTTGCCCAAGGTCAGACAGCAGAACTTGATTCGAATCTGAATCTCTTCTACCTCAAATTCTGCCTTCTTTTCATTGGCATTCCTGATAAGTACATTTTGATCAAGTATTCTATCTGTGGGCCTTTTTGAGTTAATTTCTTGTTACAGAGCTAGAAATGGAGTGTTCATTTAGTTCTTTTTTTTTCTGAAAGATATATTTAAAGTAATCTTTTTTAACTGAAGCCTAACACACATACCAAACAGTCTACAAATTGTGTATGTCCAGTTTGACTACCTTTTACAAGGTGGCCACACATTTTATAACTATTCACTGGAGGAACTGACTTTCATTTCACTCAAAATGAATGGAAGGTAATCACAGGATAATTTTTTATGCATTCTTTCTGCCTCCTTCCTTTCATTTTCTTCAGTATTCCCCTCTCTCTTGCTTCTTCTTTCCCCCCTCATTATCTCCAGCCTGAAGTATTTTCTTGAAGTTGTTGAGCACAGAATTTTGTCCCAAGGACATCCATGAAGCCATGTGCTACTGGTGGTTGTAAGGCACTGTGAACTTATCCCTCTTACGGGAATCCCTTGAGTTATAGAAAGCAAATGTGAAAGTGACAGAAATCACAAGTGTTGATTTAATTCTATTTTAGTTGAATTTACAAACATTTATTACATACCTAGACTAGAGCAGCTTCCATGATATTTTAAAGAATATACCCATTTCACATACAATGTACTCATTTCACATACAAAGAAAAGCTGAAATTCGAAGAGGTTTAAGTGACTTACTCAAAGTCACATGCAGCTAGTCAATGGTAGATTTCCTTGAATTTATTCATTAAAAAAAATACACCATAGCTACCACTTTTACTGTAATTATTTGCTAAACATAAGTTGCATGCTTAAAAATAAAGCTAAATTAAGCCAGAAGGACATAGGCTCACCAGGATTGTAATAGGAAGAACTTTTTTCCTTCCCTTTCTTTTTTAGAGTTAAAAGCTCTGATTCCAGATAATTGCAGTCCTGGAAATAGGACAAAGTCTCATTTGAGAAGCAAATCTCATGTCTCCAGTTCTCTTTTAGAGAACTGGTCCTTGGAGTTTTGCTTAGTTATCACTGTTAGCTCCAAACTGTCACAACTGGTTTCTTAGCAGAAGCGGAAGATCCTAAAGAGAATTAAGAGATAAGTCAGCTTTCTGCATGTTCTAGTTCATTAACCGATTTTAACAACTTCAGCTCAGCTACTCTTACTTGAGTGACCAATGTTTCTGGCAGATATTTTCCATGACCTTTCAACTGGTACACATGGACTTGAAGAGAAGTATATCTAAGAATTTGACTATTTCCAACATCTGTCATTAGAACAAATTGAATTGAATACATTGTGAATTTTGGGGGTGAAGGCCTCCTTTATTATTTTTAGTTTCTTCTCATACTTTTGTGAACTCAGGAATATAGACATACTGGAATCAAGCCTGTCCTTGGATTTCCGATTAGAGGCACCACTGAATTTGATATTTTGGTAAAGACAGTCTAGTTGTTATAAGGCTAATTTCTTATGGGCAAGCAAGAGACTGAACAAAAGGAGGAAATGGGGTTTTAAGCATAGGTCACTGGAGATAGAAAATTTTTCACACTGTCTGACTGCTTTTAGGAATGCCATTTTGATTCATGTTTAGTTGAACCCATGATAAATCATTTGATGTTTGTGTATTTTAAGAGTCAGTTCTAACTCAAGGGTGATCTGATACATTGGAAAATTTATAAAATGCCCTATTATATTAATAATAAAAGCAGTTTTTAAGTGCAAAAGAAGAGCACATTCATTGGGGAGTTACATTCACCAAAGGAGTGCATTTTGCAAATGCCTGGGCAATTCATGGAGGTAACTTGGTGTTAGAATCAACTCCCTCTTCCCTAGTCTTTTCCTTAACATCTACAAGGGTGTTGTGGTTTTGCCTTGGCAGCTTTCTCTTCCCTCCTCTCCTTGGTTTGAACCTTCAAATATAAGTGGACACAATAAAGCAGTCTTCAAATAGGTGAGTGCTCAAAGGTCATACACATAGTCTCATGCCTCCTTTGTGCTCCTGGGTATAGAGCTACATAAATTCAATATTGCATGCATATTAAGAACTTAATAAATACAGATGGGATGAATGAATGATTTATGACAATGAAGCTTGTTTAACTTGGTGGTAATACAAAAGTCCTGGAATCATGTTTCTTTGTCAAATTAAAAAAAACCAGCTTTGCAACGTTAGAGTTTTGATGGGAAATCAAGAAACACCTAAGCGACTAAAGAAATTCCTCATTTCTGACTAGTTGACTTTATTTGTAACGTCCCTCACCTTATCCAATAGTGATGGGGATTCTATTTAAAGGTATGTGTGCTAAATCAAGAACCTGAGCTGATCCTTAGCTGTAATAGAGAAGGGAAAAAAAAAAAAAGAATGGAAGAAGATACCTAATGCATGGTTTCCACTGGCTCCACTCTCCTCTTTGCACAGGGTGACTAGAGGCTGTAACTAGTCTTTGTGTTGTTTTCCTGATGTGTTTTGCCATTTACCTTGTTTCACCTAGGAAGCCATACAAGTGCTGGTGAGCAAGCAATTATAACAATACACAGCCAAGTATTTTTAAAGTCAGTGCTCTGGATTTACTAAGTGGTTCCCTGGAAAATACTGAATTCAACACTGTAGATCTTATTTCTTACAAAATTCAGACTTGACTTTTTATAGGTACTCTCTGCTTTAGATAGGCCTGAGTCTTTGCACAGGTGTAAAGGAGCCAGACAAGGCTCTTAATGACTGAGTGGGCTTTTGGGTCAGCTAGACCCAAGCTTGACCCTTACAGAGGCCAATCACTTGAGAAAAAGAATGTCAAATATTAAACACATAGTAGGTACCAATAAAAGGTAGCTAGTAATTTGCTGATGTCAACCTTCCCTATTCTTCTGTATTTACTTACACCCTATTCCATTACTGCCAGCAGCCAGACACACAAGGCTTGTGAAATGAGGGGCTTACACAGAACAGACTGTGACATGGAAGTTTGATCTCTGTGTTCCCACAAATCTGCTAATTCCAAGCCATAGCATTTGAGTTCACTCAACTTGGCAGCAGTTATCTTGGCAAAATGTTGTAGTTTTCCCTGTTTGTCAGTGGTGGGAGGAGAGGAATTGCAAGATAGAATGAATTTCTTCCCTCAGAATTTTCTGGGGTGAACCACATCCTCTAACAATGAATTTTGCATTTCATGACATCAGTCCTGATTTTTGGTCCTGTACCTAACCATTCATGAGTTCACTGAACAACCATACCCAGATAGTCTGCCAGACAACCATAATACAATAAAACTGTTTGAACTTGCTTTTAAAAATGATGTGAGGCACTACCTTTGTGTGACTTTTATTTGTGAATGGCATACAATATATATAAAAATCACATGCCTTTGGGGAGAAACAATGTCTGTGTTGTCTTAGCAAACATCGTTGCTCTGCTTAGCCTGGGTACTTTTAGACTATCACTGAGGCCAGGTGTCATGTCTGACCATCCCTACCCTCCTCCCACCTCTGGGCAGGGACTCCTCCTCTGTGTTCCCACAAAACACTTACCTCTAAGTACAATGAAATGTTTACACACTGGCTTACCCTACTGAATCTCATGCTCTTTGAAGGCAGGGATCTTCCTAAATCATCTGGCAATCCTTCTCTTAGTGCACACCTGGCATGGAGTAGGAACTCAATCCATCAGGGGCTCTTTTGCTCATGTAACTCAGGGTGGATTTAGATGAGATCTTACGAGCAAACATAGCGTGTATTTTGACGTAGAGTGTTCCGTGTTCAAATTGCCATATATAAAGAGCCATTTTTCTCAAACATACTTTTCGGACTCCCCAGCCCCAAAAGATAGCATCGTTAAAGTCAGCTTTGATTTTTATGTGGGTCGCATTTATTTCACTGCTGCTTTGAAACACCAGCATGGAGTACCTTTGAGACATAACCTTCAGTCTCCCTACTCTCTAGATAGGATTGATAGATTTCTGGGGCTGTTGCCTCGGAATGCTTGTGTTTTAACCCAATAGGAACCCAGTTGATTCTTTCCATAGCAACTCTTAGGAGAAATTGATATCTTGTGAACATGTTAGCAAGCTGTCATTGTGACTCTGTCAGCAGGCTCATCTCTGAGCATCTGCAGACTCATTTTAAGATTGCCTAATTATTTATATACACACATTTCTCTCCCAGTGCTGGGTGGAGCCTGAGCTGGCTCTTAAGTACAGCAAGATATGTTATGAACGCTTTGCCATTAAAATAGGTCACTTTTCTCTTAATATTTTCCCAAATCTTAAAGCAAGTAGTACAAAATTATATTTTCTAAAGTTGTATGTACAACTGTTCTTTGAAAAACTTGCCTTTCCACTGTTTGCAAATCCGACCTCAACTTGTACGCTGTCAGTTTAAAGTGTGTGTCTGTGTTTGGACAGAGAATGTAAATTTAATCCTAGTAAGTGCCTATTCTGAAGACCATCTTCTCTTCAGTATAAATGTGTGCTTATCAGGATGGAATAAATGTATTCAGAAAATAAGAGAGTAAATGGCCTTTTATTCAAATTGCCCGCCCCCTTTTTTTGGATAATAGTGAAAGCTTTATTATCAATCACTTCATTTTCCCCCAGCTTTAGATTTACAGGGCAGAAAAAGAAAGCATTTGGGGACCAGTTTTTTGAATCAAAACAAATCAAGAATTGGCAAAACTGTAGTTTCCTGGCTATTGACTGTCCTGATTGGTATCATTTTCCTAGTTTAGGAGAGCCATGTTTATTCAGTTTTATTTTTCTTCTGCAGACTGGGTTTAGCAGGTAATGTGGAAACTATTTACCATAAATAAATGGCTGCAAGATAACACGCAGAACTGGAGGCCCTGCCTGCCTCTGCCTGGGCTTTGGGCTTTTCCCTCACATCCAGCTCTGCTTGGCCAGGCCACTTGTGCTTTTCAGGTTTTGTATCTTAATTTAAAGTGGTGGCCTACTTCACGTGGCCTGTAGCTGAGCACACATTTTAAAATCCTGGAACAGCAGTGGTAAGAGGACATTAGACTTAGCTTGTCTTGGAAGTGTACTTAGCAGCTAAATCAAAAAGAGCCTTCACAATATGTGGTACCCCAATTCTGTTAAACAGACTGCATTTCTGAGGAGCCTCTATCTAATCCAACAGTTCTGTGGCTTTAAAGCCTCCAACCCTGTCTAGCCACTGGATTTGCAAGATTGAAACAAGAAAAAAGAGTAAGTGCCCAGAACACCCCCAGGCAGGCCTTGTCTGGGATGGGCTGACTGAGATGCCTCAGAGAGATACTTTCTCCCACAACTGGCATGTCCGATTTTTGAGGGGAGGGGGAGTGGAGTGGGGCACAAAGTCTCCCTCTGTATCTCAGGCTGGCTTCCAACATACAATCCCTTCACCTCAGCCTCCTGAGCAGTTGGGTTTACAGGTTTATGCCACCTTGCCTAGCTGTACACATTACTTCTGGGAAGGATGAAATCAGACTAGAGACTCAAGAACAGATCATGGAAGTCCAGGGTGTACTTAACTAATTTGAAGCTTTAGTCTTTAAAAGGGTGTGCTGGTCCATGCCCTATAATCTCAACTCTGGGGAAGCTGAGGTAGAATGATCTGGAATTCAAGGCTAATCTGGGCTATACAGTGAGACCCTGTCTAAACATGGTGGGGGTGGGAGTGTACATAGAGTCAAATAAATTAGGGAGCCTATTTTTTGGCTTTGCTTCTTGGTCAAATGACTGTCTTTTTGTCTCTAAAATGGGTACAACAACAATAATTACTTAGAAAGCACTTCCTTTGTGCCAAACCCTGTCTTCAGTAACAGTCTCACAAAAACCTTATGAGGTAGGTTCTTGTATTCAAAGGAAATGAACTTGAGACTGAAAAATGTCAGGTAACTGGCCGTGAAGACCTTCTTGGAAAGGTGGACACAGAATTGAAATGAAGGACTGTTTTGGATCTGGAGCTCAGGTCCTTAGCTCATGAGAACTTAGGGATTTTTACAAGTGTTTGTTGAAATAATATAAGAAAAGGCCCTAGTACAAGTCTGGTGTTTAGTCAACCCGCAGTGAAGATGAGCTCACCTTGCTTGATGCTTCCATTTATTGAGAAAGCAGTCAAGTGCAGCCCTTAATTTCCCATACCCACTGTTACATGGCCACTGGCCACTTTTAAAACCACTCCATGGGAGGCAGGCTGTGTGCATGTTCCTATGCCTGGCAGGGTATAGTTTAATATTCTCGCTCAAATATGGGGAGTTCGGATAAGCTGTAGATTACAGGGGGAAAAGCCACGGAGTATGTATAGAATGACTACTGTTGATATAGTAAGTATTAACTGTTTAACTCTGCTCCTTCCGCGCTGTAGTCACTGTCTTAGCTTTGCATTCTTTTCAGTTGAAAAATATGATGTAGTTGCCCAGCAGGGAAATTCTGTAGATAGAATAGCAAGTGGGGGCACCCTCAGAGCAGGGAAGATGCTAAACAAATAGGGGTGATGTGAAACAAGGGCATAAGTCTGGCTGATGTGGACAGGACTGGGAACAGGCCCCATAAAAGAAAGAAGGTGAGTGTGGAAAGTCGTCATTCTCCCAGAGGCCTGGAACCGGTAGATGTGAACCATTCACCCGAGGGCAGTGGATTTACAAGGCAGCTATTCTGTTTGTCCCTGTTCTTCCTCTAGATGTAATTAAGAAGACTTTGGAGAAGGAACATTGTGCTAAAGCCTAGATAAGAACGTGGGCTCCATCCATCTCCCCAAATCCCTAAAGCCTCATTTGATTTTAATATTTTTCTTTTGGATTTTACTTGCTGCTGTGTGATAGGGCAGCAGGCGGGGACGGAGAGAGGAGAGTTCCTGGGGAAACAGAAACCCGTATGCAAACCCATTTTTAATCTGGATGATGGTGCAGTAATGTAAGCCCTGAGATCTGGCAAAGGAGTGAAAAGTGCAGGATTAATGGCCTTGTACCTAGTTCCCAGATAGATACCTTTTAAAAGGCCAGCTAACCAGCTGGCTTCCTCTTGCTCCAAATATAGTCCCTCTCATATCCTCATTATTTTTTGTTTTCTTCTTGAGTAAGTTTTAACTCCTTCTCTGAGTATGAATTTTAGCATCGGAGTAGCATGTATGTGAGAGAGTTGTGTGTATACGATCAGACATTTAAGATGCTTGGAAGTTATTATATGAGCAGGAAGACTTTATATTAAAATGCAAGAGATGATCATTTGTATCATAAAGTAATCTGGGATGTTTGAGGTGCTAGTTTTCCTTAAATAGAAGCTCTTTTTCAATTTGTGTGTGTGTGTGTGTGTGTGTGTGTGTGTGTGTGTGCGCGCGCGCGCGCGCACATATGTGCATGTATGTATATGAGTTTTTGGTAAGTTTAAACCCTCAGAATATGTATTTTCTGTGTAAGTAGAAATGAAATCCAACACAGGTTATCAATTCTCTCTCGCTCTCCCTCCCTCTCCCTTTTTCTGTTTTCCCCTTCCTCCCTTCTCCCTGTCTCATTCCCTTGTTCCTTCTTCCTTTCTCTCCCTCCTCTCCCCACCCCCTTTTTATTTCCTTCTGTTTTGTTTGTTTGTTGAGAGCTGGTCACACTGTGTAGCCAAGACTGCGCCTCAAACTCACTGTATTGTCCAGACTAGCCCCAAATTCTCATGATCCTCCTACCTCAGCCTCCCGAGTGCTGGAGTTACAGGCATGAGCCACCACGTTCGGTATGTTTTCAATTCTTGTGACGTTCAAGATAAAATATAAGTCCAGAGCCCTCTTTATGCTTTAAAGTACTACTGCTTTCCACAAGTGCCCATTCATGACTTTCAGAAAGCCACGTGATCTGTACGACAGGTAGACCTGTAAGGAAGTCTGGGCTGTGTGTTGGGATGCACATGTGGGCTACTGCAGGTCTAAGTGGTCAGTAATGAGCATAACCAGATGTGAATGGGAGGCACTGGGGGTTGGGGGGAGCAAAAGAATGTGACTTTACTCCAGCGAAAGAGGACATGATTAGTGTTTCCAGCATGAAACCTTTGAAGTGGGTCAGCAGGAAAGGAAGGAAAAGCAAAGCAGCCAGATGTGGGAGAATAAGAACACTTCTTGTTGCCTAGGTTATTCTGGTAGACTTTGAAATGCCAGTCCCTATTAGCTTGCTGGGTAAACATTCTCATTATTTTCTGTCATTTGCATTATTAGTGGAAGGTAATTAACGACACTAACATTTTCATATAACACTCAGACCTGGATGGGTCTTAATGACTTCCTTTTGGTCTTGCATGAAGTTGTTTACTGTTTGATTTTAAATGCTTGAAACCAAGTAGGGTTCTGACTGTGAGTGGACGCCTGCTGGCCCTCCTATGTTTTATAATCTAATTGCATTGACCATACCAGTTGGATTATCTTTATTCTTTATGCTCGTGTCTAGTGCCTGCCCAGTATAGGCATCCAATAAATGGCTAGCAGTTATTATAATGTTTGTTAACCAAAACATTGAAGCCTTTTGTTTACTCTTGTGGTTAGGACTGGTTGATGACCATAGATAATTCCTGATTTTTTGAATTGTAGATTGCTTTTCCCAGGTCATAGGTAAACACCACAGAGATGCTATTTATATTTATATTCAGTTAAACTCTCCAATCTACACATTTGCATGTTTATTTTTAGTTCTTTTATCACTTCCTGTCATTTTCCTTTGTTGTCCCTCACTTCCTCAAATGAGGACCATTGTGATAAAAGAAGCAGCATCATTTAAAGTGTGCTTCTTATAGTACATTTAATTTGCTGCAGTCAGGATCAGCCAAGGTCTCTTTAACTATAGGTGACAGAAGTGGCAGTCTGGGGAAGAGGCACCTACACTGTCCATTTTCTGCTTTTAAACAGTGCCTTGGTCATGGAGGGAAGAATGTGACACAACTAATTCGTAATCACCTTAAGGTCATTCCCAACGGGGACTTTTTTTTCTGGATTACTTAAAGAGGAATTAAATGCAGGGGAACAGTGGGAGGAGCCAGCATTATTATGAATGTAAGCATCAGTAAGGCTGTCATCTTTGTTGTTTTCTCTCTGGACTGATCCTATTTACAGTGTTGTGACTGCGACTGCCCGTGCACTATAGTCAGTTCCCTCCCTGCCAGCCTCACGAATAACAGCAAAGGACCAGGGAGGGAACTATCCAAGGGGTGTTTCCTCTGCTGGTGTGAAAGAAAAGCCAGAGCTGGACAGTTGCTAAAGCCATAGAAATAGATTTCATTCAGAACTATTGCAGTAAGGTGAAGAGACCTCAGCCTGGACCTGGGTCAGGTTCTGAATTCAGCATGGATGACCAGGTCACTAGGTGGAAAATTCCTAAGAGAAAGCATCAGAGGTGGGTTTGTCTGCTTGCCAAACAGACCTGGCAGAGGTCTTGCTGAAGTAAGGCCAAGAGGATGAGGTATGCTTGGGGGATGGTGAGAGATGGGGCAGATGTGGGAGGAGGAGGATGTTATTTCTTAACTGACTCAATGGGATTCTTGGTAATGTGAGTGGTGCACACCTAACAAGGGTAGACAGAGTGTTTAAAGGAGCCTGAGTAGAGTTTAGTCAAGGACAAAGTTTTGTCATTGGCCATAATCTGAACCAGAAGGACAGCAACAGCAGCAAATGATGCTCTCCTGCAAATCATGGTTCATACCAGGTTGCAAAACAAAGGCAGCAGGGATTAGGGGCAAGCTCAGATGTGAGGCTCTGCAAGGGCTTAGCAACTGGCTGCAGTGCAAACACCTTTGAATGGCTGCTGCTCTGCTCCACGAGGTCAGCCAGGATACTTCTTACCTCACTGCCCAAATTTCATTTTCACTCAGCAATCCTCAGAGGACTCCAAGGACCTTTTGTTTCTTCGTGCCGTTCTCCCTCTAAGCTTCCCATATGGCCTTGGCATGGAACAGGTTTCTCTAGCCCTGGGGCATTAACAGCATGGCTTTAGTTAGTCTTGGAGACCTTTGCTTCTGTCCAAATGGCTTTTCTGTGCCTCATCTGTTGGTAGATTGGAAAATGCTAATGTGTTTCCTTTGACTTTATTGTACTTATACTCATGCAGTTATTCATTCAGCAGAAAGTTTATGATGGTATGTTTTTTGTTCTGAAAGAAATGGCCAGTTCAAAGAAAGAAGACAAGGGCATGTCATCTACCTGTCCATCAGTCCACTCTCACTTTCAGTACACTCACATATTCATATATAAATGTATATTTGTACATGTGTATATACGCACTATATGTACATATA
Source organism: Castor canadensis (assembly GCF_047511655.1). Classification (NCBI taxonomy): domain Eukaryota; kingdom Metazoa; phylum Chordata; class Mammalia; order Rodentia; family Castoridae; genus Castor; species Castor canadensis. Next base: position 176,852,608 of record NC_133388.1, on the reverse strand, counting down.
TAAAAATGTAGCTATAACCAAGCTGTTGATTTCTCTTTTTACACCCTCCCTCCAAAATGTGTTCTTCTGCTCTTCCCATGTCACTAAATAAACAAGTCCTTTCTCTTAGCTGCTCAGGCCAGGGACCTTGGTGTTGCCCTTGACTCCCTTCTTTCTCTCATAGCCCACACCCACCTCATCAGCAGATCCTATTCGCTGAAGCTTTAGGACATGACCAGAACCTAACCTGTTCTTATCACTGTCACTGCTGCCTGCCACGTCCCAGCCACGGTTACGTCCCACTTGACCACTGCAATAGCCTTCTTACTGCCCTCCCTGCTTCCACATCCTACAAGTTCTTCTCATCATAGCAGCCACCAGAGCAATCCTTGTAGAAGATAATAAACCAGTTCTGGTCTCTCCTCTGCTCTAAGTGCTCAGATGTGTGTCCATCTCACTCACAGTACTATCCACACCCCTTACCATGACCTTCAAGGTCTCGTACTTTGATGCCATCCCTCAGTTCTCCTCTTCCTTTCTAGTCTCTCATCTGACAAATGTTCTTTGACCGGTAGCCATATACATTCATTATTCCCTTATCTGAAATACGAGGGGTCAGAAGTGTTTTAGAATTAGGAGTTCTTCAGGTTTTGAAATATTGGCATAGACATTCCCAGTTGAGTATTCTTATTGAAAAAAACATGTCTCTTTTGGAAGTATTTTGGATTTTTGAATCAGGGGTACTTACTCTGTAGTAGTACAAGTCATTTTCTTAGCAGATTTCAGCTGATTTTTTACTGGTAAAGATCCTCCCCTCAAAAGTATCTTCTGAGATAATTTATTTTGAGCATTTTCCTTGATGGATGCATTTGAGACAGGTCCTGGAGCATTGCCTGGCTGGGGGTTGTGTATTTCAGGAGTGATTGGAATCTTCCTTTAGGTGTCATTAGACAAAGCTTGCATACAAGTCTCAGGAAAGATGGGGCTGACTGGAATTGTTATATGGGTTGGTCCTACAGGCAAATAAGTTGCATGCAAATTAGTACCAACTTAAGGTAAATTCTCTGAAAAACATGGTAGAAGCACTGAAAGCCTGAGAAAGATGGTTGGGAGATGGTTAGAGTGGAACCAAGCCACTGTCACAGGGTTGCCTCTGCTGTTCATGGGCTGGTACTCTTACTATGGGGACCTTCAAGAAGGGGACTCTCTTCTGAAATGAATATTTTCTATGTTAAGAAAAATAAGACTAAATAAATCCTGTGACAATTAGTGCTGCCCCCTACCTCCAAAAATATTGGGCCACTTCTTTTCATGGGAGAAGTATATTTAAATATGTTACATCCAGGGTGATGACTTTTGATCATACCTACTCTGTCTTCTTGACTCAAAACCTTTTTTTCCTCAAGAGCATTTCCAACAAAGGAGTATAGCTTTCAGATTTGTAAATCACCACCTTATTATCCTATTAGTCAATTACAGCGACTCAAGAGCAGGGTAAGTGACAGTATGGCAGATTACAGCAATTTATTTGCCGTTCTCATAGTCTTGTTGAGCATATCATCATGCTGTTTAAATTTAATGATAGGACTTTTACATGTTTTTCAGAGCATTTAAAGTGTAATCAAAATGTTTAGGAAAACCCCTACTGACCCGCACAAATGCTCGCTTCCTCAGTGTTGCCTATAAAGCCCTGTAGTAGTTTTGACTAGTAAAACTGACTAATTAGCTGGAGCAGATGATTTTCAGAAAGAAGTGGAGTTTTTGGTGCATCTAGGTCCAAAGCTTAGGAAAGATGTGGTGGGTTGAGTAGTAGTATTTTTTAAACTGGGGTTGGCCCTCATAGGCAAATAAGTTGCATGCAAATAAAAGCCAAGTACCTGTATGTTTCCTGGGAAACTTGATGGAATCTATAGATGTAGAAGGGGCTCCTGGCCTGAGGGCACGGTGGCCTGTGCTACCTGGGAGTAAGGAGAGCTGAAATAAGAGGAAGAAACAACTGCCCTCCATTACGTCTTGCCCTTAATGGCCCTTAAGCTAAGTGCATTGGAGTGAGATCTCTCTGAAAAGAAAAGTTGAGTCCTTAGAATCTTTGAATCTTATGAGATGGGATAAGATATTAGAGGACCTGTTACCTTGAATTTATTTATACCTTCAGCTTTACTCATGGACCTGAGGAACTCTTTGTCATTAACTGAATAATCAAAGGACCTGAACTGGGAATACCCAGTTTACTCTAAGCTTCCCTTTGCTGTTTGGCCATCACGGGCAATTACAGACTCAGTTCATTTCTGTTGCGCTCTCAGGGTGCTGTGTCAATTGGAAAGTCAACATGGCCCTGCTTTCTGTGAGTTTAATCTCATGAGTTTAACACTCCTAACCTCAGGCCAGTGTAAAATCAGAGCTTCTCACCTTGATTCTATTGACGTATTGGGCCGGAAAATTCTTTGTTGTGAGGAACGTCCCGGGCATTGTAGGATGTTGACAGCATCCGTAGCCTCTACCCACTAGATGCCGCTATCCATCCCCCAATTATGGCAATTGAAAATGTTTCTAGACATTGCCAGAGGCCCCCTGAGAGGCAAAATCAGCCTGCTTGAGGACCACTACTATTGAGTGATTCAAACTTTACATCATCACTGGCAATCATCTTTGATGTTATTCATATACTTTTAAAAATATACAGACTTTTGATATATATATTTCAAAAATATTTAGTGAATTTCTATCATAGCAGAGACTAAAATAACTTACTATTCTTATTCTTTTGGGACAGCATATAGTACATATTGCTATACAAAGTAAATCCCAAGCTAGGGCTGATGGTTCATACATACCTGTAATCCCAGCTTCTCCAGAGGCAGAGGCAGGAGAATAGAGAGCTTGAGGCCAGGTCTGGCAAAGTTATTGAGACCTCTCTCAAATACAGAGTACAAACAAAAGGGCAGGAGATGTGGATCAAATGATATAGTACTTGCCTACTATGTGTGAGGCCCTGGTCCAATCTCCAGTACCAAAAAGGAAAGAAAAGAAAAGATACACCCTACATTTCTTAGTATATTGTGTGTGGGGGGGGTCATATATATTTTAAGGTTATTTCAAGTGATTTTGTAAGGGAAACAATTATTTTATTAATGGGAAAACTAAAATTATATATCAGAGTCCAGCTCTAGGTTTTTCCAGGTCAGCAGAGTAATTAAATAGCATGGGTGTTACATGCTATGAGGCAGAACAATGGGCTGTTGACCTTTCTCCTGCAGTTAAGGCTCATGTTGACATCTTAACTTGACACCTTGAGTGTCTTTCATAACATAGGACCTTACAATGCAAAGTTATTTTTGGATTCTGTTTTTGGAGGATGGAAAGGAAGGTTAACACATCTAATCTGCTAGGAATATCAAAACAGGTATATGAAGCACCTTTTCTATGTATAGCCATGGGAATTAAAAGTGACTGCTAACATTTAGGAAATTGCATATCATTGTGAAGATAAAATACACGTCCTTCCATATTCAGCCTTCCATATTGGGCTCCCCTGAACCAAGCTCTATGTAAGTCACCAGGGATGTAAAATCACATGAGAAATAACACAGCTGTTTAAGGAAATTATGGTCTAGTGGTTATAGATAACAAAAAATGCCAATACCAATACAAGTTATAGATAGTCCCTGAACCAAATCTGATACACATATGTTTTACATAAGTCACAGTGTGTACTTTAATAACTTGAATTAGTTATAGTGTTAATGAGTGGTAAGTAGTTAAGAGTAAAAGAAAATTCTAAGAAACAATGGCTCAAATAAGACAGAAGTTTATGTCTTACTCTCCTAAACTTAGGTGCTCAGGGATGGTGAAAAGGTTCCGTGATTATCAGTACCCTGGCTCCTCTGTTTTGTTGCTCTCCCATATTAAACCTGTACCTTCTGTCTAGGAATCTAATATTTCCACCCCAGTTCTAGCTATCACAACTACATTCCATATCATGGAAAAGGAATTGAGAAGGGCCCCTTCCTTTGTGGACTTTCTGCTACCCTTCATATGGCTGCAGGAGCTGCTGGTGACCCAATATTAGAGCTAGGAATATGTTTGGATTGACCATGTGAACATCAGAAGTGGATTTTCCTCTGAGAAAAAGATTAGATCATTAATAGTAGAAAGAGCATGGGGTTGGACAGGCTAGGGTTTGAATAGAGGTTGTACTGCTTAAGAGAGCAAAAGGTAAGTACCAAACGACAACAGGGTGGCATCAGGGCCTGGAGGTAGTCAAGGAAAGAAAAGGAGGGGTGGATAGGTCTTGATAGAAAGGTGGAGCTTGGATAAGCAGAGAAACAGAACCAAACAGAGCCAACTGTAAAGAGAAACACCCCTAGACTCCAAGGTTCAAGGAATTTTAGCTAAGATTCAAGAACAGAGAGTGGTTAGGTTTATGAAGATCAGCACAGTGCTAATATTGATACAAGTTGGAGAACAGATGTATCTTAAAACATGTATGCATGCATGTGTGTACATATATATGTATATGTAGGTATATATGTACATATATGTATGTATATATGTATGTAACAGTTTGACTGCATGTGATAAAGGTCTTTGAGATTTATGAAAAATCTCATTCTACTTTATTCAGCCTATTTCCCAAGCAGTTAAGTAACCAATTTTAAAGACCTGAAACTCATGCTGTCTCCAAGGACCATGAATCTATATGAATGTAGTTGTATTATTTAATCTATCATTATATCATCTATTATTTTTATTATTACCATAATCTTGAGATAGTTCATTTCAGCATAAAATATAGCCTCCATGATGGTGGCTTCACACATATCTCTACTAACTTCATTTGTTTGTTTAGGTACTGCAAGTGTGCCAAATTTTTGCTTTTAATGGAATCTTATAAATAATAATTCTGAGAAGTCAAATCGTACTTAAATAGTATAGTCTTCAGCAGTCCTTCAAGTTGTAAGTATGTGATCAAAAAGAGAATCAGATAAGAAATAGGAAAGAGAGAATCTACTGAACAAGAAGAGCAAGAAAGGGATTGGAAATGTTCCTAAAAATATGTTTTACCTGATATTCTGTCCTTAACAATATTTTTTTGGAATATTGAATGTGGTATGTTCTTTCTTAGTAGAGGGAGAAATGTCACATCATTATATAACATTGTTCTGAATGAACTGATAGACCTACCTATAGAATAATTGTCAAGTAGATGGTTTAGAAAATTAAGACCTGGAGCAGTTACCTTCTATAGCCTAGAGCATGAGCTAATGTTTGTTATACATTGCAAAGGAAAGACAAAGGCGGTCACTCTTCATGAAAAAAGTCTTCTTGGTTGAGGTGTTAAGCAAAAGTTGCTCCTGTGAGTGATTGTATTCCTATTTTATAGATGCATAATTGAGGCATGGAATGATTAACTGCATAAATCCACACAGGTAGTGAGTTACAAAGTTGGGGATCAAACTGTGGCAGTTGGACTTACGATTCTAGTCTTTTCCTTCCTTTCTCCCTTGTTCCTTCCCTCCCTTCCTTATGTTAACTTCGATAATGTGAGTTTTTCATCTAGGAAGATTGAAGCCTTAAATAATTTTTCCCATTTAAGAACCCCTCCACAGCAGGTAGGAAGCCCTCCTTCTGAAATAGATAAATGGGATAACATAATCAAGATGGTTCTCCTGAGCATACAGTGAGGTGATGGGGGAAATGGCAAAGATCTGTTCCTGCAGGGTTTTGCCCAGTGGTGGCTGACAACTGGGTAAGTATCTAGTTTCTGTCTCTATGATCTAACTTTCCCTTGGAATTTTATCTAGCATATAAACATAAACACTGAGGATGCAGAGAGATGTCATGCAGTTGAACTTGCACACAGTCACTCAACTTTTAACAGGTTTAAAACCAGGTCCAGTGGACTCAAAATTCTAAGCTCATTCAAGTGTTCCCTAGCACCTCCCATCAGACATTGATCAAAACCCAAATGTCCACTGGAGAAGACCATAGAAGTTCTGGCTTTCAGGGAGACAGTGGAGTTGGAAGGCACAAAGCATACACCTGGATTAAAGTATAAGACAAAGGAAAAATGAGTGAATTTTCATAGAGTAGCCACTAACAGAGAAGTTCTGAATTTCCTCAGAATTTGTGAACGGCTATCAGAAACACAGAAAGGGTAGGAAGCAAAGTGTTGATATGACCAAGTGGTAAGAGTCTCATTAAGAATTTTAGCACTGGGCCAGGTGTGTTGACATATGCCTGTAATACCAGCTACTTTGGAAGCAGAGATAGGAGGATCTCAATTAGAGGCCAGCCTAGGCAAAAGTTGGCAAGATCCTATCTCAAGAAATAAAAAGAAATAAGCCAGGTGTGGTAATGCATGTCTGTAATTCAAGCTACTGGGAAGAAGGAGGTAGGACGATCACATCCTGAGGCTGGCTAAGTAAAAGCACAAGACCCTATCTAAAAGACAAACTAAAACCAAAAGCCTGAGTTCTAACCCCAGAATGAAAGAAAAGCCAGTACCACATTTGATCCAAGAAATGTATCTTCTCCCTCTTTGGCATGTTATCATTTTGTACCTGTAGTAGGCACTGATGTTTGTCTTCACTTCTGTATCTTTTCAGGTTAAAAAAAAGTCTAATTTATGGTTCCTTTCTCCTCCCCCACTAATACTAATGTCAATATTGCCAGGATAATCTCAGACTGCTTATATATTAAGAAACATTGGCTTAACAGAGTAATTTGACTTTGCTGTTAAATTTACATGTAAATCTCTAGACAAGTACCCATTTTTTAATATTTACTTAAAATATTTGCTTTCACACATATCCATGGCCCTGGGTAGGAATGCATTTAAAAGGTGAGTGTTGATTTATTTGCTTCGTTCTTGAGTACATAATGCCATTTATACTGAATTGAGTTAGAAGCGGATCACTATATTAACTCCCCTTTTATCCTGAAGAGTATATTGAAGGGTGGATACCATTTTCTGTACATTTCTGTAGTGTGTGGTAAATGAACAACCAGTTGTAGCAATGTTTTTAGATTTGTCTATAATGTAGCACTCAGGGGGAAGAAAACCAGCAGACCTATTTAACTAAGAAGCCACTTTTGTGTTGCATTTCAATCCATTTAAGCTAAGCTGATTAGCACTTTTTGGAAAACAAATCTAATTCTTGTGCTAATCAGGGGAAATTGAGCCATGGTGTCACTCCTTGTTCTTATAGAGAGCAGGAGAGAAGAATGGATGAAATGGCACAAACCACTCTCCTAAGTGTTGTTTAATAAAGCAGGGCAGCAGATGAGCATTTAAGTATTACAGGGATTCAGGTTGCTTCATTTCACTGCAATGGACAAAATAGATGAGAATTTGGGAGTTGGAAGGCTGTTTTCAGCATGCTGTTAAAGTATGCAGACTTATGCCCATTAATGACACAACTGGAATTTGAAGCGGGATGTGTTTGATGTGCATTTGTTGTGTGTGTTTACAACCAATCAGTGGCTGCTCAGCCTTGGGTGGCCAGAACTGGCTGCCCACGTTGCACATTTGGTCTGATGATTGCATCTAAGATAAACTTCACCTATCTCCACCCCAAGTGAGGGCAGTTCCAGCAGCTGGGCAGGCTGTCAGCAGACTCAACTTGTAGCTGATACCAAGGGGATGTTTGCCAATCTCCTCATCCTTCCTCCCACCTTCAGTTTCCTTTGGCCGTTGTAAGAAGTTAAGATTCCTCCTTGTCTTCCTCCTCTCCGGTATGGAGCAGCAGCTGCCAAGGAATGGGGTGGCGGAAGGAGAAGGAGACATGATAATGTTTAGTTTTATTCTGTTCATGCACAAGCAGAGTTGAGGAATCTTCAGAGCAGAATCTTGTTATTTTAAGTATATGGTCATTTTTCAACTAGAGTTACTTATTAACCTCTACTTACATAAGCAGAAACTTCTGAGTCTCTTTGAAGACACACAAAGAAATGATTTCCTTCCTCCCCTGACCCTTTTTAAATCCCCAAATGCCACTCATAAGCTGGTTGAGAGAGTGAAATGCCACAGATGTGAAGGCAAAAGCGAGTTTGCACTTTTCTGGCATGAAAACTTTGAAGTCTTCTTACAGATGAACTACTTTATGTAGTTCAGATGTTTAAATGTACAGTAAGTCTGACTGCAGTTTACCTGCTAATGCTGTTAGAGTTTTGTATGGCTTGCAGTCCAGCTGATGTGTGGTTTCTGCAGGGATGGCCCCCAAAGCTGCCTGCATAGCTCCTTACCTCCCCAAGTCCCTTTTGAGGTGCACGCCATGTAACCAGTGTTAGCTAGTGTACATTGTCGTCGATAGCTCTAGTTTGGCCTAGTAGTTTGCTCAGCCAGAAAGAGAAGTGCTATCAATAAATGGACCTTTAGGAGAGAGCCTGAATGGGCCCATGGTTTAGTCCCAGCCTTTGAGCATTGCCAATGGATGTTTCATAGCTGTGATAATTTTGATGGGCTCTTACTGCTATTTTCACTGGCCAGACCTTTGGGGCAATAAAACTAAGCATTGTCTGGTAAAGAACGGTTCTCAGAATTACTTGGAAATGTGTTGTAATCTCAAGAAAGGCAGTATAGGCACCAAAGAGAAGCTTTAAAAGGAAGCAGAAGTTGGTGCCAAACAATGAAACCTTAAACATTTATATTTTCCCCCTGGAAATGCTGGGTGGCAAGGACTACTTTAAAAAGTTCCAGTACTTAAAAGAAAATTTCAAACATACCTGTGGACCCTTTGTTTTCTGGTGATGGAGGACAAAACTCACACTTCTAGGATGGGTTCACTGGGTTATGATGCTTCTTTGAATCTTAAGAATCTGTCTTAATTGTTTTCTTTTATGCTTTCTTTTTTTTAGTTCTTGATATTGCATGAGCTCAAGACTTCTGTTCCTCCTAGACAGCAAAATCTCTTTGAGTAGAAGTATAATCTATCCTATTTTTATGTCCAGGGCGTCTAAAACAGAGATAGGCACTGAGAACTGATTGAGCCACCCTGCTTTAAAGGAAATAGTTGACTTCAGGCAACTCTAAAGCTCACAGTAAAGATCTTCTGTGTCATATTTTGCCTTGGGAATTTTGCTAAGACTAACTGGGAATTTGTAGAACTGGATATGAGGAAGGGAAGAAGTCATTAACCAACAATAGGAACTTAAAGCAGTCTACTGGCCGGGTGCAGGTAGCTCATGCCTATAATGCTGGCTACTCAGGAGGCAGAGATCAGGAGGATCACGTTTCAAAGCCAGCCTGGGCAAATAGTTGATGAGACCCTATCTCAAAAAAAAAAAACACCCCTTCAGTAAAGTAGGAATGGTGGAGTGGCTCAAGGTGAAGGCCCTGAGTTCAAGCCCCAGAACTGGGGAAAAAAAAAAAAGCAGTCTAAGTAAACAAGCCCCTCAGCAAACAGCCTGGCCACTTGCAATTAAACTAAACTAAACCACAACAAAATCACAGCTTACTTGGTTTTATCTGGTCACAAGTTCCTTAATAGACTTCGGTCCTGACGTAATTGTTAAATGCCAGAAAATTCCTTCTAGATTTTTCACTCTTGACTTTTAATAGCATTTCTCACAGAATAACGTGTGTGGAAGCTACTTGATGCCAGAAGAGGCCTGGGGTTGCTCTTGAAGATGATGCTTATTTTGTTATGTGCACAAGGAACTAGTTTGGCAGGAGACATGGGCGTGGAGTTTGTGGTTGCCTTCTTTCTTTAAATGTAGCTCTTCAACCACGAAATCACTGCTGGCCTTCAGAAGGCGGAAGACATATTGGCCAACCTACGTTTTTCTTTTCTTTTTAGAGATAAACAGTGACTTGGGTGTTTAGAAACTGGCCAGATTAGTTGTGTTTGGACTTCCCCAATATAGCCTTTGCAGAAATGTGGGTTGATTCGCACATTACTGCAAACCAATAGTCTGCCTTACAGTTGGCCACAGTCCTGGAACCATGAGTGGTTTGATCTAGCAGTTGACTCAAGTTGCCTAACTTCTGTGTCACCAGGAAGAACCAACACCCAGCACCACCCTGTGAAATTGTGAGGCAGTGAGCTTTGAAATGAGCGGTCAGTGCTGGATGTTCCTGCATTAAAAACCAAGCATCATTCTTGAGTTCATTCATTTACCCACCTGGTGTGTAGGTAGCTCCCAAATGAGCCAAAGCAGTGGTGGATACAGCAGTAAACTGGATCCTGAGTCAGACTTTTTCCTTGAAGTGTCAGATATTAAGTATTTTAGACTTTGTAAGCTTTATCATTGCTCACACAGCTACTCAGTTTTGCCATTTTTTTCACAAAAATGAATGTTAGCAGTGTTCATGTGAAACTTGTGAATTAAACCAGAGCTTGCCCCTGTCAAGCATTCATTGTCATCCCGCACTTGATTTGTACTAGGTTCATAAACTTTGGTCAATTCAGCATATTGGTTCTTCAGCCCATTGCCTTTAGAGTTAGCCATTCAGTGCTTTGGTGGCTTGGCAAGTTGACTTTTGGCAAATGAACCAGAATTGATAAACATACTTGTAGGTACCTGTTGTGACTTAAAATGCTCTTTGGATGAATGGCTGAATGCATGCGTGGGACTAAACTTAATAGCAGAATGGCATTAGTTGCTTAGGTTATAGAGTTTATAAAAATTCCTACATGGAAGTTTCATTCATTATCGTATATAGAGAATCCTCAGATTCCAAGACTAACTCAGTTCTGGACTTGCATACAATTTTCCCCTAACTTTTTATTTATAAATTAACATAAATTTTAATCCTACAGAAAAGTTGGAATTTTCCCAATGGCTTATGAATTTTGAAGTCTAAGTGGTACTGTTTCCACAGTGGCTGATCTTAGATCTTTTAGGACTCTGTGCTTTTATGAGTGACCAGAGATCAAACTGAACAGTTTCTAGTCCTGATTTGTGTTCCTTCTCTTCTTCCCCTTTCCTTTTCTTCCTCTCTTTTCCTTTCTTCTTTTCTTCTCCTGTCCGTGACAGGCTGTTCCTATGTTGCTCAGACTGGCCTCATACTCCTTCCAGCCTTATGTAATCCTCCTCCCTTAGCATCTTAAGTAGTTGAGGCTACAGCTGTATGCCACTGCACCTGGCCCTTTTGTGTTTTGGAAAAACCCAGGGCTGGTGGAGTGGCTCAAGTAGTTAGAGAGCCTGCCTAGCAAGTATGAGGTCCTGTGTTCAATTAAAAAAAAAAAAACCAGACAACCCCATAAAATATTTGTTTACTCTAGAGTAAAAGGGAGGTAAATAGGATAAAAAAATTATATGTGTATACAGAAATATCACAATGAAACGCCTCACTTTGTATAATTAGTATACACTACAATCTCTTTTAAAATATTCTTTACTCTTCATTGTGCCCTTGAACTTACTCATTCTCACTTTCAAAGAGTTTGTTCCTTTTCTTTTTTTCCTTTTTAAAGGGACAGGGTTATGTCTGTGAGGTTTCTTTGCTGTCATAGAATCACTCTGGCTAAGCCTTACAGTACTGAAATCAGCATCAGCAGTTGCACTCAGGATATGAACTGGTATGGTTCTTAGCATGTTGCTAAGAAGCCAGGACCTAAGTTGCCCTTTGGAATTGCTATGGTCTGTCTTGCTAGTACTCTAATTCCACTTAATTGCTGCATAACAAAACTTCAAGGGCTTCCTGTTACCAGGCCTACCTCCTTCCACTTGCCAGCAATGAAGTACCGTGTGAATCTGGGAAGAATTTACTAGCTGCAGAATAAAATGTAGTCTTCCATACTGTAATTTCTTGAGTTCCTTTACCTTCATGTGGAAAGGAATGATTGAGGGGGAAAAGAAATTATTTGCCATCTAACCACAAAAGGAAAAATTAGTCTCCTCAAACTTCTCAGGGCTCTGTTTTTGTTTCATTCTACATCCTATGTACTTCTGGTCTTCTGAGGAATGACTATCCCTAAAAGGGAGTTATTTTCCTTCAGAAGATTTTGTCACAATTTAATAGTGATCACAAGTCTGAGAAAATGAAAGGGTTGGTATAATGTTTTCTGTATCTTCTTTTGGTAGTTGACTGCATTCTGATAAATGCTGCAACCTCCCCATCATTGATTGTTTTGTTTGCCTCTCCTGCCTGTGGTGTAAGATATTCTTGCACTGTTGACCCCTCACTGTGCTACGTGCTGGCCAGCGCTTTGTGAATACCAGTCACCTGCCCCACTTTGGAGGAAAACCTTGAAGAACCATTAAATGGCTTTACCATTCTCTCTGTTCCTTCTGCCAGAGTCAAGATGCTCTACAACTTACATCCATGGTGAAGATGTGAACGTAGACATGTTGAAAGCCACTGGACAAAGTGAATGGGTCATTTGTTACTACAGCATAACTTAGCCCAAGATGACTGGCATAGCACCCTTACCACACCATTGTGCCTGTTCATAGTCTCAGGTTCTGGAATATAATCACCAAAATACTATAAGCCTGGACTTGTGTGATTGTGGCATTGAGCCAATTGCATTTAAAACAATAGATTTTTCTGACTGGGGGTGATTGATTGTTTTAAAAATCCTCTTTGCCTTTCCTTGACTGTCCTCAGGTTAGCAGTTTGAGAGACTTTCAGGTGAATTATAAGAGACTTGGATGATTATACTAGGACACCTACTATCTCAAAAATGGTGAGAATAATTAGTGTTAGACTAGAATAAAGCTCTGTGAAGGCAGGGACTGTTTTTGATGATGTTTCTCAGGTGCCTGGCACAAAGTAGATGCTCACCAAATATTTGATGAATGAATGAGCTATGTCATTTATTTACAGTGGATTTCCCATTGACTTGATTTTAGTGAGATACATAGTCAGGATAATCACATTTCTTTACAATGTGTCTAAGTTGCTACTAGACAAATCAGACTCTGGATAATAGGTTGAATATTTATTTCTCTTAATAAGATAATTGATACCACAGGTTAAATCACCAAGAGGACTCAGTATATTACAACTGAGGTGTCATCAATTACTTGAAATGTATTTGTCTCTTTTGAAGGAAGGGAATTAAAACTTGTATTTTAGCAGAAAACGTTGATTATGTTCTAGTACTTTCCCCAAATTTGAGAGTCTGCCTGACTTCAGTAGTCTGATAAATGAATTGGATCAGGCAGGAAACACAGAGTGCCTCTGTGTCCTCAGCCTGCCTGACCTGCACGCTGCCATAGTGGGTAGGGATACTATATTTTCACGGTCTTGGCGCATCCACTCACTTCCCCTGCTTTGTCATCTTTAGTCTGGATTTAAGTAGCATTACTGTAAAATTTCCCACTGAGAAATTTCAACACAAAGAGGTTTTCTGATCTCTTTAAAATAAAATGGTTAAAAATAGACCCCGTGGGAACAGTTTTCCACTTCAAGAACAAAATCCTGTAAAAATGTTTTAACGCAGATTTGGGACCTAATTATTTTTTCCCACCTCAGCTTCACTCCAAGAGAAACAACAAGCCTCAGTTTACAGAATCACCAGCCAGAGGTTTCTGTGGCCCCTGGGGCTCTGGGTTGACTTGGTCAGTGCTGCTTTCCTCCTGTCCACCAGCGTTGCCTGGTGCAGTGTGTCTAGCTATGTAGCCCTATATCTGGTTCCTCAGTCATTCAGTGACCTTCCTTCAGGAGGCCAGGCAGGTCCAGCTATAATGGCTTTGGTTGTTGCAAATACTAAAGTCTGTGCTGGACAGTGAGCCCACTAAAACGAAAAGCATGAGCAAAAGAGACTCTTTAATTTGGATCCAAGGTCTTTAAGACAGTCAGTTATTAGGGCTGCTTAAACTGAACCTCAGAGTTATGTTTAGCTTGTAGGTGCCTCCAGGAACTCTATACATGGAAAAGTAGGTTCCAGCTGGCCATGTAGTTTTCTTATTTTAATGTCATGTGCTTTACTACAGTCTAGGACCTCAAATGTCTATGCATGTTTGCTTGTGACTTTAGTTTACAAGTTTTTGTTATTTCTCATTGTTCTAGTTTTAATAGTTTAGAAAAAAGCTTAAGACTTAATACATGCCCAGTAAGTATTTGTTGAATGAAGAATGGATGGCTAACAGAACAATCTCCAATCCCTAGTGACAAGTAATTAATTGATTTCATGTCCATTTTTAATACTTAACTGTTGGTTTTATACCTTATTAGGAAAAAGACACAGATTGAGGAGAGTCCAAGTTAAGATCTTTTGCAATTGGATGCTACACAGTGCCCTACATCTCCCATCATCATCATCATCATCATCATTATTATTATTTACCCTATGTCTTTACTTCTAGCAGGTAGAACAGTCTTTCTGAGAAACAGCAAGTAAAATTCAGCTGCCATTTATTGTTGATTTATTATCTAAATATTTAAGGCTTCCTAAATTTGGAACCTAAATTAGTAAATACTGCCTCATATAAACCATACAAAATACCAATCATTGAGAACATTTAAATGTATTATGTTGTTGGTGGTACACGTATACGTTCTCTTATACTGTTATTGAAGTGTATTATTACTTATTCTTCCACATGCATCTTTTATTGTGTAACCAGTTTTAAAGGTAAAAACTCATTTGGTCCTATTTCTTCAGTTTTAAAAACATTAAAGATAACAGTGTAAAACAAAACAAAAAAAGAAACAGCAAATAACCCAAACTCCATGTTACTGATAAGGAGTGGAATACATTTCTCCAAACTCCCATTGGACCACATGTGTGGGGAATTTTTAACAAGCAGTTTTATAAGATTGTCTCCCTAGTCTCTAGGTCTGGAGTCCACTGTGCTTTAAAATAAATTTGAGTGTTTAAAATTTGACTGTTGCTGAAATAAATGGCTCTGTGCTTTTGCCTGTTTCTGTTTCAAAGTTCTCAATTTTCATGGACTCTTTTGCAAATCTCTCTTCCCATACATGGGCTCCTCCTTCCCCATCTCTAAACCCTATCATTCTTTAAAATTCATTTCTGGTGTCATTTCCTCTGGATACCCCTCCCGAATTAGATGCTTCTCTATCTCAGTGTACCCTGATGCACTCTAGTACACTCCCAGCACCTTCTATTTATCACTCTTTATTGTTGCTGTTTGATCAATGGCTGGATGATTAAACGCTTAGCGCTTCTAGGCCACGGCCTGAATATTACTCATCTCTGCATGGTAGCCATCTTGTGTAGTTTCTTGGAACCAGTAAGTGCTCAGAATGTTTGTTGCTTGAATTTACTTGTTTTTTTTTTTTTATTTTCTACAAAAGGCTTTTTTTAGGCTTAGCATGTATCATATCTGTCTGTACACCAGCCCATTATCCACTTCGCCACCTGGAATTTTTGAACTTAGGGCCACCATAGCCACTGCCCACTGTGTGCATGAGAGGAAAGGCCAATGGGCCTTGCTACCTTGCTGCTGGGATCTTGGGTCCTGATATGTGTTCTCTTTATTTTTTGTTATGGTTTTCCCTGTCCTTTCTCCTCCCCTTAACTCAGTTTCCCTCGAAGGTGAGATTAACAACTATTTTGCTCAGTGTCATGGAAATAGAGCAAATAAAAGAGTGGCCCTACATTGCCTAAAACACTTTTACACGTGGAATTAGCAGCCAGAGCTGTGAGTCACACCCGCTGTTTTAGAAACCAGAGTCTGGGAAGGACAGACACTAAGGCTTCTTCCTTCCCCATCCTCCTCCCTTTAGTAGCTTACCACAGGCAGGTGATTCCCAGCTGTGACATCAAAGCGCAGAGAAGAATACCTCCAGTTCTGTTGACAGAGGCTTTAGGTAGCTTCCTCCATAGGAAAACTGGCCAACATCTTAGTATTTTTCCTGCAGTTCGAAGTCTTTTCTTTTGCCCCATATATACGTAAAAAGGAGAGTAGCTGGCTGACTCCCCTTGTAGGATCCCTTAGTGGATGGTTAGAAAGAAGGAATTCAGGAAGTAAAATGATGCTTAAAAACTGGGCAGCATTTTAAATGCAACCACCTGTACCTGTGATTTGACAAGAAATGAAGATGGAAAAGGAATGTATTCATTAGTTGCAGCTGTCATCAGTATTGGAATCCATTTGGATGAGAGCCTTTTGAAGTTCATATTGTCAGTAGAGAACTGCCTGTATATTAAGCGGGCCCATGAGTAAGAGTGCTGGCCTTCAGGGAACTCTTCTTCCAGGTTACAAACTGCCAGCTTTTCACTGTATCTTCATGTGGCTGAGAAGGGGAGGAATCCATCTGGGGTCTCTTACCGGGGCACTAATCCTATCTGCGAGGGCTCCACCCTCATGACCAAATCACCTCCCAAAAGCCCAACCTCCAAATATTATCACCCCTGGGATTAGGATTTTAATATATGAATTTTGCTGGGACATAAACCTTCAGACAATAGAAAACTAAAACTCTTTTTAACTTCTCCCTTCAGAAAGTCCAGAATCTATCACTTAAAATCCCATCTTGATCCCTCAACCCTGTACTAGACATTCAGTTCCTTTTAGTTTTTTCTTTGCCTTGATATTTGATTTATATGTATCTGAAGATTTTAGAAATTAATAGAATTTATGATTATAAAATACCAAAACACAGTGTACAATATTGCCATTTGTTTCTTTTCCATTTTACAAATAATAAAAATAATTAGCCTTGAACAAAATATAATTAACAAAAATTCAGCTTTTCTTTTAAATACTGTACAATTAGTAGCTATCCAAACATTCATGGAAAACATTAAATTCCATGCTCCATAATTTTAGGTAACACAGTGTGCACTGAGATATTCTTCATTTTACAAATTAATCCTTCTAATATTTGATAGTCTTATTCTCTGTTCTTATCTGCAGCTATGCAGTCATTGAGCTGGATAAAATATTGCAATGTAGCAATTAAGAACATCCTATCTTTTTTTTTTTTTAAATCCAGAAGTTCAGTAATTTACAACTTGATTGAGTAAACAGTGTTACCTGCTGTGCTGCTTTGTTATAGAACAGAGTTCTGCATGCAAATTAACAGCAGTTTATAATTCCCAGAATGACAGAGTAGACTTTCCCATAACTTAAACTTCTTTCTTTCACTAGAGGACAACAAATGAAGACAAAATGCATTGTTATTTTATCCTTTTCTCCAATTCCTTCCTCCCAAGTAACCATGCCCACCACAGCCCTATAGGAGGGATACTTTAGAAGCACTTTTAGGAAACATACCTGAGCCATGCTTGATCACCCCCTGTGCTCTCACAAATGCATTCAGCAATGCTTCCCCAAAGCATACACAACCTAATGACGATGGAGGAAATGCCAACTCTTTTTCTCCCTGGGGGATAGAAATATGCATGGATCTGAGCGTGCGTAACCATTCTTGCATCAGGGTAACCTGTAGTATTTCAGTGAGGTGCTGCTCTTATGTACTGCATATGCTTCACTGTCAGATAATTTAACACCCAAGAAAATCTGCCTTGAATAAATTAGAATATATTTGCAAATTAATAGGTTAATTAGATTTTAGACATCTCTGGGGGACTGAGCTGAAGCAGATGTGTGCAAAAGCCCCTCACAGAGCAAGGGATAAGACCTCCTTACAGAGCTTCTTGAAGGAAGAGCTCTGTCACTTGATTCTATTGTTGGTGCTGGAGTATTTTAGTATATTCCAGTATTCCAGAAAGCAGTGCAATACATTTCTGCCTTGGAGTTCAATGTTAGAGGACTTTGCTCTGAAGGAGCCATACTCTCCAAATAATTGTACAGTAAATTAAGTTGCTGTCAGGATTCTCTCCTGATTATGTTGGGAAACGCTATAGGGATGCTGTTAAAACTAAAGAAAGGCAAGGCTGGGGGTGTGGTTCAGTAGCTGAGAGTTTGCCTAACATGCATGAGGCCCTGGGTGCTTCCCTGCACTGTGAAAAAACAGAAAGCCCCGTGTATATACATATGTATGTAGGAGGGAAAAATAAATATTTATGGATAAAGGGTTTAAACCCCATCCTTTCTTCCCAAATAGAATCCTGTAAAACATAGCTTAATCAAATAGGATTATTTTTTTTTAAGTCAGGAATTTTATATGCTAGTGGTTTTATGCTTGACATTGAGATATGGATTCTATAAAATGAAACGATACATTGCATATGGGCTTTGTTCTTGCTAGACCATCCTTCAGTAAGAGCTAGGAGAAAAAGGAAATTTACCAAGTTTGTTTTATTTCAATGGCCAGGCCTGGTTTAGTATGAGAAGGTTTTGGAGGTTTCAGAAGTTTCTGGTAATCTTCTGTATCGTGTACTTGAGACCAGAACATTTTCAAGCCTCCTATGCTCAGGAACTCGACCTGCCCACCAGACCCTTCACCAGCTCTGACTCTGAGTTTGAAGCTTGTCCTTCTAATCCTGTGGGCTGAAGTAGCAAACTGCTCTTTATGGCAAGGTCAAGCTTCTTTGCCTATTGGACTTTCTGTTGTAATACTAGATTAACAAATTGGTTTTCTTTTATTAAATTCTCCTCCACTGTGGATGTGGAGGCAGGCATGTACAAGTCAATCCAGATCCACAGAGCATGCAACCTGGGTCTGTAGGGAAGCCTTGCCTACTGGATGGGGGGGCAGACATTGGGTGGGGGTCTGTGGGAGCTGGCAAGAAGTCCAACCCTCCAGGCAGAACACACACAGCAGGGATCACAGAGCTATCCAAAAAGTGAGATTTTGGCAGCCACATAGCTCTGGGGAGGTCCTGAGGGCCCAGGGGCAGTTGGGTGGATGAAGTCCAGGAGACAGCCTATTGAGTGGGTTTGGCTACCTAATGCCATTGTCTGTCAGTGGGTAGCAGACCCTGCTTCCTGGTGTGAAATTTTGGCAGAATGTCAAAATTTGTTCTGAGACATGGTTTCATTGTAATGTACCAGTGGATAGTATGAATGTATGAAAGGATAAATGAGGCTTCTCCCTAACCTCTAGTGCAGAAACTACCAACATTAAAGAAAAAACTTGGCCCAAGATCAGCCATATTGGTCTACACAATTCCCAGGTCTATACATGAAAAACTATGACCTAGGGAATGTGACAATGTGATGGTGGCTTACACATACTGCCCCAAAGGCTGATAGTGGTGATCAGTGTCACCTAAGCCAAAAGGACCAGGTGGCTTCCCAGGGGAAATGGATGCAGCAAGGAAGGTGCAATTATCTACTGCAGAAGCTCACAGGATGCCACAGATGGCTACAATCCACCTTGGGCCCTTTTCATGAGGTCATTCACCCTGTCATGTGGAGCATTTGCTTCGAGAAAAGTGAGTAAACTTCCTCTTGGCTAGTGGTAGTTTCTGAGCCTGGAATAGAAAAGTAAGAACTAGAAGTCTGGAACCAGAGAAAAGTCTAGTTTCTAGTTGAAACTAATAATTAAAAGGGCTAACAACATTGAACATGTGCTGAATCCTTTGGGATTCAGCCCAATTTCGCAGGGCTTCTTTTTTATAGGTGGATCAGTTCTAGAACTGTAGGTTGAGTGAATCTTGCAAATTAAGTGGTCATGTGTTTACCAAGAGACTTTGGAATCTTCAAGTAAAGGGGAAGCAGAGTTGGGGAGAGATGTTTAGGGGCAGCAGGTAGATCCAAAAGAATCTAAGGCTTTCTGAAGAATTGTGGGACTGCTTTTACCCCTGAGTGTTTTAATCTAGCCATATTATTGGTGACTAAAAATCATTTTCATATGGCCATTTGCTGTTTGGTGGAGTGTTTGGAATGAGCTAGTTAATCCCAGTCCAATTCAGAATGGGCAGGTAGCCAATTCACACAAACCACCTTGACAATCCACACTAATTGGTTTGTCCCCATGGAGCGGCTAGAAATTGATTGCCCACAGAGATGGGTATTTCCTCCTACACCTCTTCCTTCCAGTTCTCCCCACTTCCACTCCCACCACTGATTGCCCTTCCTACTCTGCCTCCCACATTGATTGTGCAGTAAATAGCATCTGGGTTTCCCACCTGTCTTTCTGGGCTGTGAATTTCCAGAAGCCTCCTTTATGAAGGAAGGAGTAGATTGAGGTAAAGAAAGTAAACCCAATGTTCTTGGGTCATTTTCAGGATCTGTATAATTTTGGAGTTGGTTTCCTTGCCCAAGGTAGTAAGGAGGGAAACTGTAAACCAAGGAACGTGCACTTCATTTTCTGAAAGACCCCTAGACAAAGACTCATTCATCCTAGAAATAGTTTCAGAAATAGTTTCAGTTACCAAGTCTTAGAATCTTCTCCAAGAATAACTAATTATGCACTAGTGGGAGATACCCAAAAAAGGGAAGAGTTTGGGTTATAGTAACTTTAATTGATAGCTGCTTCCTGAATAAATAATTACACTTTCCACCTGCCCAGTTGTTTCTGAACCAAACCCTGCCATGTCCAAGTTTGTTTGGTTCTGTGAGCTGTTCTAAGGGACAGGTTGGATGGATGGTGTTTCCTTCATTTGGCTTGCTGGACAGGCATCCAACACTGTAGCACCTATTCTTCACCAGCTATGTTACCTTGGGCAGCCACTACCTCTCTGTGCCTTAGTTTTTAATCTGTTATCTTTGAGGTGAGATCTGTACTTATTTGAAAAGTGTATTTATGATTTATAAAACATCTTTTTAATGATTTTCAGAAGTTTGTGGTTTAACTTTTCATACATTTAGGATTTATGTAAGGAGGGGATGCCTTTTTTCATTAATATAATGAACCATCCCCCTCCCCCCAATTGAGACTAGATTAAAGCAATATAACTCTGAATAAATGTATGTCCAGTCCAAATGCACTTCTAGACATTCTGTACACAGACATCTGGTTTTTACAACAATTTATAGGATTAGCCTCATCATATCCAAATAGGATTGATATAAAATACAAGCAAGTTAGCCTTGCTGTGAGTCAAAACAGATGGAAATAAATAATCTTACCCTTAACTGTCCTATCTGAAGAAATCGATAGATAAGAAACAATAGATATGAAATACTCCAGCCCCCCAGGGTCCAAGAGGGGTGAAGGAAAGAGAGCAAGATACAAGACAAAAGAAGCCATTTCTAAGGAAGCTAGCAGTGGATTTTCCTCCCTGTGTAGTCACAAGGTCTAGGTAACTCTAAATAGATGATAGAGAGAGGCCTGTTTATGGCTGGTTAAGGGAAAGGAGGTTTGTTCTGAGCCACATGGCCTCCATGAAAAATCCAATAAATAGGAAGTGAAATTTACAAGGGATTCCAACAAAGTCAACAACTGTTTGTGTGGCTTGGCCAGCTCATCTCAAACATTCATTCTGGCCCCAAGAGCTTTGGGCTTCTGTCATGGTAATTCATCTTTTATTAAGAAGAGTATAAGATGTGAACGCCATAAAAGAAATCACAGCTTTTACTTTTTTAAAAGTCCATGTGTGTTTAGAGAAGAGGAAGAAGCATTTGAAATATTGACTGTGCTGCAGACAGTGTGCTGGACTTACTGGCCCTCTTCTGTCCACTGAGGCATCTTACGAAGTACATGAATCACCCGAAAGGTCAAACATACTTATAATTAGGTCTTTGTAAAAATTTCAGATTTTTGTGTTTTTGCAGTTAATTAAAAACACACATTTTAAAGATTTCCCAAACATCTTGCTGCAGCCCATTTCTCCTAATTGTTTCTCTCCCTTCTGAGACAGTGGGGTGGGTATAGAATCTTCTTGCTAATGTCAATGAGTGTGGTAAAATTCCATGCAACTTGTTGCCTAGGGAAGAGGGTGTACTCCATCACAGTAGGTCAGGTTAGCTGGCAGTGGAGACCCTTTCTGTGACATGTGGAACAACTTCACCTTTTGGGAAATTGGATGCAGGTAAGTGAAGGCTGGCAGTGATTTCTGAGTGGGCTTAGGGCTTCTTGTATGCATGTAAAATACTGCCTGGCTTTGTGGGGCTTCTTAAAGGATCACCACAGCTTTGTTCCTCCTTGCTTCTCTGCCTGCCTGGCGGTAAGATGCACAGTACCTACCAGGGAAAGGATCCAGGCTACGTATGTACGGAGCCATGTGAAACCTGAGGCAGGTCAGCAGAGAATGTGCATCTGTGTGAAACTGTGCAGAGATATCTAGAATGCTGATTTACTGTCCTTGGGGGAGCCTGGGTACATAACCCAGACTCATGAGGAAGCTGGCATCTGGCAAGAGTGGACTACACAATTGGGACCCATTAGCAGTATGTTTAATCATACTCAGTGCCAAATTTTAAATGTCTTATTTGGGTACATTGGCCCTCTCTGCCACCAAAATCAAAACAATATAAAAATGAAAGAAAAAAAAGCCTAGACTTAGAATACTTGCATCAAAATATACAGAGTAGTATTGAAATAAAATGATACTTCTGGGAATGTAGAAGTTAAATGCACATACTTTGGAGTCAGACTGCTGAGGTTCTAATCTGGGCTGTGGAACACAGTAACTATGTGACCAAGAGCAAGTTACTGACCCTCTCTGCGCATTTGTTTCCTTATCTGTAAAAAGGAGATGATGTAGGAATTTTTCCCTAGTAGAGTTATTTCGAGAAATAAATGAAGTTTCTTTTGGTAAAGAGTTTCAAATAGCACCTGCAAAATTAAGCACTATATAATGGGGGGGGGTGTGCAGGCACGTGTGTTTCCTCTGGGGTGCATGAGTATGCACCAAGGCTAGGGACACCCACTGTCCTGTCAAACAAATGTCTGGCCTCAAAGACTTTCCACCTCTCTACCCAGACTGGCCTTTTCCGTTTTTTCTTGAGTGTGTCCAGAATATTCCAACTTGGGCCTCAGCACACATGGCTCCTCCTTCTTGGAGTGTTCTTCCTGCTTCCCCTTTTATGAGCTGACCTCTCTGCAGCCCTTAGACCCTCAGTCCTGCCTCCACAGAGTGGACCTCACTGAGCACCCACTTGTCATTCAGATGCCACCTCCCACCCTTCGTCATTCCAGAGCTGCCTGTTCTTTAGTTTTCTTCACAATTTGCACCTACATGTGATGCACATTTGCACATCTTCAATGTCTGTACACATGGAGACAGTGCACACCCCATTTCTGTTTCAGTCCCCATGGGCGATCCAGTATCCCATGTCCAACTGTGTCACGTTGGAAGCCATTCAGAGCACAACAGCCCAGGGTAAGAATAAGAATTTGACTGAGTGACAGAATTATGTGTGTCTCCCAACATTCGAAGTGGTATGAGCAATGTATTTTTGCCTTCTGACTGGCCAACCCTGATCTTCCTTATCCCATCAGTCTCCACTCCTATTGTTCAGTGTCAAAGAAATGAAAGAGAAGTCGGGGAAACATCAAGTGCCTTCTTAGAGACAAGGTACATCACTGTCTCCCCTTTTGGTAGCTTTTAGATTGGTAGGCACCTATGGAAGAGGAAGCAGGGTCCAGCCTCCTTTCTCACCAGGCCACTTCTGTGGGGACACTTGCCATGTGGATGTGCCCCATCTACTGGTTGAATGGGGTGGCTACATTCTCAATGGGTTGTAGTGCCCTGTGTGGCTTAAGGCTGGCTATGCCATCTCTTTAAAAGCAGCTGAGACTGCACTAGGATTTGAATCATACTTTGTTATCCTACTGGCAGCAAAATTAACCTGAAGCATGGCTTGCTTGCAGAGCACACGTTTTGGCATCTCCAGTGTCTATATTTTCATCAGTGGTACACAAATTCTATCCTCAGGCTTTACAGGTTTGAAGCTACAAAGTTTCACACTAGTATCCAAGGGCTAAAATCTATAGTTAAATAGCAGCTTTCTCCATTTAGTTGTATACATTATGTGCATCGGATTCACAGCATCAAGCAAATACCCTCTCTGCAGAATAACTCAGGAAGATCTGGTACCACACCTGGTTTTCAGTCATCCCTTAGGAATCATGAGTTCTAAGATAAAAATTTCAGGGAACACATAGTATCATTTTTCCTTTCCCACACCAAAAATTAAGACTTAAATTGCCATTAAGGCTCAAGAAATAAATTGAAGAAGATGGAATTTGTCGGTTTGCTTACAGAAATGTAATTATTTTTAAATGACAGACTGCTTCCTTTGTCAATAAATGTTTTATGCCACAGCTTCCATGCCTGGATGCCTTGTATAAATTATGAATTAGCTTATAAGAGGACTTAGCATCTTCTGTCAACTGAGGACAAAGTGGGCAGCCCTTGTGACTTTCAGCCACTGCTTGGCTGCTGTGGTGACAAGGGCATAGATGGCTGGGATCTCCTGGTCAGGGCTGCAAGGTGTGTATCTATGAGGACTTGGCAGAGGGAATGGTTTGACTGGATTTTGGAAAAGAAACTCAGTATGTCTTGTACCATAATTTTATAGACCACATAAGATGGTTCATGTGAAAGTCAAATCATTAGTCCTGATTAGAAAAGACAGCTGCTTCTAGCATGTCTTCCTCCATCTGAGATGATTCATTTCTGACCTTGGGGCCACTTTATCTATAGACCAGGGGTTACTAGCCCAAATGCCCCTGGAGTGACATCACAAATGGGCGACCCAGCTCAGCACCATCTATCTACCAGTTCGCCATGAGGGATACAGGTCCCAAGTTTCTGGATGTTCCCATATCTCATGATTTAAAAATGCTGGCAGTTAACTTAAGAAAAACATTTAGATTCCATATGGGTGAAACTGAATGTATCCATCAGCAAGATAATGCTTGTGAGTCTGTCTAGTTTGTGGCCTCAGCTACAGAATCCCTGGCAAAGATTCATTTGTGTGATGTATACATTCTTTCATTTACAAGGGACACCCTTGAGTTATTGGTGTCTGGTGTTGAAAATATGTTAAAAATATATGTATATAGCCAAATATATGTTCAATAAAACCCAAAGATTTCAGAAGTGATAAAATAGGCATAGCTTTGCAGAAGAATAAGGTTACTGTACTCATTTCATTGGTGAATATTTTTCTTCCTGGTTCTTGGTTATGACGATTAGAATGGTCTGGAAGCAATACATACATATAAACCCTGGACCTGAATTCAGGTGGGAATTTTTATATCATTAACTTGTGCTGTTTTATAAGAAATGGTCTAATATACCAATTCAAGAAAAATCTTCCTACTATTTTGTCCTCTTGAGTTTCTACATCATAAGTAGTGAGAACATGAAACTGTCTTAATCTGGTGGGGAAGATTCTGGCTTATTTTCTTTGGTTATTGTTGTTGATGTTGTAAGACAGCATCTTTCTATGTAGCCTAGACTGGCCTGGAGTTCATGATCTTCTTCCCTCAGCCTTCCAAATGCTGAGATGACAAGCATGTACCACCACATCTAGCACTCTCAATTATTTTATTCTCTTTTTAAAAAAATTATTGAGCATTGCTGACTTCTTCCTCATCATTATTCCAGCGTCTCCATAGAGTCTCCACTTGACTTCCCAAGGGGAAGGTTTTGAACCATTGGTTATGTGTTTCATCACTCAAAGGATTTCATAGGGCACATGACTTGGATTCATCTGCCACCTTGTTTGGATTTTCTTGGTTCAGGATAATCTCAGACAACTAGACATGTGCCTAGCACCCTATTAGATATGAGGTAGGTGCAGGAAGAGAGAGAGACACAGAGACAGAGACTTGGAACACATTAACTTATCCAGAATGCAGCCACCAGAAAACCTAGCAATAAACCACTTGATGTCATCATGCATGTAAGTTCTGTGATTTAAAGTTTAGTGGTACTTTATTTGAATTACCCATTGGAATGGGCACCAAAATCTTTTCCGTGCTCCCTGCTTTGAATGATTTCACTTATATCTATTTCCTCTTGTGACATCAAAGCTGCCAGTATGAAATGCCATAGAAGTGCTGCAGCATCTCGCACTTCAAGTTCAGGAAGCCATGTTTGCTTTCTAATTCTCTTTCACTGGCTGGTTAACTCTGGGCAAATTAGCGAACCTCTGTGAGCCTCAATGTTGGGCTGTGAAATGGGGGTCGTAGTATGAATTAACCTCCTGTGACACTCAGATGTGATAGTGTCATAAAGCAGTCAGCACACACTGAGTATGTGAGTGCACTATCAGTTGCTAGGGCTGTTACATCATTTCCACATGTTGCGCTATTATTTTATTACTATGTCTTACATTATTTATGAGCTTTTCTTTGGAGCTTTCTTATTCTAGGACTTATAAAGAATGGAAACTGAATTTTGTGATCTGTCTGTCTGTATATATTTTTCAACTCTTCTGTTTTTTTCCCAAGGGATTAGTAGCCACACTGGTTGGGGTTCTTTGACTTGGTCTGACCTCACAGTGTGATCTTTATTTTTCATCGTTGGAAGTTCTTGGGTAGGTGCTGTAATCCCTAAATTAGTCTAGGAGGAGATGAAAATAATGCCTACTGGGTGAAGCCCTGTTGTGACTTTTCTTTTGCTCTTGGCTCCAGTCCAACCTAATGCTTTAATCACTGAAATTCCCTCACCCACCACTCTCACCTTATCATTAGAGCCCTCAGGAAGGCTTCATCACTGCCACAGCAGTGCTTTCCGGCTTCTCCCAGTCTTCACCCCCAGAGCAGGACCCACAGCAGCCAGCACTTGCCAAAGGCAGAAGCCTGGGGTTCTTGGGGCTCCTCTTCCCTTTCCTAGTGAGCCATCTTGGCAGAAGCTGAGTTTCCTTCTCCTCCAAGTCCACCATTACTTCATTGTGTAGCTGCTTCTCTCTGCAATTAAGTCATTTCAGTATTTCCTATCATGGTTTCCCTTTACCCGAGAGATGTGCAATGTTAGGGCAAAATACAGGCATTTGTGCCGCTCATGCATTTAGGGAGTTGGGGAATTTGGCTTTTAATTACCGTGAAAATATGATTATTTAGGGCTGTGGCACCATCTCTACAGAGCCTGTAGAATTTTGCAGCAACAGGAAAGGGGGCTCAGAGCTAAGTGCTAAAATAGGTGAGTTGGCAGGTCCTGGTGGAGGGGCAAGCAGGTAACATGAACTAGAATAGTCATAATCATCATTGATTAACTCTAATCAGGCTGGTAAGGGACCTTCTGCCCCAGCTTTCCTATCTGTAACATGGGTTAATGCCAGCTGCCCCTCAGCTATTGCTCAGTAGGTGTGTGGAATCTGGAATGCTCTAATACAATTAACATGTTAACTGAAAGTGCTTACCTGCCCAACCTCCAGTCTTTAATCACACTCATTTTTCCAGGTACTAAGAAGTTCCAGCCTTTGTTTTGCATAACATCCTATGGATTGAAGTCTATGTCACAGCAAGATAATTTTGCCGTGCCGAGGTGACTAGCTGTGACATATGTATTTTGCTTTCCCAAATGTATTTTAAATTTCTTAATGGACTTTGGAACTACTGTCAACACTGCAGCCCATTCCCAGCCCTGCTTGACACTTATCCTTGAAGTCTCAGCTTAATCTCCACCTCCTGAGGAGCCCACACTTCTCTCCCATGTCCTCTCCCAGAGCTGGCAGTCTCTCTTTGGGCCACTCACCACAGGTGTTGGTCTTATTATGTGCTTAGCTATTTACTGTGTCTCTCCAAACAAGACAGTGAATTCTAAAAGGCAAAAGAACATGATTTTTGTTTCTTTGCTCATCAGTGTATTCTCTGTTCCTAACAATAGAATAGAATGCCTGGTACTTGGTAGACTTAAAAGAATGATTGGTAGATGGATGGACAGACAATTGAATGAATGAAATGGCCTTGTTTCATGCAGTTTTTGTTTTAGGTCCCTTCTCTAGTGTGTCCACATGGCCTCAAGCACCTATGCACACAGTAGGGACTTCACACAAGTTTGCTGGGAAACTAGAAAGTGTGTGTGTGTGTGTTGTGTGTGTGTGTGTGTTGGGAAACTAAAAATCACATAAAGTCTTCAAGAGGCCTGGAAGTCTTCCAAAGGTAGTCCTTTCTGAAATATAATACAACAAATGTTTGGCATTGTTCTGTCATTTACCCGGGACTGGAGAGTAACCTGTTAGACATTGACTGACCTCAGCAAGACTGTCATCTCGGATTCAGAGCCATATGAAAGCTCTGGCCCAGTGCCAGGCACATCTCTTGTTAGAAGACCATAAATTAGTTAATAGATTGTACAGTGGTTCTCATGGTGTCCTTCAAGATACAGCTCACTAGCTAGCCTGTGGGGCATCCCCAAGAAGCATTAAGAAGGGAAGCCATGAGCATTGTGTATAATTTGGACCCTGTCAATAGAATTCTCAGTTCAAATCTTACCTGCCTCCTTCTTAAGTGAAATCAGACAAATGAGATATAATCCTCATTATATTGCTACTTGTCTTTTAGGGTTTTGAAAGATCATATGGACATAAAGTGGTCACAAAAGTGCTTTTGTGGAGGGTATGTTACTACATGTAACATAGACATATAACATAGTGACATGTTACCTGTATTACCATCATTTTGACTCATTGCAGGATTTCTGTCGCAACCCAAGCCAGTCACTAAGGATGCTTTTCCATCCTACTCTTTTCATTCTATAATGGAGCCCTTGTTTTCCCCTACCCTGCCTGTTCTCAAGCTTTTGGCCAAACTTTTACTACCAGGACACAAACTTAGTGCCCAAGAATAGCATCAGTTATACTGCATCGTGCCTTATCATATCTAAGCAAGCTCTGCAAAGGCCAACTTGAACTGTCTAACAATTCACATTATTCAGTTGGTTTGGGGGGGTGTATGCTGTGTACACAGGCATGAAATAAATTTAATAGTGTTGACAGTGTTTGTGTATGTGTGTGTGTGTGTGTGTGTGCATGCATCCATTCAGATACCTCTTTCTGAAATCATTGAAACACTCTTCACCTAATAGAAGCTTAAGTTATGACTTCAGCAGCTTCTGAATAAAAGTTGGAGGAAGAAAATCTGAAATGTGGCACCAGCAAAACTCCCCATGTAGTTATTTAAGGCAGCTTTAGCACTTCTGTGGAAACTGGGCTTCCGTGAAGAATAGCCACTCCTCTTAGGAAAGAAGCTTCACTTTTCTCTTTAAAAAAATTTCTCCTTTTATTATTAGATTTTGGGTAAGAATGGGACTCCAGATCTATTTTCTAGCTGTCTCTTCCTTTCTTTGCTCACTCAGAGATACTCTTTTTCATCTTGGTTCTGATGATAGCTTGCACAGGTGACTTGACTTCTTTCTGCTTTGCTTATTTGCATCTGGGGTGGATGGACCCAGATGGTTTTTGTGATGCCCTCCAGCTGCTAACATTTTTTTGACTTCATGATTTCCCTCCTTTGTTGTTACAGAAAGCACAACCATTGTGCCTTAAGCATAAGACAGGGACGTATTCATTGATGAAGTTGAAAACCTCCACTTTCCCTGTTCTCGGACTCGGTTTGGGCTTACAGAGTTATAGTTGTTTCCAGACATGTTTTTTTTCTTTCTTTTCTCTTTTCTTTGTTTTTTTTTTTTTCAATAAGGGTACTTTCTATTTTATTTCTGCTTTTCTGTAGCTCTTCTTGGATATATGGTCATTTGATGTCAGTGGAGAATACTGTGTCTGGACACACACCAATGCTCTTACCATCGGCAGAGCCTTGAGGCTGTCTGAGTCACTATTAATGCACCAAACTGCCTGAAATGCTCCAATGGTTGCCTTTTGGCATTTGGCAGGCAAATCCTTTTCATGTTAGTTTCAAGGTTGTCAGATATCATTATCCCAAAGTATTAAAAATTTCAAAGAAAGGAGGCAGTGTATTTGATTTATAGAATAATTATCTAGCTTTAGTTCTAACTTGGCTTTGGCAATGGTTTTGCAAGCACTCGAAAATTAAATCCATTTTTTATGGCACTACAAGGTATTATCTCACAGCAAATGATAATTAAACACCTGTGAAATCAATTAGCCCTTTAAGCAGGGAAAAAAAGTTTTCCAATTATATTTTCGCACCTCCAAAACTTTTATAATTCCAAAACCAACACTTATGGAGAGCGATATGGTTGATCAGCCATTGCTGGGCTAACTTTCCATAAAGATGATCCCTTAAATTTGCTTACACCTAATCCTGAGAAAGGCAGTTTGTAGTAAAGGCATGCTTCCAAACAGCCATCGTCTTTGGAGCTGGCTCTCAGCAGCTATCTATCTGACACACAGCAAAGTTGTCGGCTCCTCTACAAAGGAAGATACTCACTTTTGCTTTTTGATGCCAATTTTTACTTGACAGTTTATTTGAAAGCCAGGATACCTTAATGGAAACCAAGCAACAAGATGTTCCATGTGACAGAATTGCTCTCTCTTGAAGGACACCATAGCCAGCAGTTCAGAGCCATCTTCATTACAAATTCATACTCTGAAAACAGACTGATTGGTTAATAGCTGAAACTTAATACAGTGGAAAACTGGGAATTGTAGCTGGTCATTTAGCCTCACAGAATCATGTGTGTTTCATCATCAGCTTTGGTAACAAATTAGCTTTTCCAGATGCTTCTTTTGGAAAATGATCTGTACTTCTGAAGCAGTGGATGGATTTTGGGTATATGCCATAACAATTTTGGACTCAAAGAAGAGAAAAGGGAAACATAAACAAAACCAGGCCTTTCACGTCTTCTGCATTATACCTCATATGTACAAAAACCAGTGCAAGGAAAGTTTAGCCTCGTCCTTCCTGACAGTGATAAGTACTTTGGTTTGCACAGTGCTTTCAGGTAACCACCTTGTTTGATCCTCAGTACACCTTGTCAGGTACACAGGCCAGAATGATAATTCCATTTTCTTTTAAATGAGCATGGGCTGGACTGCAAAAGTAAAGTCACTTGCTTAAAATCAGTTAATGAGAAAATCAAGGCAGAACCTATACATTGTGGGTATTGGTTTGTGCACGTTTCATTAAATCACTCTAAATAAACATATCCAAAGACATTCTTTTTGTGTGTTTTTCTGAGGACATTTTTAATAGGCTCTTCCTTTCAAAGCAGATGGCACTTAGAGAAGTTGACGAATCTTAACATTAACTAAAGAAATAAGACTAACATTGCATAAAACAAAGATGAAAGAGAACTTCTCTATATCCTTTTACAAACTTGTCATATGAATTTTCCTTGCAAACATTGCCAGCAGTTTGGACACTTTAAGACCTCATAAGCATTCTAGACCCCTGAGAAATGTGAGGACGGTAGAATGATCTGATATGCATTCAATAATAATTTCTTTAATGATTATTAGGTCATAATGATGATTAAGAACAGGAAAGTTGCTGCTATTATACAGTATATATCATATTTGGGAAGAAAAACAGTAAGCCCGCAAAACAGATGTGCACAAATTCAGGCAGTGATAAATACATGGTGCACACGCTCCTCTGGGAGCTGCTCTCTGAGGAGGGTCAGTTTGCACATTGATGGGCTTCTTGAAGTAGGTCTGGAAGAACAATGTTTCCAACAACAGGCACAGCAGGTACAAGTGCAGGAGCTAGAGGCAAGTGTAGTGTGTTGTGAAACTGAGAGCAAGACATACCAACTGCAGTAAAGCAAGGAGGAGGCTGTTGGAGCTGTGGGAGGAGGCCAGTTTGCATGGCCCCTGACACCAAGACAAGGGATATGAACATTTTTCCAAGCATCAGGAGGAACCATTGGAAGGCTCTCATCCTGGGTGTGACATTTGAGAAGGTTTATTGGCTACTTCATAGAAAATGGATTTAGAGGGATAAGATTGAGCCTAGTCTATTTCAAAAACAGTAGAAACCAGGGTATGCTTCCTGTTGCTCTGCTCATGCTCCATGTGAAGGAGTAGAATTGAGGAGATACAGGAAGGAGGGGGGCGGGAAGGAGACTCTGGTTTCCATAAAATTACAAAAACCACCAGTAGGCGTTTCCTGCAGGGAGGAGGGGCTTTTCATCCCTGCTTCCCCAGGGCTCAAAATACTACCTGGCACAAGGGAGCTGCTCAATACTTATTTGTGCAGTGTATTAGTTATTTTTGCACATCTGAGAGAACAATTTAAAAGGAGGAATTAAGTTTTCAGTTTCAGAGATTTTGGCCCATAGTTCTTGGCTTTGTTAATTCTGGGTCCACATGAGGTAGAGTATCATGGTGGCAGGGATATGTGGAATAGGAGGCTGTTGACATGACCAACAGAAAGCAAAGAGAGATGGAAAGGGCCAGGTGAAGATGTGCCCTTCAAAGGTACACCCCCAGTGGCTCACTCCAGGTAGACTTTACCTTCCAAAGTTTCCACCACCTCCTAAAATAGTGTTACCAAGGAGGAACTAGGCATTTGACACATGAACCTGTGGAGAATATTTCATATTCAAACCATAACATCCACTGAACAGATACCACGGAACAAAGGCATCTCAGGACCATCTGGTCTAACTCTCCCCAGTCAAATGCTTTTTCTATCTATCCTACAGCCTTGTTCTAGAATAAGGCCGCTGAGGAGTCAACTAGCTCTTTAGCTGCTTCTCCTGGGGACTGTGGGAGGTATGGCCAGCTGGAGAAAGAAGGAGAAGTGACTCAGCTCCACAGACTGTCTTCCCCCAGGATACTGTTGTATATTTGCCAAAGGAAATGACAGAATCTGGACTTCTGGGCCTTCCCAATCCCTAAGAACTTAACTCTCATGAACAAGTGATCTGGTAAATCAATATTATGTAGTATCTAATTTTTCTCCATAGCATAATTTTGATGTTCTCTGGTCATACACCTGCATCTGTTCTTGTATACATTCAAGTATCAGATTGGAAAAATTAAACTTTTCATGGACAACTTGCTTTGTTCAACTTTCATATTATGCTGTGTGTCCTAGAATTTCTTGAGGATTCATAATCTCAGCTTACACAATGCTGCAGTCTTGTTTGCGTCTTCGTGCAAAGGCCCAGGAGTGAGCTCATCCTGATTGTCAGAGTCACAAGGTAAAACCCGATAATGGCAACAGGGAGAGGAGATGGGAAGGTGAGGTTAGCAAAACCAGTGCCATTTCATGAACTGTAATTGAATTCTCAATGTACTTTATAATCACTTAAGTGTAGGGACCAGACGAAGTATTAAGCACTGATAAAGAATGCAAAGCACAGGATAGCCTCTGCCTGCATAGCACCTACACAAAGAGCTGAGCAGGAATTCCAAGCATCCTTTTTATCTAACAGCTGATCAAGGCTGACTTTACAGGAAAGGATGCCCTGGATCAAGAAAGGAAATGGTCCACTTGGGCATGGTAATACATACTTGTAATCCCAGCACTTGGGATTCAAAGGCAGGAGGATCAAGACATAGAAGGCAGCCTGAGCTACATAGCAAGTTAAAAGTCAGTCTGGGCTGCATAGCAAGGCCATGTTTCCAAAAAAAAGGGGGACGTGCTCAGAAAATTGGATTGATCTAAGTTTTCTTCTGTGGCCAGAAAGTCATGACCTTTGGACAGAGGCAATGCTTTTTGTTGGAGAAGCCATGAGGATCTTCTACAATTGTGTTCTTTAGCCCAGACATGGAGGGAAATCAGGAGAAGATTTGGTGTGAATAGTGCTATTGGTCCATTTAACTTGATTTGCATATAATGCTATTTATTCAGGGCTAGTAAAACACAAATTTCCCATTTTTACCATTGTGCAAAGAGAAGAAGAATTTTGTAACAAGTTACCAGGCCTTTAGAAATAAGTCAGAGAAGGGAGTTAACATATCCAAGAGTACCAGGTGCACACATGTAATCCTAGCTACTTGGGAGGCAATGATCAATAGGATCAATGTTCGAAGCCAGCCCAGGCAAATAGTTCACAAGACCCCATCTCGAAAATACCCAACACAAAACAGGGCTGGTGGAGTGGCTCAAGTGGTAAAGCTATACCTGCCTAGCAAGTGTGAAACCATGAGTTCAAACCCCAATACCACACAAAAAAAGAAGTCCAGAGAAAAAACAAGAAAAAGAGTGTTTTTCTTCCATTGTCTAAGTAAGTTGGGTTCCACATAAACATAGGAGTGAACATTATACTTGGCAGGCCTGGCATAGTCAAAGTAGAGATTGGTACAATAAAGAGTTTGCATCTCTTCTTGCTCCCATAGTCCCTGTACAGCTAAATGCAAATTGGTGGACACTGAGCTCGTTCCATCCATGTAGCAGCTCTTTTTGAGTGGCTACCTTAGGGCAGGCCCCAGGGTAGGTAGGCACAAGGCCAATAGCAAGAAGGACCAAAGCCCTGCTTCCTGGAGCCCAAGGGAAAGAAGGGAAGAAAATGGACAGTTTCCCATAGTGTCCAACAGTGGCAGCACCAGGGCCAGGCCTTGTGGGATCAGCAGAGGCTTCCTCCAGGCCATGGGAATAGAAATTAAGCAAGGAGGGAATGGGCGTAAGTGTCCATTCCACAGCTGGCGCCCTGGTTCTCAGCCTGCTACCCAGGGATATACACTCTATGCTGCCTGCCCAGTCCTGGTCCTCTTGTGCTTAGGTCCATGCGTCCTGGCTGCGTGCCACTTGGCCATTCTGTGTGGCACAGCGCCTTCTGAAAAGTTAATGGTAAGAAAATGACCTTGAGCTCCCCCATCATTGTCTGGCCTTCACATGCCTTTTCTGGAATTTATCCATCGGAAGCCATTGTTGGTGCTGGCTCTTTTCTTGTTAATGCCTTCTCTTTCCCTCTGTACCCAGGTAACCCTTTATTTAGCATTGTCAGAAATGTTTTATTTCTAACCAGAGAATTTAGATCCACGTGTCTTGGAACTGCATTTATCTCAGAATAGTTTTGAAATTTGGCATTGCTGAGTATAAGAGTGGAGCTGCAAAACCTCAAGTCCTCCAAAAAGCTTCCTGAGATTAATGTCACGGGGTACAGTATAGTACAAATCTCTTGTTTTCACCTTTTCTGGCTTGGGTTATTCTGTCCTCCTAGGAAGGGCTCTAAAAGCAAATGGAGCACCTTGTAGATCCTGCCCTCCTTTATACAAACCCCACAAAACCTTCCACACTCTACTTCATCATCTGTGAAATGGAGCCAATAGCACCTGTTTCACATGGTGGTTACAAGACCAAATGCAAATAGATAGAACAGATTGTGTGGCATAGTGTCTCACCCACAGGAAAGACTTCATCAGTGGATTTATTATTATTATAATTGATGTCATTAATAGCTGTCATATTACTTCACGTGTCTTTATATATTAGCTATAGAGTTGCTGTTTAATGAACAGGAACCAAAATGGTCTTCTACTCCTTTGGAAGTACAGGTGTAATCAGTGCACGTAGTGTTCGTTAATATACACAAGTAGTGATTACCACCTACTCTTCACTTTATGGTTGTAAATTGTCAGTAGATGTTTAGGGCAAGGAAGGGGTAGGGGACTTTAGAAAAGCTACTGATTATGATCCAGTGGATTCAGATCAGATGTTTGATTCCAAGGATCCTCCTGACTCTCCTTCTTCCAGAGAAAGGTAGGTGAAACTATATCCACCTTAGGTGTGACTGAGGTTTACACGAGATAATGTATGTGACAGTAAGTGTCTCTCACAGGGCCTCACGCCCCAGGCTCAGCCCCACAGTTACTTCCCCACCTTCCCTATACTGAAATGGATTTTAAGCAGACATAGAAAGGAGTGAGGAACGATGAATACAATTAACTATCCCTGATTTTAGCTGCTCATTGCTCTCTGCCGTAGACATCTTGGGACTAGCGGCCTCACACCAAGGAGCATCACAAAGAAACAGATTCCTAATCCTTGGCATGACTGGGTGCCCAGCAATTCAAGCAGCAGGCAATCCTCAAGGCCAGGATTGCTTGTGCAGGGAACTCCCACCTCCAAGTAACAAGTGCCTCACCCTGGGATGCTGAGTGTCCCTACAGCTGCAGCCAATGTGGTCAGCCATGCCCAGAGCCCAGCTCCAAACAGTTGAATAACTCTTTTGCATTTACCTGATCCCAGCACATATAGTAGCTCATGCTATATGCTATGAGCAGGTGTCAGAAAGACATCAAGGCTCAGCAAGCCTGGTGAGTTCTCAGAGACTTCAGGAGCCCTTAATTTCCCATGCTGTATGTTTTTAAGACAACTCATAGAGATAGCTCAGTGGCCAGCTGGACCCATTTGCAGCTCCTGCTCATATGTTTCTCGGTTCAGATCTTTGCCACGAGTCAGTTCCATCTTATTCCGTGCTACCAACTTGAAAATTTTCTCAAAAAGTAATTAAAATTTTGTGTTAAATCTGGAAAGACCAAAGAAAGGCCAAGCAACATGCTTAGTAAATGACAGAGGGCCTTCATGGATCACACTCAGGGTAGTGACCTGGGGTGAGTTTTGAGTAGGAGGGAAAGGCCTCTTTTAACTGGTAGCAGCCTATTGCCAGTACAGGAAATTAGGTGAACTGCTTAGAACTTGGCTTTATGAGAAGTTTTAATTTTGGACACTGCACATTGTGTGGACTGACCAGAGGCAGCAGGGCATAATGGAAAGAAAGTGTCCTTATACTCAGGAAGCCTGTGTGATGCTCCTGATCCTAGCTGAGACCTATGTGGATAGGGTCTCGAGCAGCCTGAACTTAGTTACTTCCCTTTGACACTGGGTTATTTTAAAGTCCTGAGGATACCTTTGGTGCCTGCCATTCATCTGCTTGAGTCTGTCAGTGACTCAGAGTTACCTGCACAGGATCATATCTGAGCTCCAGGAGCTGACATACAAGGCCAACCCAGTGGGACCCCACCTGTACCAAGAGCCTCATCATCCCCGTCTTGCACACCCCGTCTGGGAGCTCTCCCTCACCTTCATGCCTTTGTTCTTGCTGTGCTATCTCTGTCCCCTGAAATGCAAATGCCCATTGCCTTTTTGTACCCCTCTGCCAGGCTGGCTCCTCCTCCTACCTTAGTACTTAACTCAGTCTCATTTCTCCACCAAACCTCCCTAATCTCACTTGCCCAACCAAAGCCACCTGTGGCCATTGCTTCTCTTCCCTGAATCACCCCCACTTCGTGCCTCTATCCTAGCATGTCACTGACTGAATCATAACCATTTGACCATGTATCTATCTTTTCACTGGGCCATAAGTTCTTTGAATAGTGCCTGACATGTGGTAGGCATCCACCTAATGTTTGCTGAATGAATGAAAAAAACAGATACTGCTCCAAGGATATTAATTTTATTTTCCTCATCCTCATGCACTGTATGGAACTCCAACAGTCATAAGATTTTTTATCTTTCTTTTAAGGGTTGTGATTCAAACCTGGGTGTACTCAGAAAAGATTAATTACTTATGAGAACGGGGGCTGGAGGGAACAGATCGGCTGTTTATGTTAACTTACTTCATAAATAAATACTTGAGACAAACTGTAACATCTCTGGGAGACTAGAATTGTGTGAGTACTGAGATGAGAGGCCAGATCTCTTTCTTCCTCCCAGTCCTCTTTGGTTAGCAAAAAGTAGTCTCATTTGGCAAATATGCGTGCTACAAAGGGACTGTGGGAACCACAGGAGGACCTGCGTGGTACACTGGCCTTGATGATGTAGCTTTTGATAATAAGGCAAGATCCTTTCAATTACAAGCTGCTGGTCTATTGTGATTCTCAGCTTCTGTTTTTATTTTACTTTAAAAGGTCTGGTCCACGTTTGTCTCTTGGCTCTGGCTTTGGGAATCTGTTTTTATTTTTTTTTTTATTGTTATAGTTTTTTGAAAAAAGTGTTTGTTCCTCTCATTCTGATATAATTTACCATAATCACTTACAATTGCATAGTGCTTTACTGATTAGACTGCATGGGCAAAATATCGTTTGATCTTCACCACTTTGGGGCTCAGAGAAGTTAAGTGATTTGCATGGGGTCACACAGAAAGTGGTAGATTCAAAACCCAGTCCCTTAAGCCAGGTTTCCTAACTTTAAATTGCCTGTGTTTTCCTTTATGATCTGCTGCCTCATTGCAGCTGGAATGATTATAGCTGCCAGTTATGGAATTGCTTACAATGTGCCTGTGCTTTACTTAAGATGTATTATTTAATCCTCACAATAGAAGCATTATCCCTCTTTTGCCAACCAGGAGACTAAGATTAAACAAATTAAGTAACTTCCCTAGATCATCCAGCTTGTAAATGGCAAAACTGGAATTCGAACCCAGGTTTGGCTGTGTCTAAAGCTGCTTAACCACTAAGCTCTTAATTACCCAGCTCTTAACTGCCATGCTTGTTCTTCTCAAAATTTAGGATGCATCATAATTACCTGAGGGCTTGTTAAAACACAGAATCCTGGGCCCTTTCTGTGGAGTTTCTGAGTCAGCAGACCTGGGTGAGGCTGGGAATTTGCCTTTCTACCACGTTTCTAGGTGATGCAAACGATGTTAGTAGCTGGGAGAACACTTTGGGACACTGTGCCACTCTGACCCCTTTCCCAGCTTGCACTGGGTTGGTGCCAGCAAAATGTGCTTCGTGTGGAAGGAAAAGACTTCAATTATGCATTATTGCGCAGCCCATTTTAAATGGGGTATATCCCATACATTATTCAATGCAACTTTAGGGAAAAAATTATTATGGCCATTGAGTAGTACTTGTTTGTAGGTTAAATTCAGGGTCATGCCATTTTTATTACACTTTTCTTTGCAGTCACTTAGGAAAACTCTACCTTCTGTGTCATTACCTATAGGATGGGGGAGTTAAATGTCCATCTGAAAAGGGCAACAAAACCATTTATTAATTCAAGCTGAAAATTCTGAGATTAGTTGTCTCATCTACTTAACTTTCTTGCTTCAGATAGCATGTGTTTATCTCTTACTTTTAAGTAACATATGATTATAATGAGATTTACATTTCTAGGCTTAAGTAATTGAGAATTGGTCTAGTTTAAAAGCTTACCCTCCCACTTGACCTATCAAGTCTGTGTTTCTTCCCAACCCCTAACCAATGGTAACCACTAATCTGTTCTCCATCCTTATAATTATGTCATTTCATGAATGTTTTGTAAATGGAATAATGCAGTCTGTACCCTTTTGGAAATTGGCTTTTTGACTCAGCATGATTTTCTCAAGGCTGTGTGTGCATCCATAGTTTGTTTCCTTTTTATCCTGAGAACTATGCCAGGATAAGGGTGTACCACAAATTTTTATGGCATTATTCATGCATTGAAGAATATTTGGGCAGTTTCTAGTTTGGGACTATTACAGATTACACTGCTGTGCACATTTGTGACAAGTTTCTATGTGAAAGTAATTTTCAGTTCTTTGGGATAAATGCCCAAGAGTATAATTGCTGGGTCGTTTGGTAAGTCCACTTTTAGTTTGCAAATGAGCAAATGTACTGAGTTCTGATTTCTCCACCTCCTGTCAGCACTTGTTCTCATCATCCTTTCATATTATGGCTATCTTGGTGGATGAAGAATGGCATCTCATTGTGGTTTTGATTTGCATTTCCTCAATGACTAATTATGTCGAGCTTCTTTTATATGTGCTTTTTGTTGGCATTTTATATGTTTTCTTTGGAAAAAGGTCAACTGAAATCTTAGCCCACTTTTAAATTAGGGTATCATTTTTATCATTGAATCAGAAGAGTTCTTTACATATTATAAATGAAAGTCCTTTATCAGACATTTGATTTTGCACATATTTTCATCTCTTTTGTGTGTTTTCTTTTTCACATTTTTGATAGGAGTTATGGAGATGCCCAGAGTCGAGCTACTGTGGGTGGAACTGGTAACGGGTGGGATGGAGCAGGTCACAGATCAGGTGCCACATAGTTCTTGCCAGGATTGCACAGATTTTTTTTTGAATAAACACCTCTTTCTTTGTCATTATACCCTTAGGACGGTTTTGAAAGACTTTAAATCAATTTTCTTTTTAACTTTTACTAGTTAAATTATTGTTTTCCGAGGAAGAGTGTCTGTAAGGT
This sequence comes from Castor canadensis, assembly GCF_047511655.1. Lineage (NCBI taxonomy): Eukaryota > Metazoa > Chordata > Mammalia > Rodentia > Castoridae > Castor > Castor canadensis. Next base: position 176,812,963 of record NC_133388.1, on the reverse strand, counting down.
TCTGGAAGGCTGGCTATAAGAGAAGATTTCCTCTTGCGACATAAATACTACTAGGAGACTTTACATCTTAAGTCCTCATCTCATCAATTGTCCATTGATTCTTTAGTCGATCCAGCAACTGGAGATGCATCTGATAGGAATGGGACAGTAATCTGAAGTATTTCTTAAAAGAATGACTGAATCAATGAATGAGTTGGGTATTGAAAAGAGCCTCACAACAACTGAGTGGGCAGGTACCTAGCACATGGCTCAGATAGAACCATGGTCAACCCCACTTAGAGGCTATTATTTCCCCTTCAGTTAGAATGCACCAGTGAGTCATAGGCTCACTGACTGTAGAACCCAAAAGAGAGGTAAGTTCACGAACTAAGTAAGCATGCTTAGAAATCTAAACAAAAGTCATTGTTCTAAATTTTACATGTACATTCTGTATGTCTTCTATGTCTGCATGAATACATACATGTTAGAGATACATTATATACATATGCGTAGACATGCATTCATACACACGCACACTTATCGTGGTTCTCAGAACCTTCCAAGAAGTTGAATCATCTCAATTTCTCTTTCCTACCTAAAAATGATGACATGAAGAATAATGGAATGTTAACATTGATTGTTAGTCATTTGATTGTTAGTCATCTAGCCCAACTGGCTTTTTTTGCAGATGAGGAAACTGAGACCAAGATAGTGCCTATGGTTTGCTCATAGTCTCATAGCTACCAAGCGGGTTCCTAACTCGCTCAAGAGGGCTCTCTCATTGTGTGAGTGACTACGAGCTTCAATCGTGTTGCTTCATTTGCTACATCAGCATCTAACCCTTCTGTACTACCATTTAAAAGTCAGCACCCTATAAATGTCATCTGAATGTTTCCTATAAGTTTTCTGCCCTTCTACTTCCACCCATTCTCCAAAGTAAATTCTTTAACTGGCAACTTTGAAACTCGTTACAATCCAGAACACTACTAGGGTTTTACATTTTTAGCAGCCTAATGATGAGGATGTAGGACTTTCTGTGCTGGTCCCTCAGGGGTTTCTATTCTGGGCATCTATTAAACCTTGCTGTAGTCTGAAGTATATTCGACCTTTCTGTGTTAAAAAAAAATCAACTTAAACTTTATACATAAATTTATGTGTGTATATATACACACTTCCCTCTTTTCTATCTATTAAAGATTCAGAAATTATCAACATTTGAAATTGAAGATACTTGTCAGCTATTTTTCTGTGTTTGGTGAAAAAAGAGAAGTCATTACCATCATAATTAAATTTTTTATTTAGCTAAATTTGAGACTTCTTAAAAATCTTTTCTACTTTGAAGTCTATTTTTCAGTTTAATTAAAGCACTAAGGGTTTTTTATTTTACTCTCACTGGAGATAATCTTAATCTATTCACAGTGACCTTTTCTTGTGCAAATTAGGTGTGCATGCTTGTTTAAGCAAATGGTCCTTGCATGACGTCTCTTCTTAATGACGGGTTTATAATTGAAAATTGGCTTACTCCCATATGCCTAGTTTGTATGAGAATATAAAAATAGATGTGGACTTTAAAAATATAAATGTATATATCAGTATCCCAAAAAAAGAAGGAAGAATCCAGTGCCTTCAGGCTATGATTAAATTAGACTATTAGAGTCAAAAAATGCTGGTGACATATGCTACTGTCAAAGTCACACCTGTCTGCTCAGCATTGGAAGCTCTTAAAAAATGAGAGTGATTTTTACCTTGACTGTAAGAATCAGAGCCTTCATAGGACATGAGCCATCTCTAGTTTCCCAGGTTTTCTTAAGCTCATAATGAACTTGAAGCTTTGTGTTCAGGAATGTGTTTGTGGTAATCACTTTTAAAGTGACAGTCTTAAAAAAATTAAATGCTTTTTTTATCCTTCCTAAACTTCACTGACAAAAAGAGGCAGGTGACACATTATATTTTATATTTTTTCAAAATACAAAACCACTGTGGTATTTGAGTAAGAGAAATAATCATCTGTTCTGCATTCTACTTTCCCTTACTCCTTACTATTTTTTTCCTCTCTCATCATTCCTCTATCCCCCTTCTTCAAGCTAACTTCCTTCTTTCTCACCTCCTTTTTGTACTGGAATTCCTATCAGCTATTCTTATATATCAGTATTTAACTGGAGTAAGTGGATATTCTTGGTTAAATGTAGAAACTCCAGCTGAAGAACAAAACAAATGTCATTTTGTCCTTATGATAGAGGTTTCCCCAGCAGTTTTTAATAGCATGGTTTCGGTGGTAGAGAACAGTTTAACTGAATGGCTTGTCCTTAAAGGAGAAGGAGAAGATGACACAGCAGGGATTTTTTTAAACCTATGGGGCAACCTATTTTAATGAGATGTAAAACTCTGATTTTGGAAGCAAAGGCTAGGCAAGGCAAATTGTTAGGACTATCAGATTTGTCTTTTTTATATACTGTTTGTCCAACACAACTGTTCATACTTGTTCTCTTCATGCAACAAAACCCTTTCCCCAAAAGGGAAATTTAAGAGCCCTCCCTCCCCAGGACCCTGCTGCGTTGCTTTGGGTAAATTTATGCAAGTGTTCACATACCCAGTGCTCAACCTTACCCACTTTCCTACTGGGTCTTTGTTTATTGATTACACCTCCTCTCTTTCTAGGTATGATTATCGAGAAATGCTGCACAATGCCACTTTCTGTCTGGTTCCTCGTGGCCGCAGGCTTGGGTCCTTCAGATTCCTGGAGGCTTTGCAGGTAAGAGAACTTGAAACTTCCCAGAATAGGGCTGAGGACTGAAGTCAAAGTGGGTGGTACCTCTCCTGATATAGCTAAACAGAAGGAAAAGTTTCCCTGAAAGATCTGAAGTTTTTCCCAAAAAAATTTGCAACATTTTTACTAGGTAGGGGCTGGAGGAGGATTCACCCACCACCTTTGGACATGAGAAGGTTAAATAGTCTTGCCACTGGGAAGGTAGCCACCATCAGGGACATGATTGCAAATAGAAGGCAGGTCTGATTACCAATCTTGCCTGCTGGGCTCCTGAAAGGGACCCTACTCTTTCCCTGGAAGCTGATCTCAAGAGCAATAAAAATGGTATATTGCTGGCATTCCCCAATCCCAAATTCTCATCTCCATCTTAGCCTTGTGTTACTTGGTTCCTCTATATTCTGAGAATGTTGTCCCTCCCCTGATGGTGACACTACTTACTTGGCCCCTTATTCCAAACCTCTGCAATTCAAAAGTCCTGCTTCATCTCTGGAGCCTGTATGGAAATCTCTCTGCTTATCAACCTCACTGCAAAAATGCCTCGTCCTGCTGAGACATTGTCCATGTTACCTAGAATTAGCAAGAGCCTTCTTAGATTGCAAGGAAAGCGCACTGTACCTCCCTCATCCTGCATCCCCATCATCTTCCTGCTGTGTCCCTTCCTCCTCTGAGCTCTACACCTTCTCTAAATCTGCAGTACTTTATCACTTTCTGCCTCTGTCACTCTAGCTGCAAATCTTCTGTCGTGTCCTCTGACAGAAGAACTTCCTTCTCCTGAAAGTCTTTTCCAGGGCAGGATGTGTGTGCTGTGAAGCGTGCTGTCTCTTAAGTTCTTGCAGCTTCCTGGGGTGTTGCATGGAGAAAATGTTTCTCTAGTTTGGATTCTGGATTATTTGGAACTAACATGTTTTCATCAGCCTATTTGTGTGGATTGGCTATTAGATCCAGGTGGCAAATCATATGAGTGTGCTTTGCATCACTCCACTCTAAAGAAAACAAAGTTCTGGGTTAGGTGTTTGCAGAACAAGGAAAAGGTGGACATCTTGTAAAAGTCCAGTCCACAAAGTGCTACATAGGAAGGCTGGGCTCAATTCTGCTTTTTATTGTTCATGACATTGGAGTAAACCAATTTGGAAGTGGACCTGTGGCACTTCCCTTGTCAAAACCATTTATATTCAAGGTGGGTTTTATGCTTGGATCTTGTTGGTGAAAGCTTTTGTTACATTAATAAAACTTCTGCAACAAGGGCAGTTGTCTCCATGGAAGTAAGGTCACCCAAACCATGTACTAGAATAGAAATGGGTGTTAGCATTCTAAGGCAAGACTTGCAAATTTTAAAACTTAGTTTAGGTGCATACAATCTCATATGTCTTGATGAATACCTAAAAGCTTAGTTTCTTTCTGGCCTGAGCAGTCCGAGACCCAAGTAATCGAATTTGTACTGATTCCACTCCTGATTGGAATGACTCCTGTTGTCGTTCTCCTTACACTCACGAAGTCCCTTTCTTTGCCCAGGCTGCCTGTGTTCCTGTGATGCTCAGCAATGGATGGGAGTTGCCATTCTCTGAAGTGATTAATTGGAACCAAGCTGCCGTCATCGGCGATGAGAGATTGTTATTACAGGTAAGGAAGGGGCTGTGGCCTTCAACAGAGCTGCAGATTATTGCTGTCCCCATCCAAAATTTCAAAGAAGGTGAATCCAAAAGGTCAGTTCTATAAAAGAAATTTTATCAGAAGAAAATTGCCTGTGTCATGGTGAATATGAAGTCATTTAATATGATACTGTTCACTTTCCAACACAAAATCTGCCCAGCTCCACTGAATATATTCTGAAAAGTGAAAGTTGCAGGTAAAGAACATGAGCTTTGATGGTGAGAAGAGGTAAGATCTCTACCTCTTTCAGCACCATAAAGTTTTAGAAATAATGCCATAGGGCCTCTTCAGGTTCCTTTCCTATTTCCAAATTCACTTCAGACTAATTTTCAGAAAGCAGACTCTCTAGGATGGTTCTTATGCTCGTGCTGTCATTACTCGAATGATCCGGTCAAGGTGCCTACGTAAGTGCTGTTCTTCGATGAATATTTAGAAGAGTGGCCCTTATCGAAATTTGAACTGCTTAAGGGAGGGGGAATACAATACACACAGAGAAATCCAAGAGCAAAAATTTTCAGTGAGGATTTCTAGAGCTTCTTTGTGCAATGTTTCAGGTTCACCATAAATTGTCATATTCTTCTTCTCTGAAAATTATAGAATATTTAATTTTTTCTTTCATGGCATTGTAGACTTTATCTTTAAACCATCACAAATATTTATTCTTTTAAAAATTTTTTGATATCCAAAAAATTGAGTTTCTGACCCTGTTACTGATTCTATGTTGTGCTGCTATCCTGTTTCCTAATGGACTGGTGAAGGAATGCCATCCTCTCCCCAAAGTAACATGAAATACCTGTAACAGAAAGAGCAGTGGGTTAAGCAAGCCTAGCTGACCTCAGCTTCTGAAACATTCCTTTTGCCTGGACTTCAGGTCTGTGGTCTTGGTAGCCCTGAGACCTCACGAACAAAACCAAAGAGAAATAGGTGATCTGGAAGTGGCAGAATCTATTCATTGCAGATAGCTCATTCTGCCCTAAACAGAACTTGCTTTCTTAGGTGTTCACTGAGGAACATTTTGGAGGTTTTGTGAAAGGGTTACATTACGGTCATCATTCCCCATGATAATTCCCTGAGCACATCCGTGCAGACATACCAAGGAGAGGCTCGCTCCCTACACAGAGATAGTATATGCCTGAATCACTTGTGAAAGGCCAAATAAAAGTGATATGTGTGGTTCTTTTCCAGTTTTAAAAAGTAATAGATGCTCATTAAGGGAAATTTGGGAGGTAAAAGAAATGGGATGTGTCAGTAACAGGTTTTTTTCCCATTTACGTACCAAGGCCCCCATGAATCTGACATGAACATGTTGGGAATTTGTCTTGGAGATGGGAAGCATTTTAGGACACTTGATTGTGATTGTCCAGTGTCTACCATTTCACCAAAGTTGATGGTGTTTCACCTTCTGAAGCAACTTTTTTTCTTAACTGAGGATTGTGTTTTTTACCCCCTCCCACCCCAAACTTGCTGGTATTTTTCCTTCTCATCTGCAGTCTGTTTTGCACAGCTGCCTCCATATTGAACAGTGATTGTACTGTCATTAACAGTGGTTTTAAAGAGTTGGCACTGAGCCTGAATGTGTGCACTGGGAAATGTTTTTGTTTTGTTACAATTTTTCATTTCCTGTTTTAGAACAGCACCAATGCTTTTATTTGCATATATTCCTGTCATCCTGTCACTGAGAGAGAGTACTGTGGCTTTCTTATATCTATTTTGGTAGATCCTATTAGTTTTGTTACCAAACATGACCTTTTATTAAGACTTCATTGAGTTCTTCAACTTCCAAAACAATCCAGCCAAATAGGAATTAATCACTTCCCATACCTGTCTCTTACGACAGGCAGATTAATAACCAATAGCCAAACACCATTAAAACTTGGAAATCTGTCCTTTCAATCAATTGGAATTGTCTTCCAGAGCACTTTGCAGTCTATGGCCATGCCACCCTGAACATGCCCGATCTCGTCAGAGCACTTTGCAGAGTGCTGTCAGACACTTGTATCCTATGGTAGAACACACTGCACAGAAGGTAGCATGATCAAGATGCAGCTGTGTAAGACAGAAGATTGTGTTAGTAGATGAATTTATGATATTCCTCTTGTCCTTTCAGAGCCAAACAAATTCAATGTTCTGGAGACCACATAACAAAGATAGCTTTAGGCATTTTCCTAATGAATTGGTTCCTCATGGCCATGATAAAACTGTGATGTCAACCTATATGACTCTGAGAGAATGTCATTGACATTTAAAAGGGGACATGATTATAAAAATTGCTCAGGATAATTTCTTTCTAGTTTTCCTTTGGCAATCTGGGTAATTTTCTCAGTGAGTAAATAAAAATAAATATTCTTTGACTTACCAAAGATTTATGCTACAACTGGTTACTTTACGTTCTCCAAAGACATTTTATTTTCTCTTGATCTTGAACTCTGATTTCAGGCAGTTTGCCTACCAGTGTTTCCTCTCTACCTGCTGCCTCCATATTTTATTTTTTAGTGTTATAAATCCAGATACACACTTTTTAGGCACAGATTTAGTAGTGTCTGATTTTGGACATTGCCAAAGCAAGTGAGTTTTTCTTCATTTCTAATTGTAAAGCAGTTTCATTGTTTCTCCCAAGAGAAGTCTGAATCAAAGCACTGCCATCTCCTTCCCCTCTAGTGGAAACTCAGATATAGTCTTAGTCAAATGTCATGGGCAACTTTCCTATTAATGCAGCTAACAGACCATTGCTCCTTCAGCCCAGGCTTTCCTATGCCTGACTGATTAATCAGCATTAGGGAGGCAAGCTTGCAGAAAGAGGTGAACACCAAAGGGCAGTTGCTAATCACAAGGAATCTCCCCTAAGATTATAGATTCCATAAATGAAATAGACCTTGAACTGTAGGTGAAATTAGGGAGCAAGCCCAGGAAACTTACCAGAATCCCAGGAAGTACATTTCAGAGCTCTGGACCTGAGCAGGTTCTTAGGCAGACTGAGAACTACCTTTGAACAGAATCCATTGATCCACTTTTGACTAGTCAGTAATGATAAGAGTAGTAATAATAAGCCCTAGTAATTGAGCTTCCTATGTTTTAGGCTTAGCACGGTATTAAGCACTTACATAATCTATATAACAACTTTATGATATTAGCTTACCCATTTTATAAATGAGGAAATGGAGTGTTTGAGAGATCAACTAACTTGCCAAAGGAAGCAAAACTCGCAGATGATAGAGCCAAGAATCCTACTTTGGTCTGTCTGACTCCTGTGCCCCTAGGCTGAACCTCTAAGCTACACTGCTATTGAAAATAGTGATATCCCCCAAAATGCGGTCTGTATACACAATGGAGTTTTATTTAGCCATGAAAAAGAACAAAATTATGTCATTTGCAGGAAAATGGGTGGAACCAGAGATTATCCTATGAAGTGAAATAAGCTAGACTCAGAAAGCCAGATATTGCATATTTTCCCTTGTATGCCAAATCTAGATTTTTTTTTTTAAAGGATATGAAATTAGAAGGGGAACTATTTGGAAAGAGGGAGGGAGCCCAATGGGAGGGGAGACATGATTCAGTAATGGGGTGGTGAATGTTATCTAAATACATTATTTACATGTATAAAATATCATGAAGAAACTCATTAAAATATACAAAAAATAAAGCTTTAAAAGTAATTCATCGTGGTGGTAGCTTCAGGTAATCATATTTGTTCCGACTCTTATTTCTTGAATAACTACTACATATAAGCTACTGTCCTAGCGTTCTAGCCTTAAAATGTACAGGAGGATGAATAGGACATAGGACTTCCATCAGAATTGTATAGCTTGGTTTAGAGTGGTATGTGGCTGAACATTCACAGTGTTTGAGAAATCCAGTCAAATTGGGGTAAGGGCTTAGGGCAGAAAGAGCAATCTATGGAGTGCAAAGGCTCAAAGAGGGAGAGAAGAGGGATGTGTACATAGAAATGACTTCAGGTTGTATAAGGAAACTTATCAACATTCTTTAAAAAGCTCTTTTATAGACATTTTATAGTTCCTTGGGTGGCAGATCTTAGACCTGCTAGGAGAATAAAGACTTTTGGCCTTTCCCCAAGGCCAGTAGCTACTTTTCTGTAAAATTGGGTTGTGCAAGGTTGAGGATTTCTAAGGCTCTGAAAGGAGGAAATAGCAATTGTTACTGCAGGAACACCTTAAGCAATAGACAAGCTGCTACTGAATTTTAGAAGTGAACTAAGTTAATGGCTAACTTTCACGCATTAAAGGCTTTTGAGACTTACTCCCTGGAAGCGCAGTTTGTACCGGCATTTCTTAGGGACGTTTCTACTTGGGGGTTGGGAATTTTTAGTGAATCAGTATGCTAGAAGCTGAGTGCTATGGAGAATACAAGTATAACCTAGTGGGTTGTTTGATCACATTTCTCTGTTTTACAGTTGTAATTCCTGTGTGTTCACCTTATGTTACAGATTCCTTCTACAATCAGGTCTATTCATCAGGATAAAATCCTAGCACTTAGACAGCAGACACAATTCTTGTGGGAGGCTTATTTTTCTTCAGTTGAGAAGATTGTATTAACTACACTAGAGGTAAGTAAAACTATTTGGCTCACAATCTTAAATAATGGTCCTTTATTCCTTTACATGACCTCTGTTTTGCTATTGCTGATGTGTGGTTGGTCAAATGGGGCAAAACCAAATTTTCTTTACTTGGATGTATCAGTTAGTTCCTGTATCTGCATTGCCAGGCCCAAGAAAATTCTCTTATTTCTGACAAACTCCAAGAGCAAAACTGACATGCAGAAAAACTATGCTTGTGAGCACAGAGACTGCCTTTGTCTGACATCATTTCGGGGATATGTGGGTAATGACTGTCTTCCTGTCATTCACATTCAATGACATCTTTTGAAGACATTTTAGAGCCCATTTAGAGAAAAAGATAATGACAAGTAAGGGAAAATCTTGTACTACTCTAAAACTATGAACAGTTTAGTGAGCACAATAGTCTGATGACATTAAGGAACACAAAATTAATTCTGAAGATGTGTATACAGCCCATCCAACCAGCATCTTTGATGCAGGATTACATAAAGAGAGAAATCAGGATTACACCCAACTGATGCAGAAAGTGTTAAACTTTGTAAAAACAGAAAACATCATAGACAGATGGACACCCCTTTTAAGGCAGAAAGAAAAAAGGAAAGAGAAGTATGAAGATGATTAAAGCCTTTGGAAGCAGAGCAGATAGCAGTGCCCTGAGGCTACACCAAAACAGTGCAAAGAACTAAGACTTAGCAAACTATACACTCAGGAGTTACAGGCCTGCAGGAAGGGAGAACAAGCAGAGATTCTCTGGTAAAATTCAGCACAGAGGTGGCTCAGGTGTTCACAGAGGAGGTGGGGCTCTTTCTCACTACACTTTGGAATATTTTCTTGAGAAAATGAATACAATTGCTCCAAAAATGAATACAATTTGAAGCATATACACAGGTCTGTGAGTAATACCAAGGAAACTGAAGTCACCCTGTTGGTCCACAAGATGGTCTTCTTCCAATGTCATATCAGAATTAGTGCTGGGCATATCATACCTCTTCCTAGCCTGGGCTCCTGTACCCACCCTGAGGCAAATGTCAGTGTTCTGTCAGGGTCACTGTGTGTTTTCTTCATCCTGGAGATGGATGATCAGAACTACCTAGGACCCAGCCTTACTATCCCCATGAAACCATCAGGCTCATAATGGCTTCCAGGGCCTTTCTTATTCCTCCAAAAGCATTGTCCTCAATTAAAATCTATTCCATTTTCACTTCTGTTCATTACAGCAGATTTAAGTATTTTATACTCTGCACTTTTCTTCAATTCTGTTGTCTTTCTAAGATCCTTCCTAAAGAAAATTGACTGTTAATTTTTTTTCCCACTTTGGAGTGGAGAATGTTTTTTATCAATAAAGTACATGTTTATTTTAGACAAAACATAAATAATCTACCCATACAAAACCACTATTGACATACCACAGATCCATATAAACCGTATACGTTCGTTTTTTTAATATACAAATTTAAAATTCATTGTAATTTTTAATTTAAGTTGTCTGTCTGTACTTACATTATCTTTTTTCTGCTTAAATAGCTATTGTTAATATTTTAGCATATTATTAGATTATTGGTTTTCGTTTTTGTTTTCACCCTTTGTTTGTTTGTTGTTGTTTGTTTTTGTACTGCTGGGGATTAAACCCAGGACCTTGCACATGCTACCACTGAGCTACATTCCCAGCCCTCAGATTTTATAGTTATTTTAATCATTTCTAAGTTATATTAATGGCTGTATAGTATTTCAGGTATGGTACCAGTTAACTTTTAAAATTGATTCCCAATTTGGGTTCATTATAATTGTTTCCAGCTTTTTCATTTATCCACATCATCACAGCAAATAGCCTCAAAGCCAAATTGTTGTGCAGATTCAAGATTACTTCCTTAGGATAAATCCCTTTAATGCAATGTCCTGGTTCAAAGAATATGACAAATGCTGAAATTTCTGATGTCATTTGTCAGTTTTCCTGCAATAGAACTAAACTAATTTATATTCCCTCCAGCTTATGAGAGAGAACCTGTTTTCATTATTTTCAATTATTTTTTCCACTTTTGCTAATGTTAGACATTATATTTTTAAAAATAACAAGTTGCTTTCTTAATTTCTACTTCTTAAAGTATTGGTTAAAACCAACATTTTTCACTTATTTCTTGCTCAGGCAGATCACAAAGGAAAAACTTGACATATTGTTGATTTTCTTCTTATTAATTTTTAGATTTTTTTATAATTAAAAATGTTAACCCCTGAACTCCTGTGTTTGACGTGTTTCCCCTTAACTTAATGTATGCCTTTCTGTTTTGTTTATGATTAGGTGATCTTTTCATCCGTAACCCCTCCATTTGCTACATTTTTTGAAAGGACATTTTGACCCATAGTTTTATTTATATCTATATAAATGCAAGATAACATTTTTCTAGTACATTCATGGTTGATTTTTTAATATCAAATAATTTAACTATTTAATCCAATTTGCTTTTATATATGTTCTGCATTGAAAATCGAACCTTTTTCTTATTTCCTATTTTTTAAATCTTCTTTTTATAAAAAAAAATTGTGGTCTAGTTGTCCCAATGCATTGCATTTACACTTTCTGCAGTATTTTCACAGGCCGCTTTTTTGCATCTTCAGGGTATTTCTGGTCTTTTTATTCTGTCCTTTTCCTATCCATTTCTGATATACCCAGATCACATTTTAACTTTTTTCACCTTAACATGCATGTTATGGAACCCTTTGTTTATCTGATCCGTCTTCTGTTTCTTCCCACTAGTGTTGTTTCTCGTTATTGTTTTTTCATAGATAACTATGAAATGCAAACAGGTCCTTAACCAAGCAATGACTTTCTGCATGTGTGCTAGAATACAGTTCAGCCTTTTTCTTTAGGATAGAGTCTCTGAAGTAAGATTCTTGAGCCAAAGAGTTTGCAAATCATATTAACCCGGACTCTCACAGACCATCTGGGCGAGACCCTCTTTTGCTACACTCTTGTTAGCCTTAAATATCATAATTAAAACATACACATATGCAACTTTGCTAATTTGACAGATGGAAGACAGTATCTTATTAATTGTATTTCTTTTGTGTTTGGTTTATTTCATAGATCTGTTTCTGGCCAATTAAGTTAGCAGTGTTGCATTATCCTGTAATAACAGGCGGCTGTGTTATATTCATCACATTAGGTCCTTAGGTCAAGTTGCTTTCATCTCTGAGCCTGGAAAAAGGTCTTCTTCCCCTTGGACTTAAGCCATACAGTTCTTCAGCAGCACAGTTGCTTTTTAAAACACTGAAAACCATACACTTCATTCAAATTTATAGCAGCTGTCAAATCTCTTTATATTGTTCCAAGATTGGATTGTAACAATTTGGCCTCCCAACCAGATTGCATAAGAGATACCATTTGCTTTTTTATCTTAATTCAGATCTCAGATTACCTTAGAATGCAACATAAACAGAAAAGCAGGGAAAATTCCAGGAAATGCCATCCGCATGCACAAAGAAACAAAGACAAAGTGTTCCAAAGAATAATTTAGGCACAATATATCAAAAATGCCTACTCAACTTAGAACTTACGCAGTATAAGTCATTCAGTGGGTGCTGGAGCTCCTAAAGTATGAGAATTATTCAAAGTTAACTTTAGACTGCATAGACTTGAAATTCTTGCTCAGGATCACCTGTGCTCAGACTCTAGAGTGCTGGGTCCTTCTTCTTTATTTCCTGTATTTAGTCCATGAGGATAGGATTACTGAGAGTTTAAAGAATATGAGCCCTAGAATTGTAGGAAGTACTTAGACACAAGTGAACACAGGATCCTTCATCTTTCTCTCCAAAGCCAAGGTGAAGTTGTTAGTACATTTCATTGTGCAGAACGCTGTCATTCTTAGGATTCTGTTAGTTTTTCTAGTCTGAGAAAACTTCTAATGCTGCATCTTGGAATTAAGGAGACACTTAATCAGATCTAAACTCTGTGGAGTTAGGTATATTTGTACAAATTGAAAAGAAATGATGGGGACAGCAGTAAGATTCTGCAAAGACGGTGTTCCTTGACAGATTCCATTATTACACAATAACCTGGCACTGAAGAATTAAACCACAGGAACTCAGAATTGAGGTGAGTCAAAGAGAAGTACACTGGATTATAATGATTTATGAAAACAGGTAATAGCAGCTATTTTGGGAGGAGTTTTATGAAGTGCTCCCATTTTCCCCTCAGTTATCTGACTACACATATTTCAAACCACAGTATTGTCCATACTTTTATATCATGTTATTTAAAAATCAATGAGATAATGGAAACAGACGATTGCTTCGGCTTTGAGCAAGGTAGCATGTGGTGACACTGTTTATATTAGGCAACATCGCTCTGGTGGAAAGACCAAGTGAGGCCCACATAGAACGTAACCTATGACCTATTATCCACCATTCTGAAAAAGAAGAGGTCACATTAAAAAGAAAAATAAGGAATCTTTCATTTTTTCCTTTATATTCACATTAATAAGTGTGATTTTTTTGAGGGTACCATTTGGGGCCTTAAAAAAAACTTCTCATATGTGTGTGTATCTGTGGATTTTCTGTATAGACCTTCAACAGAGGTCTATATATACTGTCTTCTTCCACAACAATGAAGCATGAACACTAACTGCCAATAGAAGATTCTGGAAGCTGTCCAGTATAGCGATAGAGAGAATTCATTAGGAGACAGAAAAGATGTAATGTTTCTACTTGCTGAAATCAGATCTATACTCTTTCAAACTTTTGACAAGGCAAGTTGATATAAACCTATTAGAATGATGTTTGGAGACGCATGTGAACACCCTTGACTGTTCATAACCTTTTGCCAAAGCCCTAAAGTATTAATCCTAAATGTGGAAAAAATTTATTCACATTAAATATATTAACTTCTCTGCATGGAAAAAAGTGTACTACTGCTGGTCATTTAAGATAAGAAAACCATACATACTGTGGGGAAAATCTAACAGAGATAAAGATATGTTATATCATAGCTGTGTAAAAATGAAAAAGTGTATACCTAGAAAATGAACACAGAAATGAGAATTTCTTTTAAAGCAAGTCTTAAGTATAAAAACTTAGGCAGCTAGTGTTAAATTTTAAGAGGTTGTTATAATTAATGTGGTACTTTGTTTTATTACAAATGAGGAAAGAGAGCCATAAATGTGATAAATTGCTCGGCCAAGGTTAAGTTCAACATTTGCTATTGCCCTCATATCTGTACTGATAGCATTTTGTCAAGATCCATTTGGAAAGAGTCTAAAATGCCGACCAGTATTTCAAAAGAATACAATTGGGGGCTGGACGAGTGGCTCAAGCATAGGAGTGCCTGCCTAGCAAGTGTGAGGCCCTGAGTTCAAACCCCAATACCACCAAAAAAAAAAAGAATACCATAACTTTATATCCTATCCTGGAAATTTAAAAGATAACAACGTTGTAGTACTAAATCAAAAAGATAAGACTAATAACAATGTAAAGCATACCACTCAGAGACCCGAAGTGAGTGAGGACACACTTTGTGGCATCTGAATTTCATGCCGTTTGCTTGTAGGTTGGATTTACCATGCTGTCTGTTGCTAGCCCAGCTTATTAAGTGACCACATGCTGGAAAGCAAGAAAAGAGGAAGGATTTAAATGAGAAACTATAAAGGGAAATAAATTGACAGTGGATCTGGACAGTACACATGATAAAAGACTAGAATAAATGTTGTACAAAGTAGAATGGCTTGCCATGTAGAAACTCTCCACAACATGACAACTTTCTCATAATTAAAGCCTAGATGACAGCACTGTAACACATTCCTCTTGTACCACAGAGAGTAAACATCAGCACTGTGGCTGGATTCCTAAAATCTTCAGATTTCTTCTTCAGAAACTTCTACCTAGCCATATAAAATTAGCAATTTTGCTCTGAGTAAAAGACAAAATACAGAAATTGTTGAACTAAGTAAGATATTTGCATTCTTCTTAATTTCTTCCCTACTTCCTTCCTTGTCTCTCCTTAGGAAGATAAACATACAGTTTGCAAAGGTACATGTAGCTCACCTTATTACTTGTCAAGTCACCATGTGGAATAAGATGAATGTGTTAATAACTTAGCAAATAATAAAACTCCATTTAAAATGGTTTCTAGTTAAAAATCACACTGCATTAAGTGAGGACCTGGAAAATGATGATGTAGACCTTCAATCTCTTAAGACTTGTTTCTGGATTTTTAAATTTTTATTTATTTGGTGCTGGGGATTGAACTTGGCCTCACCTGTGCTAGACACACACTATACTACTGTGCTACATCCCCAGCCCCCAGGATTTTTTTTTTTAAGTACAAAAAAATTTGCTGGAAACATGAAATTCTGTATCAAGTTAATTATTTGCCAAATCATAACTTAATGAGAGGATGGTACAATTGCAAGAGTTTGAAAGTCACAGAGAAAAAGCCCTGAAGTGGGCTAATCACACTCAACTGACAAATGATTCAGAATGAGGGACTGTTGAACTCTAAATGTAGAATTTAATGATCTGCAAGGTCCCCAAATCCAAAGAAACTAATGAACTAGCTTGCTGTTATTATTCTTCATATGCCATGGTTTTTGTCCTCTTATGTAGGGTGTTTTAAGCAATTATTCACTCACTACATTTTGAGGCCGAAATACAGAAAACCCCGAAGTCCCACAATTGACTATAAAAGGAAAATGAAATACAACAAGCATATAAATCCTGACTTAAAAGAGATCAGTACCTCAGCAACAATTGAGAACGTGTCATGCCTTCAGTGCGCTTTCAGTTCAGTCCCTAGGCGGCCTAGGCTAATCAGTATCTGTGTGAACCAAGAACAGATCTACTGACAGGGATCTGGGTCCATGGTTAGATGCTCAGCCGTGAAGGACAGATTAACTGTTCCACACACTCGACTTGGAAATGAGCATGGACTCATTATTGTAGAAAGACAAAATAGAATTCATGGTTAACCTGAAGTTTAATTAGGAAACTCCATTAGCCATAATTCATCTCTTTTGCCTTACTGTTTTCCAGTGCCTGTCACTTCTCTTTGTCTTGCAGACATTTTTACCAATGGAGAATTAGGGGAGGACTGGGGAGAATTAGTACTTTGAATGCCATCATCCCTAAATTTGGGTCTCAATATGTGCCATGTTTCTGTTTTGTAGATTATTCAGGACAGAATATTCAAGCACATATCACGTAACAGTTTAATATGGAACAAACATCCTGGAGGATTGTTCGTCCTGCCACAGTATTCATCTTATCTGGGAGATTTTCCTTACTACTATGCTAATTTAGGTAAGTGAATTCCTTCTAGATAACTGCCTTTGTTTACCTCTAAGCTATCATCCAGAACTAAAGCCCAACTTCTTGCTGATGTCTTGAAGATTGCCGTCTAAGCCCTGATAAAAATGATACATCAATAATAGGAATTATAAATCCAGCAGACTGCTGGGCGCTGGTGGCTCATATCTGTAATCCTTGCTATTCAGGAGGCAAAGCTCGGGAGGATCATGGTTCAAAGCTAGCCTGGGCAAATAGTTTCTCAAGACCCTATCTCAAAAAAACCTATCACAAAAAAGAGCTGGCAGAGTAGCACAAGGTGAAGTCCCTGAGTTCAAGCCCTAACTGCAAAAAAATAAATCCATCAGACTGTTGAAAAATAAATAAATAAATAAAACCTCTTTCTTACCTGAGCAGCTACTCTTTATGTTTAGTACAGTTATTTCCTGTTGAGAAATAGGTTCCCTAAAGTATGCATTATTTTGGGCATGACATGGATTAGCTATAAACTTAAGTCTCATCATATATAAAATGGAGAAGAGTTATACCTAACTTTTCTTCACTATCCCACTTTTCTGTACTATACTAAGCAAAACCCAAATTGATAAGGAGAGAAAGCGGAAGTAGCTAAGAATACGTGACAAGGGAAAATGTATTCACTCCTTCACCATTTATTATGTTCCTCTTAGGTGCTAACGTGATGCCAGGTGGTAAGAAATAAAAGGTCAAATAAGAGGCAATCTCTGCTTTCAAGCAGCTTTTAATCCAATCACAGTGGGAAAGGGAAATGGACAGAGGAATGAAACTCTTAAAAGGCTACCATGATTGCCTTAGACGTTTGAGTAGTTAGAGCCCCAGTTGCTCTCATGTTTGTATCATCTTGAATATTTCACCTCACAGTACAGCATTTTTCAAATTGATATGGCAAAAAGACTCAGATTTTCCACTCCATGCTATTTTTCTCCAAATCAATTGCACCATTTTTTTTTTAAAGCTGTACCTATTTAGCTTAAAACCCATAAGGTGAAACTGAGAGAAATTTATGGCCTGAAGTATCCACCAATTATAAAGAACCGTATAATCTGAACCAAGCATTTTGGGGACTATATCAAATTCATTGAACAGTCCCAATTTAGTAGTTGGGTGTTTAGAATTTAGTAATTGTCCAATGAAGGCAGTGATTAAGAATGTCTATATATTTCTTGTAGAGTATTGTGGTCTTTATTTGAAGACAGCACATAGGAAGTGTTTAACCGATGCTTCTTGAACTAAAAGATGAAAACCTAAAAGTAGTGACTTGTTCCCACTGTTACAAAGATAGTTCCTCAATTGTGTTTATTCTTCTAACTTTAATGTGTATTTATTTAGTTGGGGAGATTAGCCTCTTTCTAATGTACAATTAAAGTGCTTTTTGAATGATATAATTTTCCCTACAAATATTTGCACAATCATTTTGCCATTATCCTATTGATATCAACGTTTAACTTAAATGCCCCGCACTCTTTTGTTCACATCTAAGCTAAGCGCCAAATTGGTGAGTGTAACTAATGAAGTTCTAAAAGGCTCTTAACCTGTTTCTAATTTCTTGGTGAGTTTTTGTGGGGTGACTCGTCAAGGGAAGTCACCTCATTTCTCTCTCTTTGGTGCAGTTGTTTTGCATATTTATCCTACTTTTCTACCTAGGACTTCAAAGCTCACAGTGGACAGAAGTCTGTATCACATACTTTTTGTCTCAGCTGTGTCACTGCTACACAAAAAAGAGATTCTTGGAGTAGAGGCTTCCTTTCCAAAATAATGACGATTACGATGACGGTGGTGGTGGTGGTGGTCAGGATGGTGATAACAGCTAACACATATTGAATATTTATTACTTGCTAAGTCCTATTCTAAGTGCTTTTATGCATTCATTGACTTGATTCTCACAGCAGCCCCATAAGCTTGGCTTTGTTACTAGCTGTTTCACAGCTGTGGAAACAGAGGGTTGAGTAATTTTCCGAAGTGTCACCACCACTAAGCGGTAGAACTAAGATTCAAACCTAGACAGATTCTGGATGCTGGTTGTTTTTTTTTTTTTAGCCTTTCCTGTTTAGTAGTTATGATTTGAAATACTATTAATGAGGCAAAACCCCTTAATTGCATAATTAAGAATCAGTACATGCAAATACCCTGGGAGGAGCAAGCACATTTACTTAAACCCATATTAAGATACACAAGCAGAACTTTCTTGAGGTACGTTTGCATATGCTGTGTTTAGACAATAGGTAGCTGAAAAGCCCAAGGGAGATCAAATCAACATCACCAAGGGCAGGAAAGGGTGTACAAGGACCTGGAAATGGACATTGATCTGTAAATTATTGAGGTCTATAGATTGAGGCAGTAGCTAAGTAGCAGCTTTTCACCTTGTTTCTGTTCTGTCAGGACATAAGAAGCAAAGGAAAAATATGCTAGAAAGGAACATTAGCTCCAGGGTGAAGCAACAGAGCAAGAAGGAGTAATTTTCTCAGTCTTGTTTTTCAGTGCTCCATTAGGCTCTTCTCTCCTCTCCATTTCAGGTTTAAAGCCCCCCTCCAAATTCACTGCAGTCATTCACGCGGTGACCCCCCTGGTCTCTCAGTCCCAGCCAGTGTTGAAGCTTCTCATGGCTGCAGCCAAGTCCCAGTACTGTGCCCAGGTGAGTGCACTTGTCTTCAGCTCAGTAGGTCAGAGCACCCTTGCTCCTTACCTGTTCTACATTTGATTTCCCAGGACTCAGTGAGCATCATCCTTTCGTTTGAGGTGCCTCATCACTCCCAAACAACTTGGAGGTTCTCAGAAGTGAAATCTGGCACAGGTTTAGGTGGATTTCTGAAAGCCATTGCGCTGGTATAAGGTTCACACCCACTCACACACACACACATATACATACACACACACTCACTCTGTGTCTAAAGAATACATAAGTATAGGGTGTCAGGTGTTGTGGCATATACTGTAATCCCAGCTACTCCAAAGGAGGACACAGGCAGCTCTCAGGCTAACTCCAGCCCAGGCAAAGAGACCCCATCTATAAAACAAACTAAAAGCAAAGGAGCTGGGGGTTTGGCTTAAGTGGTAGAGTGCTTGCCTAACAAGTGCAAGGTGCGAGCCCTGAGATCAATCCCCATTAAATAAACAAATACAGAAATGAATATAAGCACATTATTTTGGTTTCATCATTCTTTATTATTGTTGTACTGGGGGTACATTGTGACATTTACCAAATATATACCATAGTTGTATTCATCCCTTCCATCAATCTCCTTCATTCTTCTTTATTTTTTTTAAATGTCAAAATGTCAGCATAGCATCAGAGAAGCCAGAACACTAAGTTTCAATAGAAGAAACACTTGTTGGCATCAGAAGACCTCCACTTTTCTTTCACAGTAATCATGACTAATGAGAAAATGTCAAGTAGAAGATGACAGCTATGGTAGCAATATTTTCCAAATCAGTGTCACTCCCAGACTAGAGCAGTGGTTTTTCTGATTTGTGAATTAGTGTATCAAATGAGGAAAGAATGAAATCATGTTCAAGTGTGCATTTTGCTAACTAAATGCCTTTATTGGAAATCATAAAGTCACATAAAATCAGCAACCGTTACTGATGAATCCAAAGCATGAGCTCAGCCTACTCTATCTTGTTTTATTTAGCCTACATTGCCTGGTATAGCACAAGTTCACAGCAGATGTTCACATGTTTAGTATATATTTTTATTTAACTTGACCAGAGTCTCTATCTCACTCATTGTCTTTAGATATTGGAATTTAGGAAACCACTCCATTAAACTCTGCCAACCTTGAAATTACTTCTTTTTCCTCCAGCTTTCCCTATGCCCCTGAGCATAGTTCTTTTAGGTTATTCTTTCTGTCCTCTTTTTCTGGTTGTTGAAGTGATGTGGTTCTGAAAATTGTATGAGAATGAAGGGGGACAAGAAAGAGTATAGGGGTGAAAATGATCCAAGTATTTTATATGCATGTATGGAAATATCACAATGTAACCCCTATAGTGTACAATTAATATTCACGAATAAAAAATGTGGATGGGGCTAGACATGGCAGCTCACGTGTATAATACCACCTACTTGAGAGGTAGATGCTGGGAGAATCACAGTTCGATGCCAGCTTGAGCAAAAAGCTAGTGAGACTCCCATCTCAACAAACTGACCAGACATGGTGACTGAGGTCCATAATCCACCACACAGAGGCATAGGTAGAATTGTGATCTGCGGCATATCCTAGGCAAAAACACTAAATCCTATCCAAAAATTAAAGCAAAAACAAGCCTGGGGGAATGATTCAAGTGACAGAGTGCCTTCCTTGCAAGTGTGAGACCCTGAGTTTAAACCCCAGTACTGAAAACAAAAAAGTGGGACAAAAGGAGTAGCTAATTTGCAAAATATAAAAAAATTAAAAATAAAGTGAAATAAAATTCAGTTTTGATATCAGCCTTGCAGAGATCTCTGGTCCCTCCTTCTCTTTCTCTGTCTATAAGAAGAACTTTTGGGCTGGTGGAGTGGCTCAAGTGGTAGAGCATCTGCCTAGCAAGTATGAGGATCTAGATTCAAACCCCAGTACTACCAAAAACAAAACTAAACAACAACAACAAAAATTTGGGTCGGAGGGCTACATAAACACACCTAAACCATCCATCTTATGATCCCTGTCTTTCAGATAATAGTTCTATGGAATTGTGACAAGCCCTTACCAGCCAAACACCGCTGGCCTGCCACTGCTGTGCCTGTCATCGTTATTGAAGGAGAGAGCAAGGTAGGCCTGGAAGGGAACCAAAATGTGGAGCCACCATGGAAGTTTCAGTTCTCCCTGGGGCACTTTGGGTGCTGGCTACAAGACTTCCTTCTACCCCTAAGAGCGGCCAGGCCTGGATTGTATTTACTAACACTGCGCTTGACTCAGAACCTTCTTAGTTTTGACAGCCATCGGCTTCTGAATCAGCACAACCTGGGTCTTCATACTAATCCTTCAGTAGCTTTTGACTTTGTGGACTTTGTGCATATACTTAAGTTCTTGGACCCTCAGTTGCCTCATTCACAAAATGGAAATAATAATGCGTACCTCCCAGGGTTGCTATGAAGAGTAAATGAATTCAGGCCCTGGCAACATTACCCTTTCCATAAATGATGTGGATAAAGATGAGGTTGATGGACGATGCACGAGGTTTGCTTAGCTGATTAATCCAAATGAGTTATGTCTTTTGGGACATAAGTTCTCCTTCATAGCTTTCTTTAAAGGATAATTCACCTGAGTTTTGCTTTGATGCCTGCTCTAGACTCTCTCTAGAGCAGCCCCACTGGCGTCCCCTGTTTCCATTCTCCAGTCCACTATGCCTAGAGCTGCCTGATCATCTTGTGGCCTTTTAGGGGTTCCATTTGCTAGTGTCTGAGTTTGACATTTGAAGCCATGTGTAACCTGGCCCTGGCCAGCCTTCCAATCATCTCTGTCATCGTCTTCTTTTACAGACACCGTACCCAACTACCCAGATTGCTTTGTGTCCTTCCCTACCTCTAATTTCTGTCTTGCCATTTGCCCTAAGTCTTTGCTGCCCTCCTAAAGCAAATATGTATCTTTTCAGCTCCTCTGCTACCTCCTTCTTGACATTTCTTCCACCATTGGCAGTCAGACATCAAAAGTGAACGTGTTTCTTCAGCTGCTGAGTGTTGCTTTCTTGTAGATCTTTCCCATTGTGAAGAAATCAGCCAGCACTAAACAAAATTGAGATTGATGAATACATATTATCTAAGAGACTTCCTTTTCCAGCCCCCAAGGAGTCAGGTCATGAGAGATTGGCTCATACTAAGTAAAATATCCTTGAGCCAAAATGACAAAAAATATCAATTTATTAGGTAAAACCATTTGAAATCATCATTTGACTCAACAAAAGTGGCAATTTCATATGCTTCAACATAACGCGATGAGGATTTCATAGTCCTGTGGAGAAAAAGATGGTCAGTGCGTTATCTATTGAATTCCCATTCATGATACCTACTGTGTGCTGCACTGTGTAATAGACTTGCAAGTCAGTAGGGAACATGACAAATATAGTAACAGTATTCATGGGGCTGGAATCAAGCACAGTGGTTGTCAGAGAGCTGGTTGGTGAGCATTTAATAAGAAAAGATGGGCATTAGGACAACCAGAGGCTTCCTTACGTTAGTTTTCTCATGCTTGTGAATTCATCTCATCATATATATGGTTTCACAAAAAGGACTGGCTTATAAAACTCTCCTGCCTACAACCCCTTGTGTTCATCTCCTCAGTAGAATAGCCTCCCACAGAACCATAATGTGCCATACAATGTCCGCATCCCTGAACAGTGCTCAGATATATGCAGGCAAATTTGAACTCTGGGATTCTTGAGTGTTTTGTGTTTATTTGGGTGACCAGATCTCCTCTGGTCACCTTTGTTTGGATGTATCAGGATATTTAGACAGGATCCAGTCTGCCTAATTGGGAACCATTTGATTTCTTTAGGCAGCATTACATTTCCATGATGTGACTCATTGACTGACTTTATATTTTCACTCTCAATGAAAAGACACTCCCAGTTGTCCAATTGCCTTGTTTATAAAATGATAATGAGCTGGGTGCTGGTGGCTCAATGCCTGTAATCCTGGCTACTTAGGAAGCAGAGATCAGTAGGATTGTAATTCAAAGCCTGCCTGGGCAAATAGCTCACAAGACCCTATCTCGAAAACACCCAACACACACAAAAAAAAGAGGGCTGGCAGAGTGACTCAAGTGGTAGAGTGCGCCTGCCTAGTAAGGATGTAGCCCTGAGGTGAAACCCCAGTATCACCTCCCAAAAAAATTGGTGATGAAAATAATTGTACCTGTCTCATTGGCTTTATCAAATTCTCATTGGCTTTATCAAATTCTCCTAGTTATATCTGCATCTGGGCTCCTGGCAATTTGTTCAATCGTAGCCTCCACTCTGGCCAACAATTCTAGTGGGCCATGTGGTTTCTGTGCCTTTTCCCTGATTCTCAGTGCCCTGGGATTGTACTGCTTAGTGAAGCATTTACACTTCAGGCTTTATATTCTAGGGAATCTGGGCTAAGACATAGGCCCACTTTGAGGATGAAGTGAGATATTGCACATCAGATGCTAAGCCCTGTGCCTGTTATGCATATAACAAGGCTTCAATAAGTGCCAGCTCTTCTAAGCAACATTGCATTCATGATTTATGCTATGGGCTCTAGACTCAGGCTTACTTTTGTATGACTTAAGGTGAGTTACTTAATATCTGTGCTTCAACCTCTCCTTAAATACAAGGAAATAATAATAATACCAACAAATAAGATACCTAAAAGAATCAAATGATATCATATCCACAAAGGTACTGGGAAATATAACTACATCACAGATGCTCAAAAACATTGTGTGCTTTGTGTTTTTATTTATGTACATTTCTTATCTTCCCCACTATACAATAAACTTCTTGAATCTCGGTCATGTTTGTTAGTACCAAAGGAGTTGGGCTCTCACATGTTAGCAAAATATTTTTTAAATGAACTAGCAGGGCAAGCCCAATTCACTCAGCATTGACCTCTACATGAGGGCAGCTGAGGGAATGGATTTGAAAGAAACCGTCTATTTTTTACACCAAAATTTGGAAGTGGTGGGATAATGGGCTCATAACCTATAAATGAAGTAGGTTCAACAGAAAAAGGAAGCAGATTCCTTTAGATCCAAAGGTTGAGCCCATGATGAGGTAGAAGCCCCATGTCTTCCTTATTCTCCATCTTAAGAAGCCCCATGTCTTCCCTATTCTCCATCTTAAGGCTTCCATGTCTAGCCTTGAATTCAAAATTGATGTGTGTGCTGCTTTAGCTACAAAATTCTTGTCTTTGCAATTTTCCCCTGCAGACTGAACGAGGGAAAGGTCAGTATGCTGCTAAGCTGCCAGCTGGTGGTTTCTGCGTTACTCAGTGGACTTGTAAACAGTAGCAGGAGAATTGCTCCAGTCTGAGATTTCTGAGTGCTGTGTATATGGGGTTGCTGATTGCTTTATATTTTATTTTATTTTGAAAGCCTGAGAAGATTTTCTAAAAAGACACCCTAATCCAGTTGACAGATGTATGGGAGCCAACCCTGCAGTCACTTATATTGTAGGTCCATCCCAGGAGCTCACAGATAAGCATTGTGCTAGCATCAGAAGATCTCCAGGAGTTTCCAGCATGTAGCCCAGATTTGAATAGAGGCCCTTGAACAAGTTGGCTTCTTGATATAAGCATAGCTTGGGCTTCTTTTGGCAGCCTGTTAAGTGTCTTTTTTCCTCCTTTCCCTTTGTCTCCAGCATTCAGCCCTTCATTTCTTGGCCTCTGTGCCTTCAAAGTCAATGGCAAGCGTGTCCTGTCTCTCAGATCAACAAGTGTGTTCAGATCATTGTCATAACAAGGAAGGTGGTGAAGGTACATATGTCACATCTGTCCCTACATTCACTTTGAGGTTCTTTCCAAACCTGAGATGGTTGGAGCACAGTGGCTAAAAGGCTCTTCAGTCAGAAGACTCTTCAGTCATCAGGGAAGAAGTCAGAGTTCCATCTTAGGCAAAATATGTAACCTTTCTTTATCCCAGTTTCCTACCCTATAAGATAAAATTATTGTAAAGATGAATGAGACAATCATAAAACTACTTGGAACATTTCCTGGCCCATACTAAATGTTCAAAAAATATTAGTTAACATATGGTACACTCAACACAAAAGTAAGCTGGTTCTATCAAGAGGTGACTTTTCCAGCCTCTATTTTTCCAACTGATCCCCTCAACCCACAACCCCCCCCACACACATTTTACCACATTTTTAAATTGTCCAGAATTGATTCATATTCCACCTTCACAACTTTCTAAATCTGTGGACTATGTGTATTATTCATTGAAAATTTTTCTTTCAATAAACTTTTCATTTTAGTGAAATTATTTATAAACTGTTATTCCTACCTCTTATGGGTATAGCTATAATATATATGTATATGTGTATTCTTTATAATCTATGCTAGAATAAATATGTATTTAAATTTATAAATGTTTGCACACTCCTACGTTAGTCTGACCTCCCAGTGGTGTGTTCCAGGCTTGGAATCATTGCCCCACTCTTTCCTACCCTCTGGTTCTTTCTTTTGTCTCTTTGCATTTGCTAGTTCCTGTCAGCCATTTGTATTTGTGCCTGGCGAATTCCTACCTATTAATGTTCTGCTGAAATGTCACTACTTCTATGAAGCCTTCATATCTTCTTCCTGGCAGCTGGCTGTGCCATCCCCTGGTCTCCTGACATTTTTCACTTTGAGTTAAAACTAATCATCTGGTTATTGGTTTCTACACACTTTGAGTTCCTCAAAGACCGAATGTATATCTTATTTATATTCATCCTCCCTTTGACCAGCAAAGTGCCTGGTACACCAAAGGTGCCCAATAATTGTTGATCAAAGGAGTCTTTACTGGTAGGAAGTGAACATCTTTCTATGTGGAGGGATGACATGATAGTGGAGCATTCTTTTTTCTGTGTGTGTCTGTGCGTTTTCTTATTTGCTTTTTTTTTTTTACTATAAAAATTTTTATTAAGATATATTCATATACATGGGGAAGATTCAGAGTCACAATTCCAATCGGACTTATGTTGTTAATTACTTATATTTCTCCCATCATCTCCCCCTCAGTCCGCTCCCCATCGACCCAAAGCAATTGCAAGAGGTTTTTCAGTTCTGTTTCATATAGGTATATGAAGTCCATCAACCATATACTGTCTCCTTAATCTCCTTCTTTCACCCTCCCCCCTCCACTAGTACCTCCGACTGCACACACTGTGCCTATTTTACAATCCTGGTTTTCGTTATTAATATTTTAAGTTGAAGTTCAAAGGGGTGTCTCAATGTATGCCCACTGTGGGTGTGCTATACTTTGGGCTGTTTAATCCCTTCAGTTGCTCTCCCTTACCCCTTTACCTCCTGTCCCCCATTTTTCAACAGCTTTCAGTGCGTGTCCTTATATCCTCTACCTTCACATCTTATGTTATACAATATTACTGATGCTCTATCATTCGCTCTTCCTTTCTCTCTTTCTCTGTGCTCCATAGAGTATTTCCACTGTTACAAACATGCTCTGCTTCTGAGTTTATATATGATCATGCTTGTTTTTGTGTACATGTTTATATTTTGGATCTGTCTTCCACATATGAGAGAAAACATGCAGCTTTTGTGTTTCTCATCCTGGCTAACTTCACTTAACATGATGTCCTCCAGTTGCATCCATTTTCCTTCAAACCAAATGTCATTATTCCCTGTGGCTGAGTAAAACTCCATTGTGTATATATACCACAATTTCTTGATCCATTCATCAGTTGTAGGGCATCTGGGTTCTTTGCAGAGCTTGGCCATTGTGAATAGTGCTGCAATGAACACCAGTGTACAGGTATTTCTACTGTATCCTGTCTTACATTTTTTAGTAGATGCCCAGGGAGCAGTATCACTAGATTATATGGCAGTTCTATCTCTAGTCTTTTGAAGAATCTCTATAATGCTTTCCATAGTGGTTGAACTAATTTGTATTCCCACCAGCAGTGTATAAAGATTCCTGTTTTCACCACATCCTTGCCAGCATTTCTTGTTGTTATTACACTTGATTATGGCCATTTTAACTGGGGTGAGGTGAAATCTAAGTGTTGCTTTGATTTGCATCTCTTTTACAACCAGGGAAGGTGAAACAGTTCTTCAGGCATTTACTAGCCATTTGTACCTCTTCCTTTGAGAATTCCCTGTTTCATTCATGTGCCCATTTCGTCACTGGGATGTTGATTCTTTGGGAACTGAGCTTTTTGAGTTCCCTATGGGTTCTGGGTATTAGTCCCTTATTAGATGAGTAGCTGGCAAAGATTTTCTCCCATTCTGTGGGCTGTCTCTTGAGTCTGGTGGCTGTTTCCTTTGCCATGCAGAAGCTTTTTAGTTTGATGCAGTCCCATTTGTTCATTGTTTCTCTTAGTTGCTGAGCCTTTTGAGTTCTGTTTAGGAAGTCGTTCCCTATACCTATCTGTTCCAGTGTATTTCCTACTGCTTCTTGGAGTTGTTTCAAAGTTTCAGGCTTTATATTAAAGTCTTTGATCCACTTCAAGTTGATTTTGGTACTGGATGAAAGACAAGGATCTAGATTCAGGCTTCTACATGTGGATATCCAGCTTTCTCAGCAGCATTTGTTGAAAGAGGCTGTCTCTTCTCCATAGTGTGTTTTGGGCTCCTTTGTCACAGATCAGTTGTCTATAGATGCGTGGGTTTATGTCTGGCTTCATAGAATGAGTTTGGCAGTGTTCCTTTCCTTTCTATTTCCTGGAAAAGTTTGAGGAATATTGGTGTTCTTGTTTAAAGGTTTTGTGAAATTCAGCTGTGAATCCATCAAGTCCTGGGCTCTTCTTTATAGGGAGACTATTACTGCTTCAATTTCATTTCATGTAATAGGACTACTTAGGTGGTTAATATCTTCTTGGTTCAATTTTGGTTGGACATATGCATCTAGGAATTTATGCATTTCATCTAGATTTTCCAGTTTACTGAATATAAGTTTTCAAAGTATTTTCTAATGATTCTTTGGATTTTGTTGGTATTTATGGTTATGTCCCTTTTTCATCTCTGATTTTATTAGTTTGGGTCTTCTCCCTCCTCCATTTTGTCAGATTGACTAAGGGTTTATCAATTTTGTTAATCTTCTCAAAGAACCAACTTTTTGTTCCATTGTTTCTGTATATAGTTTGTTTGGTTTTGATTTCATTGATCTCGGCCCTGATCTTTGTTATTTCTCTCCATCTGCTGGTTTTGGTTTGGTCTGTTCTGGTTTTTCTAGGAGCTTAAGGTGCCTCATTATATTGTTTATTTGAGAGGTCTCTGTTTTTTTAATGTAGGCACTTACAGATATATACTTTCCCTTTAGCACAGTCTTTGCTCTGTCCCACAGATTCTGGTAGGTTGTATTTTCATTTTCATTGGACTCTAGGAACTTTTCGATTTCTTCCCTTATTACTTTGGTCACCCATTGGTTTTTCGGCAATATGTTGTTCAGTCTCCATGTGTTTGAATATTTTCTGGGGTTTCTTTCATTTTTGAGGTTTAGTTTTATTCCAGTGTGATTTCATGTGATGCAAGGGTTTATTTCGATTTTCTTGAATTTGTTGAGATTTGCTTTGTGTCCTAAAATAGGATCCATTTTGGAGTAAGTTCCATGAGCTGCAGAAAAGATTGTATATTGCCTAGTTGTTGGGTGAAATACTCTGTTCTTATGGGTGGAGTAGGTCTGAAGTTTCTTTGCTAATCTTGTGTCTGATGACCTACCTATTGGTGACAGTGGAGTAGTCAAGTCTTCCACTATCATTGTGTTGGCATCTATCTGTGTCTTAGGGCCATTAGAGTATTTTTTAATGTAGATGGGTACCATTACCATTGTGTTTGGTGCATATATGTTAAGGATTGATATTTCCTCTTTATGAACTGTTCCTTTCATTAATATGAAGTGACCTTCATTGTCTCTTCTAACTGGAGCATTCTTTATGACGTGGGAGATGGGTGAATCTTCCTGAAACAAGACTCTAAAGTTACATCTCCTTTCCTCCCATTCCCTCTCTCCTGCCTACTTTATGCCTACTCTCCAGGTTATGAGCAGCCGGTTTCTGCCCTATGACAATATCATCACAGATGCTGTGCTCAGCCTTGACGAAGACACTGTGCTTTCAACAACAGAGGTAAGAACCACACCTGAGGAGTGGGTGGGACCCCTTCAGGTAGATGCCCCAAGTTCCCAGGTGGTTACGCTTCTTTGGCCCATGCCTTTGTGGGATTGGAAACATTTTTCAAAACCTCCTGCAGAATAGGTTTTAATTAGCCCAATTCCTGTTAGCACCTTGCCACCACCTAGCACCCTGATGAGGGCACTTTTCCCTTTGTTTTCTCTGCTAATTGGCTCCTCATTTGCATAACTGTTCCTTACCTCTCCCCTTCTGTCTTCCCTTTCCTTTTGTTTCTATCCAGCACAGCTGTGGGCAGGTGTGCAGCACAAAGGGGCTTGAGGACCTGTTTAGTATGATCTCTGTTCAATGCAACCTCTTCCATCCTTCCCCAGTTATCCTAGTGTTTATGTCCTGTATGTTTTATTGGTTAGAGGACATGATTTTGGGTTCTAAAAGCAGTTTTTCTGTCTTGATCTAAATGGCTCTCTTTTTTTCCCCACATGTAAGAGCAAACTGTTTCACTTTAAGACTGGGAGTTCAGATATTTGTGCCAAAAATAAGACTGCTCAAAGAATATGTGTGGAGAAGAGAGAGAAGAAGGAAGATAGATATGGTAGAAAACCAATTTTTACAACTTGAATGAGTATTGATCTCTGAAACCATACTTTAAGCCATAGATGGGACCAAAGACAGCTATATAAAAAACATAGTATAACAGAAATGCATTATTAATAGTAACTGCTAAAAGACACAGAGACTTAACTAATTATCCTTTCCCCTCCTATTCTTTTTCCTTCTGTTATTTAAAATCACTTTTTCTATTCAGTTCAGATACTGGCACTCTCCTGGACCCCAGTCTGGTTCTAATGGTGAACTTGGTGTTGACCTACACTGGCCAGCTCAGTGTCTCTTTCTTGAAATTCCACTGCTGCTTCCATTTCCATCAGATGAAGTTGAACAGACATTACATACATGGGCAACCTAAATAATCTCAAAACAAAATGTCCTTGGCCTCACCTTGTTCAAATTCTTTCTATGTAGCCAAAGCTCTGTAAATACTTGTTGAATGAATGGTTGCGGGGATGAGTGCTGTGTGGATTAAAGGATAAACACGAAGCCAATTGTATCACATAGGCATCAGCAGGAAGGTGGATTGTGAGGCTGAAGATATGCTTAACATTCAAAGGAAAAATGGCTATGAAATAGAAAGTACAGAACACCCCAGCCTGCATTTCTCTGTTTGCATCTTCCTGTAAAGGGAAGCTGGCATCCCAGGAATACATTCATTCAATAAGTATTTATTAAGAGGTTTCTTTCTTCTGGTCTCTATGCCAAGTGCTTGGGTTACATAGTCCCTGCCTGTATCTTTCAAAGTCCTAGCAGCAAACAGAATTCAG
Source organism: Castor canadensis (assembly GCF_047511655.1). Lineage (NCBI taxonomy): Eukaryota > Metazoa > Chordata > Mammalia > Rodentia > Castoridae > Castor > Castor canadensis. The sequence goes on along the minus strand of NC_133388.1, from coordinate 176,782,587 downwards.
ATGAGATGATTCAAATGAAAGGATTTGGGATTGCTTGGGGAGAAAGAATGAAGTTGACAGAGTCTATAAGAGATGGTGAGGCACCTGGTGAGTAGCAAGAATAGGAAGCCTTTTCTACCCCTGGGCTTGAGGGGGCAGGAGAAGGAATGGTGCTTCCAAATTCCAGAGGCATGGAACTCAGAGGAAGAGGCTAGCAAAGAAGACCAAGTGGTGCTGTCCCTAGGTGTGTTAGGCATCTCATCATTGCTGTGGCAAAATTTCTGAGCAAAACAACCTGAGGAAGAGAAGATGGCTCAGAGTTTTAGTGGTTTCAGCTCATGTGGAGACCAAGGAGGAAAGGAAGAGAGGGAGGCCGGGGGCGGGGGTGGGGGGGGAAGACAGGCAGACAGACAGAGAGATCAGAGAGAGAATGAAAATGGAAATGGATGCCTGCTAACTTGCTTCTTCATCCTTTCCTTATTTATGGGATGGTCATCCCTCATTTAATACTCTGTGGAAATGTCCTCACAGACACACCCAGACTAATCTCCTAGGCATCTCCAAATCCATGAAGTTGACAATCAAGATTAACCATCACACTAGGTTTCCAGGAACCCAGGGCACAGAGCAGGGCATATCAGAGGGCAAGCAGCAAAAGCGACACATCCTCATGGTGGAATAGAATGGTCAGGACAATCACAGCATGTACTTAAATTATTAGCCTATGACCTGGATTATGACTCATCGTACACCTTCCCTTGACACAAAGCAATTAGTCTCACTCTAGGCTTTGTTTTCCCATGTCCCGCTGCTATGATGCATCATTGTGCTGGTGAATTTCCTTTCAAAGAATAGCAATTCCAACCGCTCAAGGCATGCTGGGAGGAACATGTGTTGTATGTGAAGTAATTAGAAGTCAACGTGGGTTGAAAATGATATGTAAATTTAGGAGGCTGGCAGTCTGGTTTGCTTTTGCCTGCTGATCTGTGGAGTGGTTGTGTTGCCTAAAATGGTCATGGACAAGAATTTCTCTGTTCTCTTTTTTTAGGTGACTAAATGTTGGTTCAATTTTTTTTTTCCCTTTCTAAGGGGTCTTAGCTTGTGTAAATGTCTTTCTGCAGCATTAAGGATAGATTTTTAAACAGCTTCCCATAAAGGGTATTAGATATAGTTGATTTATAGTTTTTTATATTTATGTGAGTTGCTACAAATCCTCAAAAGAAAACAGATGTTGGTTTTTAAGAGAAAAGGCCTTATGCTGACCTTTGCCTTCTTTGATGTGTTAATGATCTGCATGAAAGTAGAGCTATCACAAGAATCATAATTTTATCTAAATTTACTTTTTGAGTCTCTGTGAAATGACTTAAAACAGCTTTGAGATGGTAAGAAATTCATGTGATGAAAACACCCCCATTGGGTTCTATAGTAGTTGGCAGTGCATGTGTATACTTTTCAGAGAATAATGGAAAGCCCCAAGGAGTAGTGCAGACAGCCCTTGAGTTCTTTGACAACAGGCTGCACCATCCCATCAGTTGGCACGTCTGGTATTGACTGCTCATGACGATGTGTAGGCTATTATGACCTAATTTCAGTTTTCAAAAAAATGCTGCCCACCCCCACTGTCTTTTTAACTTTGAGATGCTCCCTTCCCCACCAAGTTTTCTGCTTCTCCACCCTATTTCTTTCACTGTCTCCAGAAAGAATAGTTTCTGGGAACAAGCTCTGTTAAGTCTTTCTTATCTGGAGATAACAGTGTATTAGGATTTCCAGAGAAACAGAGCCAGTAGAGATTTATTATGAGGACTTAACTTATATGATACAATGGCTACAAAGTCCACAGTCTGCCACCTGCAAGCTGGGAACACAGAAAAGCTGGTGGTGTAATCCTATCAGAGTTGGAAAGCCTGGGAACTAGAATAGCCATGGTTAAGTCCCAGTACAAGGGTAGAACAAGAAGATGTCCCAGTACAAACCTGAAGGCAGGAATTAAAAAGGAGTCAAATCCTCTTTCCTCCACTCTTTTTTGCTCTATTCTGGAGCTTAGTGGATTGAATGATTCCCTCCCACCTAGGGAGGGAATCTGCTTTACTGATTCTACCCATTCAAATATTAATTTCATGCAGAAATATCCTCACAGACACACCCAGAAATCATCTTTAATCTGGGTACCTCTTGGTGCTGTCAAGTTGGCACACAAAATTAACTATCATGTGTACCAAATTGGAGTTTCATATAAATTTCAGTGTATGGCTATTTATAAAGAAGTGACTCCATATACTCATTCCGTTTTGATTATTTTAAAGAATTTCACACAATCTGCAAAATTCCTTGCATTGTTTCCAGTTACTAAAATTCTCTCATTTAATATATGGAATTGCCAAGTGACTTCTAACTATGGCTGAAGAATTTGGAGATAGTGGGATTTTTAAAAAACTCACCTGGGCCAGTGTTTTCAAAATGATGCTTTATGTACATAAAATAGTTTGAAATGAATTATTGTAAGCATATTGTATCTTTTAACAATTATGCTTTCCTTTCATGTTTGCTAGAAAATAATATAGCCAGTAATCAAACCTAGGATTTCGAATGACATTTTTCTTAGAAATAGACTGATGCAAAAAAAAAAATAGTATTTTAAAGAAAAATATGGCCTAAGTAATTGAGTATGTAGTGTGGAACTAGGACAAAAGTCTTGGGAAATATTGGTCTAGACCTGCTCCATCTTTTTATTTTATTGAGGTAAGATTCACATAATATAAAATTAGCCATATCAAAGTGTGTAACTCGGTGGCATTAGTTCTTTCACAACGTGTATAGTCATCACTGTCTTCTTCCAAAACATTTTTGTTACACACAAAGGAAGCCCTAAGCCCAATTAGCAGTATGTCCCCACCTTTGACAACCACCAGTCTGTTTTCTGTGTCTGTGGAGTTGCCCTTTCTGGAGATTCCATATGCACGGCATCATGATATATAGCCTTTTTTTAACCTGGTATCTTTCACTTAGTACAATATTTTTGAGGCACTCCATTCCTTTTTGTAGCTGGATAGCACTCCATTTTGTCCTTATGTTGAATGGTCACATTCATCAGTTGATGGAATTTGGGTTGTTTTCACCTTTGAGGCATTGTGAATACTTACTTGCTCTTTGAAGCCCTTTGACAGGTCCTTGACTTAGCAGCAGCTTCAGTCCCCCGGCACTATCACTGTACTGGGACTTGAAATATTTGCAGAATAAATGAAATTTTCATTTTTATGGCTTATCAAGAAGAAATAAGGCAAAGGTCACAGGATTAATTATAACTTGAATTTAAGATAAATTGTTTTTAACACTGCAGCAAGAGAGGAAACAATATACACTGAACTTGAAACCAGATTGCCTGGGTTCAAATCTTATCTCTGCCGCTTAGTGATGCCTGAACTATATTTTCTTTGTTATATCGTCTCTGTCTTCCTGATAATACTTGTGATCTTTAAAAAAAATTTAAAAAAAAAACTTTTCTTTGCTCATGAGAGGATGCTTGAATGTTAGTCACTTGGGCTTTGATATATGCTGGTTAGGATGTATCCTGTATATTCACTCTCTAGATGTGCGCAGGAAATCTGCTTTCCTTTATAAAACAGATGTCATTGTGCCTCCTATGAAACAATAGTCACACGCACTTTCAGGGAGTGGGGGGGGTAGCAACTGCTTTTTGGGCTTGGTTTTTAGCTTGAACAGACTGAATTTATAAAGGACATATCTGCAAACTTTCTTTTCTTTATCTCTTTCTTTCTTTCATTTCCACACTAATCTAAAGTTTCTTTAAGAGAGCTTGTTAAAATATGCATAATTGTGGGGCAAATGTCAAGTAGTCAGTTTAATTTGCTGATGAATATGTGGAATTAATGTTTTGAAACAGTCCCGGGATTCCATATTATAAATTAGCAGGGGAAGGTAATGTTTTGTTGACATTTGTTAGCGATGTTGATTGCTTACTTGGCTTGTGCTCTGCCTTGCAGGTGGATTTTGCCTTTACAGTGTGGCAGAGTTTCCCCGAGAGGATTGTGGGGTATCCTGCACGCAGCCATTTCTGGGATAACTCCAAGGAGCGGTGGGGGTATACATCCAAGTGGACAAACGACTACTCCATGGTGTTGACAGGAGCTGCTATTTACCACAAGTAAGGAGTTTAGCCATTGCTCTAAGACATTTTATAGAGCTCCTTATATTAATTTCTGGTAACAGTATAAATAGGAACTTAGGCCAAATCTTGTTAACATTAATGAAAATTAGTCTGTATCCCTGCTTAAGTTTCATCAATATGGCAAATGTATGTTTTTAAAGCAATAAAACTTGGCTCATTGCATTTCCAGAAATTAAGGTAAAGTAGAATTTTCAGTGAAGCTGAAGCATAAAGATACACTCGGACGTATTGGGCAAATGAACATTGAGAATAACAACAATTAATATAAACAAGCAGCTGTAGTCACTTAAATGCTATGTTCACCATTGAGTAAAAGAGAAAAACTACCTTGCAAGTGCAGGGCTCATATTCTAACAAGGAGAGACACAGTAAGAAGTTAAGGAAGTAAGTGATATAGCAAAAAGGCAGAATGGAAAAGAGTAGAGTATCAGGAGTGGCAGAAATAGGAAAGGTTGGAGAGTGGCCAAGGGTGATCTTTCATTGGGTAGGATATGAGCAGACTGGAGAGTAAAAGAAAGTTATCCAAGAGTGTTCTGGCATGGTAGGGAATAGCAAGAATTAGAGCCCAGAGGCAGAATGTTGGAAGAACATGGAGAAGAACAACATGACTGGTGATTAGAGTGGAGTGGGTAAGAGGAGGGCAGAGAGGTCTGGGAGCCCAGAGGCAGTAGGACTTGACCTTTCCTCTAAATGACCTGGGGAGCCAGTACAGGGATTTGAACAGAGAAGACATTGGAATTATGAGTCACACACCCACTCAGGGTTCTGTGTTGAGAATAGGATATAAGAGGGCCAAGGGAGAAGCAGGGAAACCTATCAGGAGCTGATTGACATTTTCAGGGTGAGGAATGCTAGAGCCTGGGACAAAACTGAACAATGGAGATGGCAAGTAGTGACCAGATTCTGGGCATAATGAAGCTGCTTCAGCAGGATATCCTAACAGATTGGGTGTAAAGTTTGATGACTCCCAAGTTTTTTAATGTTGTGAGAAATGGAAGGATGCAGTGCCATCAACAGAAATGGGAAGTGCTACAGATGGAATGGATATTACAGAGAATACAGGAGTTCAGTCTTGGACATGTGGAGACATCCAAAAGGATATGTTGAAAAAGTCACGGATGGAGATATAAAATGGACACTTACTTTTGCATGGTTGGTATGTAAAGCCAGACCAGTAAGTGTTGATAGCTAATGTCCCCCACTCAGTCATTAATGATTGAGTCCTTTGTCTTTATAAAGCAAACACACCAGTAGTCTTAGATAGATAAATGGATGGATGGATGAATAAATCTTTTTAAATGAAGAATAGAGAATCTTGCCATCTCAGGGATAGGGTTGCAAATGCCCAATTATAACTATTTAGGCTGACTAAATATGAATCTCGAGATTTCACCTCTTAAAAGTTCTCCGTTCCCCTTTCACCTGCCACCACTACACGGTGAATCTAATTCATTTAAATGATCTGTATCATTTGTAAGTAACTTCTCTTGCTATCTAAGTATTCTCCTTCTAACTGACAAGCCGGATATTAAATTTAGACAGGCAAGCAGTAACAGCATTTGTGTGTATCTGTTTACTGTGTTACCTTGTCTGTAACATGGAAATAATAATATCACCTGCCCCATGGATTCCTTGTGACTATTAGATGAGTCATTTCTTGTAAAATACTTTAGAATATTATCTGCATATAGCAGATACCATATAGGTGATCACTATTATTATCAGTGCTATCAATGGCACGTGTAGGGATTCAAAGAATGATTGTATGTTTAAAGTCTACTTGCCATTTTTAATGATGTGCTCTGTGAAACCTCTCATTGGCTTTTTACAGATATTATCACTACCTGTACTCCCATTACCTGCCAGCCAGCCTGAAGAACATGGTGGACCAACTGGCCAATTGTGAGGACATTCTCATGAATTTCCTGGTGTCTGCTGTGACAAAATTGCCTCCAATCAAAGTGACCCAGAAAAAACAGTACAAGGAGACAATGATGGGACAGGTAAGAGTAAGAGAACGTTATTTCCTCGTTTCGCTCACTGCTGGTTCACCCACCGTGTTGAGGACTTGTGTTCCTCCAGGTACTCTATCTAGGAGTTTGATGAGGAGACACAGAAGTGCACCACATCTGAAACCTCTGAAGAAATGAATGATTGGCACTCTGTAATTAGGAAGATACAAGTAAGAGTGTATTTTTGCCAAGAATATAGAGCTCTCATGCAACATATAAAGTAACACAAGAAAGATAGTTCCTCAGAGTTTTTCTTACTCCTATTGGACTGTGATAACAAAAACACCATAGACTGAGTAGCTTAAATGACAAACATTGGTTTCTCATACTTCTCAAGGCTGGAGATTCAAAAATCAAGACATCAGCAGATTTAGTATTAGTGAGGACCTGCTTCCTGATTCGTAGATAGCCATCCGCATGCTGTATTCTCATGTGGTCAAAAGAAGGGCAGGAGAGCTCTCTGGGGTCCCTATTTAAAGGGCTCTACTACCATTCTTGAGGACTCCACCCTCATGATCTTACACCTCACCCTTCATATCATCACTTTGGGAATTAAGCTTCAAAATGTAAATTTTGGGGTATATCAACATTTAGTCCATAGCAGTGTTAAAGACCTACAACAAATTTGTGTGAGCTTATTATATGTGCCTTATTTAATGACTAGCAAACAATACTCTTTTCAACACAGCCTTCTTTTTGGTGGTTGCTCTTAAGTTGGGTGAATAGTGAAAAACCAGGAGTCACAATACTGGGTTTTCAATTCTAGAACCAGCATTTGTAAGCTGTGGGCAAGTCAGTTACCTTCTGAAATTCACTACATCTTTAAATTGTAGATAGTGAAATCATTCTCACAGGGTTGAGATAATATATATGAAAGCTTTTATAAAAGTAAATTAAAATATTTTGTTGGGCCATAAAATTTTAATATTCCAGATACTTTCAAGGAAATATCCAACTTTTCTCTATTTACAAGTTAGAAAACTAAGACCTACAGAATTTAAGTACTTCATCACGAGTCACTCAGGAGGTTAGAGACAGAAGTACGAGATGAATCCTATACTCTGCCTACTCCACAGCTGTTCTCCTACACCTCAGGCTCCTAGTATCAGGCCCATTTGAATATACCAAAGTTCTACCTTATTCCTCTTGAGTAGCGCTAATACCATGTGTAAGAAATCAAAAGCTACAAGTAAAACCATTAATTCTACCCAAGTTAAATCATGGGGGACCCCACAGGATTGAAGTCAACCTCAGTGAACATTCTTTAACATGATTGCATCAGTTCAATTATTTGGGAGTTTCCATTGCCTTGTTCTAACAGGTATAAATCATGCAAATTCTGGTTTTGCAAGGGAAAACACAGCTACCCTCATGTTAACCTAAGTGATGTTTTTTTCATTCCTCAAACTTAGTAAGAGCAAAAATTGACAAGATTTTAAATTTATAAAATTTAGTCATCCAGTATTTACTGAGCATGTATAATTATCAGGCACTGCTCTAGGCACCGGTTATGACATAAGAGCTGTTCTTTGTAATCAAAGGGAAATAATTACTTCCCTCTAATTATTGAACGAACTGGCAAGAGGATTTGCAGGAATTTGTAATCTTTAAGACCAGAAGAATGATTCGAATTTAAGCAGTATGTATCATCCGCTACATACCCAGACAGAAGTTCTCTAATGTTGTTCGCTAACAGTATTCTTCGAATTTCCAGAAGTTATACACTAATCACAGGTGCAACTCCAGTAAGACATGATTTCTTATGGATTGTTTGTGGCCTTTTCATAAATTTTCCTAATTCTATCAAATCAATAATTCTAGTAATTTCTCACACTTGGAAGGGACAAATCTAAATTGAACCCATGGGTCTAACTAACTAAATATAATTAGTTTGCCCTTTCCTTGCATCATATCCATTAGTTTGTGTAACTGGCAAGGCAAGTGGATGTCATGCTCTAAGCTTATGCTCTTATTGTCCAGGAAAGTCATCTTTTCTAGTATTTGTTCCTTTACTCAAAATAAATATTAAAATCCAGAGAAAAAAATGATGCTTGAGTGATTCCACTTGACTTTTTTGGGGTCGGGGGGCGGTCAACAACAATGAGCTGGAACTTTCAACAGTATTTCCATTTGCCTACATGGGCACTTTTGCCTGGAGGGGTCTAGCCCATTGGGAATGAGTGGGCCAATCAGAAATGTCCCACAACCCACATCAATTAGGAACAAAACAGATACCTAAGATACTTCTCTTAGTATCATATCTCTTCTGATATGAACTCAACTGGACAGATTAATATGTTACCCATCTCTGATTTACCAGGAAGAGTTCTCCTACTACAAACACTAAAGTATGAAGCCTGAGTTCTGCCCCTTTCTAGTCTTCAACGAACAACTATAACTTCTGTAAACCTGCCTGCTTGTCTGTGAAGTGGGGATGTTGTGATTTGGGGAGATACTTCACCTAGTTGTTGGGAGGCTCAAATGAGCTTCATGAAAACACTTTACAAATGTGCTTTGTTATTCTGCTGCTCAGAGGTAACTTGACATTTGTATTTATCTCTGATGTTATTTTCAAGCATGTTGACACTCAGCAGTTTTAAAGTGACTCTGAGTGGTTCTCACACTGAAATTGTGCCTTTCCATGAAAGTACATTTCTAACAGTGTGTGATGCTACAAATAACTGAGTACACACACACATAGACCTTAAACAGTTGCTTATTTATCTAAATGGGTTTGTAGCATAATTGAGCAGCCATCTTTTCCTTTTTTCATAAAAACATAGTTTTTGAAGATAATACGCTTATTTGCCTTTCAGCACTCAAGTCACTTAAGGCTTTCTTTGAAATCAATGCCAATCATTTACATGGTCTAAAAATATTTAAATAACCGTAAGGGCAACATAGAGAGCTAAAAAGATGGTAGCTATCTTTTTTACTTGTCTAGAATAACTCTTTTACTCTTTTCTAGTCTGGGTGAATAGAATAAAAGGGCTAATTGCCCTTTAAAAAGTAATCTTTGGGCATTTCAGTGAAGTAATAAAGGCAATACTTCTTAGGTTGTTGAGATTTTACTATATCAGTAGATCTTATATCAGTAGACCCTATGTGTCACTGAATCTGAATCCACCTCTTTACGCTTCATGGAGTCATCTCAGTGGAGATGTCCATAGAAGGGAAAACAGATTTTTACCTGCTATATAATACTAACCTTGAATGAAGTATAAGGGTTTTGTTTTTCTTCATCTGTACATGTAACTTTTAAACGAAAGATTCAGTGGGAACTTTATAATGATAGAGAGATAGAAGGGAAAAAGGGATGAAGAGACAAAAGGATGGACTTCTGACAGTTGATTATTGATATCTCCAAATCAACCAAGAGAGCAAGAAGGATTTAGAAAACCTTGAAAGCAGGAATACATTATTAGTCATAGTATTTGTTCCCAAATGCAAAAAGAAGACTTATATTTAGTGACCACAGAGGTTCAGTTAGTAAGGTTCATCATTCACTGACCAGAGTATTAGTCATCTCAGAAGACTTCAAAGGATTGGGTGTGTACTTAACAGTGGTGAAGTCCATCTCTCTTAGGAACATCTTTTGGTGAGAATAAAACCAACATCCACGAGCCTTGCTTATTTGCCACCCACATGGATGGTGAGGCTTGGTGGCCAGGTTCAAGTTCTAATTGCCACTTGCCTGACTCAGTTTCTAAAGTGTTCCCACCTCACCTTGCCCTTGTCTCACTGTCCTGGTTTCTCTCCTTCTCCCTAGACTTCTCGGGCTTCCCGTTGGGCTGACCCTGACCACTTTGCCCAACGACAGAGCTGCATGAATACGTTTGCCAGCTGGTTTGGCTACATGCCGCTGATCCACTCTCAGATGAGGCTTGACCCCGTCCTCTTTAAAGACCAGGTCTCTATTCTGAGGAAGAAATACCGAGACATTGAACGACTTTGAGGAATCCTACCGAGGGGGGTCCAGCTGCTCTCTCTTCCCTGTGCAGATTCATCCACTCGTCAGCAGAGCCAGATTGTGCCAAGTATCCAAATAAACTTAGATGAATGGAATGACAAAAAAAAAGGCCAATGAGAACTCAACTCCTGGCTGCTGGGACTGCACTGGACAGCTCCACTCCTCACTGGCTTCTGTGTCCCAAGACTAGGTTATGTACAGTTTAATTATGGAACATTAAATAATTATTTTTGAAATGATTGCTATGCAGGTTTAAACTTTTTTAATGATCAAAACTATTAAAAAACAGAGTTCTTTCTTTAATCAAAATTGTGTTGGTTGTGAATATTTCAAAGCTGCTACTCCTCTTCCACAGACATCTTGCCATCCGTCATGCAGGGTTTTCTGTAGTTGGGAAAGCTCAGACTTCATGGGAAACAAAGTCACTCGACCCAGTGTCAAGAAATAACTGGGCATACATATAACAAGTTCATTAGTCAACTATATCCGTGCAAATTGTTTCCCAATTTGAATTTTTAAATCCACTTAAGCTTTTATCACCAAAATGTTGCTGCATGAGAGAAAGTATTATGACTTCCAGGTAGGCAGTTGTAACTGAAAACTTTATGTTTGAGATATATAAGTATGGTAATCTTCTTTTCATTGGGGGTGGGGGGAGTTAATAGCAAGAAAATTCTAGTATAATAAAGAAATGTTCAGTTTGCACAAGGAGCCATCCATACAACACAGCAGCATGTTATTAAAATGGAAATGGTGACCCACAACAGATACCAATGCTTTCCAGGGGTGTGGGCTAGACTTAAGCACTGACATATATCTGATTAGAACTAAGGAAAGGCTTTGGTTTAAAAACCAAAGAAAAATGGGTGTACTGGGAGCATCAGATTATTTGTAAAATGAGCTTTTTAATATTTTGACGACCTTGAAGTTGGCAAGTTTCTCTATTGAGAAAGAAGTAATAATGTTTAAGTTCACACATCGAACAAGAGAATTGGTGTGAAATAACTGAGGTTCTGCCTAGCCATGGGAACCCTAATACCATTTTTTGGTCAAACAATGTTTTGAGCAAGATTCTGGCAAACAAAATAATCAGAAACAAACAAGTGTGAATCTGTTTTATTTCATTTTAATTTTTAAATGTGTAGAGAAATTTAGTTGTGCTTCTGTTTAAAAGAATATTTCTATCCCTGCAAATGCTGTCTTGAGCTTAATGCTTATTGTAAAACTTCAAGAACAAACACAAAAAACCCACAAACCATATCCCTTAGCTCCATTATAAAACATGGAGAGTTCTGATATCAAACGCTGGCTTCTACCTGGAAGAGGCAAATGAGAACAGGGACTAGAGAGATTATTAGGTCCTGCTACCTATTATGCAGAATGAACAATAAACACTTTAGTTTCTTTCTCTCCCTAAACTCTTTTACATTTCAAACATTAATTTCTAGCTTTGTTTTAGAAGAAAAGTTCATTACAGAATTGTGTTCCAATTACTGCAGGCAATTGGCTGAGGCTAGTGGAAATCAGAAACCCCAGGTCCAGTGGAGTGTTTATCATCCTTTCTTTGTAGACATGTGAAAGAGAAAGTAATTTCCCTTGATATCCTGGAGAGGGCGCTGTAAGTAGAAATGAAAGTAGGTGTTTGCAGGGGTCTAGAGAGATGATTCCATTGGCTCCCTGGAAGCAGAGCAAGGACTAGAGCCCACATATCCAGATGCTGTGTTGTGAATGGTACATATGCAATGAAGCTCAATTAAAGAAGGCTTTTCTCTATTGTCTTGTGATTCACAACCCCTCTCTAATCACCTGTCACCCAGTTTGACCCATCATTAGCCACTCTCAAATAGGTGATAATAGGTGCAATGTTTCTTAAATATTTGCTCAAAAATAACTCTTAGGAGTTACTTACACTTGTGTCTCTCATTAAAATGCCCAAATAGGTTTCATTTAAACTACATTTCTAAGTGTTTTAAGGATTAGCAATTAATCCCTACTCATCTGACCTTTGCAAATATTGTATTTAAATTCATTTAATTTTTTTCAGAATCAGAGTATTATTCTTATATCTTTCTCCTTCACACCCACAAAAAAATGCAAAGTTTTGTTCAACAACCCTAAGCCAACTTGAAACTTATATTGTCATCTTTGTCATTCAAAGCAGTGTCCCTAATTTTATCAGTCCGTGGATTCAAGGACCTTTTGTGCCAGATTTACCTGTCATAAAGCTCACAAGACACATAGTCCCCCAAAACAACCTGTTGTATGGGGGAAAGATGGTAATTGTACATGAGAACAAGATCTGACACACTTCTCATGTCCTTTAAATCTCTAAAGTTTCATTTTATGTCATTCTCTGAGTAAATCTCTCTGGGATACTAGCTAGCATGTTCTTTTCTCATTTGGAATATTACCACTGGGAATTAAACAATGCTAAGCAAATCAGTGAGGCCCAACAGTGAGATGTAATTTTAATTCTCTTAGGAAAGAGTTGTATATTGCACTGCAGCAAGTTGACAAATCATAACCATTGCTGTAGGATGTCAGGAGTTATCTCCTCACCAGATTTAATGATAACCAGGGTTCCCTAAGTGAGCCGAGATGTGCTGAATTGGTAAGACGCCCAGTGCACAGAGTGTAGTGCCAAGCACATAATGAATTACACACACAAACGACACGTAGGATTTCCACACATCTTTTCCCATCTCCACATTTAAGGCTGGCTATGTATTTATATGAAAAGGCTTATACATATCAAAGCTTATGTATACATTATGCATTAAACATATCACCTTTGTTGAAAATAGCAAATGCCTCAAAATTGAAACTGTAGAGAAAAATCCATGCAATAATTCTAAGGTTGTGTCACAAAAGATAACATAGCTAGGTGGGCACACCTGGGCCTATCAGCACGCTTGCCAGATAGGATGCTTCAGAAGAAAGGAAAATCTGATGACTGGAATCTTATGTGCATTACACCTTAATTTCTTCATGTTACAAATGGTGCTCAAAGAAGGATCAATCCTGGTTGCTTCCTTCAATTTCCCTTTTGGAATGATTTTTGTTTTTCATTACAGTAGGCTATGTTAGCCTTTACTTTGGTGGTTCTCAAATTCCTGGTGACTTGAAGGAATATTATGCTGGTGGCCTTTCATAAAGGTTGCTGAACTTTAATTTAATCAGGGGTGAGAAGAATGATATGAATAGACCTCTATACTGTTAAAAAAAATAAAAAAACAGGGCGCATTATTTAAGAACTAATGAAATTTTAATCAAGCCTGTTTAAAGGGCAGGGAAATGGCAGAAAGCCTCATCAAGTTAGAGTCAGTGAGACTTGCTAGGCAAGACTGAATTACAAATGCAAATACTGGGACAGACTTCCCAAACCTGGAGTGTCATATGTTCCTTGGAGTCTGAAAGCTCCAATTTTAAAGGTACTAGTTATTGCCATGAACTCTCAAGTAAAATTGTCCCTGCTTTCTAATAATACAGTCAACATGTGGGCAGTACATCAGGACTACAAATGCTGAATTTGTTTACCTAGTTTCCATTTAAGGCAACTATGACAAGAGCCTTTCAGATTCTTTTGTCATTCTTGGCCAGATTTAACCAAGAAAGCCGTTTTACTGCCAGCCACATTTTCTCAGGCATGCTTGAGGGGGACAGAGTTGGTTTGAGTTGAGTTCTTAATGAGTAAATGTTAATATTGAAAGTGCTAAACTCATCTCGCTTAGTATCCAAAATTCAGAATGTAGAGATTAAATTATTCCTTGACTCTTTTTTTTATAAGATGGGTGGTGGGGAAGGATTGGAACATCCTAAGAAAGTTCTCTCTCATTAATTCAGTAATTCTTTTCAGAATCTCTGGATAAAAAAACCTGCTATTTACAGAATAGTCTTGATAATGAAGGTGACTCCTGGCTGGAAACCATCTCTTTTCTTTGTCCTTTCCAAAAATAACAGATTTTATTCCATGACTTTTACTTAGCTGGGACTGTAGTTGTCTCTAATCTAGAGTCCAATATATTCTATATGAGGATCCTAGAGGAGATACTCCAAATTGGGCCTTCCGTGGCCCAGTGGGGAGGCAACAATTGAGCGAGATGAGTATTGGTATAGCATGATCTCACCCTTGTTTAAAATCAAGTCGAGCTAGCCTTTCAGTCACTCTATTTTTGTAATGATTTGCCTTTTAGGCCTCAAAGGTCATTTGATTTCTGCAATAGTTTTTCTGTTCTTCTCCTACAGGAACATATTCCTCTCCTTTGGGTTATAATTTTTATTAAAATTAGGGTCATGCAAATGACCTGTTACCATGTAATGAACCTTGTATATTTATTTTGAGAGAAAAATGTGTATAGGATATGGTGAGGGTTAGAAAGAAAGACATCAAAAATTGGAACTATTTTAGGTGGCAAATTGTAAAGCAAAAAAAAAAAATAGTATACCTTATTTTGTATACAATGTACATTTGGGACAGAGTTTTCTAATATGTTACCAATGTTTTTGTAGTGTCATCACAGGTCTTTTCTGAAGTGTTTTCCCCATTTGTTATAGATTATTAATGATTTAGTGCAAATAGACCCTATGTGTATGAGAGAGTGTGCAAGAAATTACAAAGCCATAGATCTTGATTTCCTTCATTGACCTGTGTAACTTTATGTCTGGGTTTTGCCATCCAAGATAGATTGTTTTATAGAGTGTCACCAAAGACTTTTTCCTTCCGATTTATAGCAGAAAAAAAAGAAATTATTAATAAATGACGTGACTTTTCTTCTGCGTGACTTTCATTCCATCTTTTCTGTTGACTACAGAAAGATGCCAGTTCCTAGGAGGATTTTGGTGTGCCGGGAAAGCTTTGATGGAGGTTCTGGGGGAGCTAGGCAGATGAGGTTGGACTGAGTGTGCTGGATGGAGGTCCGTCTCTCCCAGCCTGGCTGCAGCCCAGTGCCCAGCCTCATAGGGAGCATGATGCTGCTAGCACCAGCCATCTTCGAGTCCAGATGCAGCTGGTGCTGTTGGAAGCCGGCCAGGGTGAATGGTGGTGATGTGCCCAGTTCACAGCGTTCCTCCACACAAACGCTGGGACAAAGTGGCAGAGCTGAGCCCCAGAGCATCTGGTGCCTGACAGCTGTGGCCATTACCCCCCTTGGTTTAAACTACTGCCTGGAGCTCATGAATTACTGGCTGGTGAAGCATTTATTAGAATGGTATTTCTCAAAATAATTTATAAATGGCTCCAGGTGTGTTGCAAGTTTATGATTCAGGACCACTACAGTAAGGTTGTAGGACAGTAATGACCCTCCTCTCCATACTCCTTTGTCCTCCTTTCCTTTCTTCCTCCCTTCCCCCTTCCACTCCTGTGGTAGCTCCTTCCCACTTTGGTTACCCTTCTGCCCTCTTTCTTTGGACATTCATACAGAAAGGATATAAGTCACCAACTTTGAATATTTGCAAGGAAGCAAGTGCCAAATTGCTTTTGGGAGTGTTGATTTATGTCGTCTATCATGTTTATGTTATGTATTTCAGTTACTTATACATATTTTCAGAGCAACTACTGCAAACTGAGTACTGTGTAAACCTAGGATGAATTAGACAAGGCAAGTCATGGGGGTGGCTCAGGAAGGAATGTGCCAGGTCTCAGGTTCCAAACTGGAACACTGCTGTGATGGAGCTACTTGTAGAATCTAGCCCCAGGGTATGACTAATGATAGAATCATTTTCAAGTTGGAGGACAAATGAGAAGGCTGGTTAGAGAAGCTACTTTTAACTTTGGTCCCAGCCTACCTCACAGATGTTCCGATGAGAGCTATGGCATGCAGAAATAACAAGTAGGTCTGCAGCAAAGCTACTTTACAAATTAAAGATGTTGCCACCTCATGGCCTGAGCATTTCCTCCAGTCCACTCATGAGAAGAGAAAGCTAGAAGTTATTTGTAGACACCTAAGTCATTCTATATTGGCCTTTTCTGACTTTGTGCAATCTCTGGTTTGTAGGAACCCAAAATATTGGGAGAAAGAATTAGACAATGTGCCTGCTGCTCAAATATGCTTTGGAAGATATAGTGGAGGTATTCACCCATTTCAGTGGATGAAAGACTTTTATTAGCTTTTAACCTCGTGCATATCAACTGCCCATGTATACTAATTAAAAGCAGTCTTTGGAGTCCAACCATTTGGGTTTGAATCTTAACGATTTCTCTTGGTAGATCTGTTACCCTATAGAAATTATTTTTTGCCTCAGTTTCCTCATGTTAGTAGGTCTAAACCTCATGAAGATAAAGTGAGTAAAGTTCTTAAGATAGCACCAGGTATAAGCAGTATGTAATTTTGACCTATAAGTAGTAACTAACATGTTACCAAAATGTCTTATTTTAAAAGTTTTTCCCTTAACCTGTTAAAGAGAAAACATTTTTAGCTTAAGGCTTAGGATCTTAACACTGACTCAAAGTAAACTGTGATCTTTCTATTGTCACAGGTACCTCTGTTTTCAATTAGAAACATGTTTTAATGCCTACCAACATAAAATCATCATAACATTCAGGAACAGGCCATCCATCAGCAGAAATTATGCTAAATTGCCTTTTTGCTTTCTGGGTGAACTTCTTTGAGGGAAGGCCTGTTTTTCATTCTCATTCAATGGAATATATTAGTTCAGGACTAAACTGAAGTTTGGGCGCTAATCCTTACTGGCTTTTTTTTTTCCTGGTGGCTTAAATGATATAAAGATGTCAAAATTCTTGCCAGCATATAAATTATTTGCCAAGTTTGAGTTTCTATTCCAAACTGAATGGCAAATAACCTGGTTCCCTTGGCCACATGTATTTGTAAAACAGGCCTAAAGTGTGGTTTTAATCAGATCATCCTATCTTAATAGAGTAGAAAAAAACTTAAGCTGGGAAGTTTTTTCTACTTGAAACTTGGAGGCTATTTTAACTGTTGCCCAATAATCTATATATGCGTATTTTATTATCTACTTTTAAAACCTTAATACAAATTCAAATGACTATACAATACTCCACCCAGCTCCTGGCCACTAGAAATTTAGGTGTTTTTATAATTTCTTAACATTAGGGGTTAAATATTTAATAAGTAATCAGTGAGATCAATACCATGGTAAATATTCCTGAAGATAAATATTTGTTCACATCCATGACCATTCTCTTACGATAAGTCATAGACATGAAGGTGGCATTTCAAATGTTATAAATATTCCAAATGTTTTTGCTGTATATTCACAAATATTTCAGTAAAGTCTACTGGTTGAAAAATTAACCTAATAAAAATTATATATGTTTTGAATAAGGATATGAGAATATTTATTTTCAGTTGGCCTAATGGCCAACTACCAAGTAGTTAAAAAAAAAAGAGATAATGTTTAAGCTATAATTGCTAAGAGTCAATGGTTTGAAATTTGTGAAAAGGCTACATAGAAAATATCACAATAATTGCAGTTCAGTGGCCAAAAGTGTTTCAAAAAAAAAAAAATTGGGGTCCATACATGGAAAATTAACAAAAGGTGGTCCTCAGTGATCTTAAAAAAAATGGATGTATACCATTCCCCTGCAGGGTCTACCTTATTAATATTAGCCATCTTATTGGATGTTGAAAAATGCTTCCTAGGCACATATCCTTTATATCTTGTCTTCAGGTTGAAAGAGGGAGTACAAATAAAGCTTCCTTTCCTTCTGGTAATACCCTTAGTAAGTAGTTTGCGTTTTTTTGTTGTTTGTTTGTAGCATACTAGGAAAAATGCTAGCACATGAGCCATAACTCAGTCTTTTTGTTTGCAATTTGTTTTTGTTTTGAGAGAGGGTCTTACTAACTATGCCCAGACTGACCTTGAACTAGTGATCCTCCTGCCGCTACCTCCTTAGAGCTATCATGTTTTAATAGGACCATTTTAAATCCTATCTTTTTTATGGCAGCCAGTGCCCTTTCTTTACTACCAGCAGCCTCTTTTTTCTCAGGAAATCCACTTCTCTTTCCCTCTCAGGCCCTCTGATTTGGATGATGCTGACCCCAGCTCTCATCCTGACTCTAGGAAAGAGATGTCCCTGTCAAGTGAGTGACGCTCAGTTTTAGATCACCTATTGGCACTTTGAGAAGGGAACTACCATCTTTGCGCTAGCATCACGTGTAGAATTCAAGTGTTAAGAATTATGCTAATAGTATATCAAAGCCATAGGAAGTTTAGAGGCATTTAGTGTATATTGGGAGACGTCATATAATAAATGCACCTAACTAAGCTTGAAGAAATAATTAGGAATGTAACTAGAAAAAAGGAGTGGGAAGGACTCTCCTTACAAAGAGATGTGAACTCAAATACCTTCCCATAGAAGCAGAGTGAAATGGGAAACCTACATACATCTCTGTCAAAGACACCAACATAACACAAAGGTTTGGCTTGCCCTGGTTCAGGATGACTGCTTGGCCAACAGTAGGTACTCCGAGCAAGAATGAAGTAATAATAGTAGTAGTAGTTCCCTTGAATCACATTGTCCTTCCTCCTAATGCAAAAGTTTAGTGCAAAGACAGATCTGACTTCAGTGCAGTCACATCTGATTTTACTGAACCCACCAGAGAAAGTATGCAGACGATAGAAGAAAACATGTTCTTTTCAATTCTTTAGGAAACATCTGGCTCTGAAGACTTTTGAAGTGAAAGAACTGACTTCTATTTCTGGTAAGAATGTGGTGAGTTACAAGAAGTCATCAATCTTATCCTAAAAATGAGTACAATGAGTCCAAGCTCAATAGGCTACAGAATCATGACCATTTCAAACCGAGCAGAGAACTGAAATGTGAAGAAACTTAAATGAACTAAATCTGAGATGGAGCTCATCCATTCTTAGGAATATCCCATGACTACCTTTTCCCTAGTATCTCCAGGCTATTAATCTACCATAGGGAACGGTAAGGAGAAACTAGGCATGAAGTTATTAAAATTTTAAGTTGAACTAGTCACATAATGATCTTTACCCATCTGCCAATATTTTCCTGCAAGAACTTCACCAACATAAGCAGGAATGTTGGGTTAAAAAATAAGAATACATACAACCTTCATCAAATTCAATGCAGTAGCTGACAGAGCTGGGGACAGGGGAGGAGTGCTGAAATTGATACCCCAAAATGCACAGGACCCTCCTCTAGTTCAATGTGGCATCTCTTGATAGGCATGGGGCAGTGAAACAGCCTAAGGACAATAGATACCCCAAAGTGAAGAAGCTTAGAAGCAGAGATGAAAAGCAAAGGGAATTTCTCAGTCCCTTACAGCAATTTCATGGAACTTGGAAAGCTGGAATTAGCAGAGAAAGACTTTAAGAAAATTATATTTTAAGATAACATCTACTTGTATTTGTCAAACAATCTAGTGAGTTACATTTTTAAAATTTTAGTAGAGCTGTGAAAACTATAAGAAAAAACTAAATGGAAATTCTAACTGAAAATTAAAATGCCAAATGTGAAGAATTTTGTTGATAGGGTTAACAATTCCCAGAATATAACTAAATAAAGAATCAGTGAACTTAAGTGCATGTCAACAGAAATTATTCAGTCTGAAGGACAAAAGAAAAGAATAATTTAGGTGGACATGGTCAATGTACTTTATACACTTACATAGAATACAACAATGAAACCTGCTGTAACTAATTCAAGTAGGGAGGAGGATGAAGGAAAGAGATGGTGGGGTCAACCTAAGGCACACTGTAAGCATATACAGAAATATCACAATGAATCCCTCCTTTTTAAATTTTTTCAATTATTATTATACTGGGGTATATTGTGACATATGAATCTCCCTTGTACTACTAATATATGCTAATAAAAATGTTCTAAAAAATGGACAAAGCTTCCTCAAGAACAGGATAACATCAAACAATGTAATATGTAATTTCTTAGAGTCCCAAAAGAAAAGAATATAATGAATGGGGAGAAAAACTATTTGAAGAGATAATGAGAACTATTCACCAGTAGATAGGAGACATGGATACACAAATCCAAGGAAATCAATGAACCCCAAACAGGATTAAAATGGAGAAAAATATACACATGCACAAAATTGTCAAGGTATTGAAAGCCAAAGGTAAATTAGGGCATGCTGTGAAAATATTCCTTAAAATGTTAGTAAGTTATTTTCAAACAGAAAAAAAAATTGAGAGATTCCATTTCCAGAAGATCTTAACTCCCCAAATTATCAATATGAGCAACAAAAGAGAGATTATTACAACTTTCCAGATACTATGAGTTAAAAAGAAAGTATTACGAAAAAATTTATGGCAAAAAAATTTAGCAAGTTAAAGTGCAATAACTTCTTTAAAAATACAATTTGCCAATACTAGCACAAAAAGAAACAGAAAATTTGAATGACCTGATACTTGTAAAAAATTCAAATTTGTGAGAAATATCCTTTCTATAAAAATTTCAAAATATATGGCCAGATGTGGTGGCTCACATCTGTAATTCCAGCATCTTGGCAGGTGGAGATCAGAAGGATCATGGCCCAAGGTCAACCTGGGGAGAAAGTTCATGACATCCCATCTCAACAAATAAGCTGAGCATAGTGGTTTGTGTCTACAATTCTAGCTATACTATGCAAGACACATAGGTAGGAGGATTGTAGTCTGAAACCAGTACTGAGGAAAAAGCACGACCCTATCTAGAAAAAATAACCTAAAATGAAAAAGGGCTAGAAGCTTAGCTCAAATGTTAGAGCACCTGCTTAGCAAATATAAAACCCTGAGTTCAAACCCTATACCACCCTAAAGAATCAAGGCAAAATTAGCATCCTTAATGAACAACATCAAATATTCAAGAATAAGATATTATCAGTGTTATACAAACTCTTCCAGAAAATAAGAACTTTTCTAATATATTCTATAAAGTCAGCATAAAGTTGACAATACATGACAAAAATATGTCAAGAAAATTTTATACTATATCCCTTATAGAATAAACTCACACACAAAAAAAAAACCCTTTTAAACACCTCACCTTTTTATACAGCAACATAAAGTTTGCTATAGTTTGGATCTTGACTGTGCCCCAAAGGCCCATGTGCTAAAGGCTTGGGTAGCATTATTGGAAGGGCCCACCACCTTTGGGGGATGGGCCCTTCTGGGGGCCTTTAGGTCACTGGAATGCTCCCTTGAAGGGCTCTCTCTCTCTCTCTCTGTTCACTGGACATAAGGAAAAAGGTTCTGACCCACCGCATGCTCCCACCATGGTGTGCTACCTGACCACAGGCCCAAAGTAAAGGTGCCGATGGATTATGAACTAGAACTTCCAAAAGGAAAGAAAAAACCTTTTTCTCTTATAAATTGATTATCTCTGATATTTTGTTATAAGCTGACTAACACAACACATTATCACAATTGTAGTTTCTGCCTTGGATGCAGAGTTGGTTGTAAATTGGAAATCAGTGTTACACTAATAACAAAGAGAAAATGAATATGGCCACCTCAATATATCCAGAAAAGCATCAATAAAATTCAATAACCATTCATGACAAAAGTTCTCAGTAAAATAGAAACAGATAGAAACTTCCTTAGCCTGATTAAGGACATCTATGTAATCTCTATAGTTAACATCATGTTCCATGGTGAATCATGAGTACTTTCCTTCTAAGATCAGAAACAACACAATGTCCACTTTCACCACTTCTGTTTATCACTGTATAAGGATCCCAGTCAATGCAGTAATACAAGAAACAAAAGTTCAGTCATAAAAATAGAAAGAGGAAGAAGTAAAACTGTTTTAACTGTATTTAGAAAACCCAAATAATCTACAAGAAACTAAGAGAAATAAGTGAATAATGAAAGAATACAAAGTCAACTTAATGGAATCCATGGTATTTAAGAAAAGATTGTAGACCTTAAAAGTAAACAAACATTTCTCAGAACAATTAAAAAAAAAACCTCAACCATAAAGACAAAAATAAATTTGAAAACAGGAATAGAACTTAACTTTAAAAAAGTCTCTCTATGAAGCTAAACCAGGCCTGGAACTTTCTGTGTAGTTCAAACTGGCTTTGAACTCATGTTTGTCCCACCTCAGTTTCCCAAGTGCTAGAATTACAGATGTGCCTAGCAAAAATGAAGTCTTATTTTAGTGCCTGCCTAGCAAGAATGAGGCCTTGAGTTCAAACGCAAGTATTGAAAAAAAAAAACCCCAAATACGAACACTTATTTAAAAAAATAAACATGAAAATGTTAGTTTGATGAAAAGTTTCTGCTCATCAAAAGACAATATTGTAATGATATTCTTCTGTTTTTTTTAGCTTTATCAAACTTTTATTTTATTTATTTATTTATTTATTTTATTATTCATATGTGCATACATGGCTTGGGTCATTTCTCCCCCCTGCCCCCACCCCCTCCCTTACCACCCACTCCGCCCCCTCCCTCTTCCCCCCACCCCCTCAATACCCAGCAGAAACTATTTTGCCCTTATCTCTAATTTTGTTGAAGAGAGAGTATAAGCAATAATAGGAAGGAACAAGTGTTTTTGCTGGTTGAGATAAGGATAGCTATACAGGGAGTTGACTCACATTAATTTCCTGTGCATGTGACTTACCTTCTAGGTTAATTCTTTTTGATCTACCCTTTTCTGTAGTTTCTGGTCCTCTTCTCCTATTGGCCTCAGTTGTTTTTAAGGTATCTGCTTTAGTTTCTCTGCATTAAGGGCAACAAATGCTAGCTAATTCTTAAGGTGTCTTACCTATCCTCACCCCTTCCTTGTGTGCTCTCACTTTTATTATGTGCTCAAAGACCAATCCCCTTGTTGTGTTTGCCCTTGATCTAATGTCCACATATGAGGGAGAACATACGATTTTTGGTCTTTTGGGCCAGGCTAACCTCACTCAGTTAATCCATTCGTCAGTGCTGGGGCATCTTGGCTGTTTCCATAACTTGGCTATTGTGAATAGTGCCACAATAAACATGGGTGTGCAGGTGCCTCTGGAATAACCTGTGTCACAGTCTTTTGGGTATATCCCCAAGAGTGGTATTGCTGGATCAAATGGTAGATCGATGTCTAGCTTTTTAAGTAGCCTCCAAATTTTTTTCCAGAGTGGTTGTACTAGTTTACATTCCCACCAGCAGTGTAAGAGGGTTCCTTTTTCCCTGCATCCTCACCAACACCTGTTGGTGGTGGTGTTGCTAATGATGGCTATTCTAACAGGGGTGAGGTGGAATCTTAGCGTGGTTTTAATTTGCATTTCCTTTATTGCTAGAGATGGTGAGCATTTTTTCATGTGTTTTTTGGCCATTTGAATTTCTTCTTTTGAGAAAGTTCTGTTTAGTTCACATGCCCATTTCTTTATTGGTTCATTAGTTTTGGGAGAATTTAGTTTTTTAAGTTCCCTATATATTCTGGTTATCAGTCCTTTGATGTGTAGCTGGCAAATATTTTCTCCCACTCTGTGGGTGTTCTCTTCAGTTTAGAGACCATTTCTTTTGATGAACAGAAGCTTTTTAGTTTTATGAGGTCCCCATTTATCTATGCTCTTAGTTGCTGTGCAGCTGGGGTTTCGTTGAGAAAGTTCTTACCTATACCTACTAACTCCAGAGTATTTTCTACTCTTTCCTGTATCAACTTTAGAGTTTGGGGTCCGATATTAAGATCCTTGATCCATTTTGAGTTAATCTTGGTATAGGGTGATATACATGGATCCAGTTTCAGGTTTTTGTAGAATGCTAACCAGTTTTCCCAGCAGTTTTTGTTGAAGAGGCTGCTATTTCTCCATTGTATATTTTTAACTCCTTTGTCAAAGACAAGTTGGTTATAGTTGTGTGGCTTCATATCTGGGTTCTCTATTCTGTTCCACTGGTCTTCATGTCTGTTTTTGTGCCAGTACCATGCTGTTTTTATTGTTATTGCTTTGTAATATAGTTTGAAGTCAGGTATCGTGATACCTCCTGCATTGTTCTTTTGACTGAGTATTGCCTTGGCTATTCGTGGCCTCTTGTGTTTCCATATAAATTTAATGGTAGATTTTTCAATCTCTTTAATGAATGTCATTGGAATTTTGATGGGAATTGCATTAAACATGTAGATTACTTTTGGGAGTATAGAAATTTTTACTATGTTGATTCTACCAATCCATGAGCATGGGAGATCTCTCCACTTTGTATAATCTTCCTCAATCTCTTTCTTCAGAAGTTTATAGTTTTCTTTGTAGAGGTCATTCACATCTTTTGTTAGGTTTACACCTAGGTATTTGATTTTTTTTGAGGCTATTGTAAATGGAATTATTTTCATGTATTCTTTTTCAGTTTGCTCATTATTAGTGTATAGAAATGCTAATGATTTTTCTATGTTGATTTTATATCCTGCTACCTTGCTGTAGCTGTTGATGATGTCTAGAAGCTTCTGGGTAGAGTTTTTTGGGTCTTTAAGGTATAGGATCATGTCATCTGCAAATAGGGATATTTTGACAGTTTCTTTACCTGTTTGTATTCCTTTTATTCCTTCTTCTTGCCTATTGCTCTGGCTAGGAATTCCAGTACTATGTTGAATAGGAGTCAAGATAGTAGGCATCCTTGTCTGGTTCCTGATGATAGAAGAAAGGGTTTCAGTTTTTCTCCATTAAGTATAATGCTGGCTGTAAGTTTGTCATATATAGCTTTTATAATGTTGAGGTACTTTCCTTCTATTCCTAGTTTTCTTAGAGCTTTTATCATGAAATGGTGTTGGATCTTATCAAAGGCTTTTTCTGCATCTATTGAGATGATCAAGTGGTTTTTGTCTTTGCTTCTGTTAATGTGGTTTATTACATTTATTGATTTTCGTATGTTGAACCACCCCTGCATTCCTGGGATAAAGCCTACTTGGTCGTGGTGAATAATCTTTTTGATGTGTTGTTGAATTCGGGTTGCCATTATTTTGTTGAGGATTTTTGCGTCAATGTTCATTAAGGAGATTAGCCTATAGTTCTCCTTTTTTTGAGGTGTCTTTGCCTGGTTTTGGGATAAGTGTAATACTGGCTTCATAAAATGTGTTTGGCAGTTTTCCTTCCCTTTCTATTTCGTGGAATAATTTAAGGAGGGTTGGTATCAGTTCTTCTTTAAAGGTCTGATAGAATTCAGCAGAGAACATCAGGTCCTGGACTTTTCTTTTTGGGGAGACTCTTGATTGCTGCTTCAATTTCATTTTGTATATAATTTCCTCTTGGTTCAGTTTTGGATGATCATATGTATCTAGAAATCTATCCATTTCTTTTAGATTTTCAAATTTATTTGAATATAGGTTCTCGAAGTAGTCTCTGATGATTTCCTGGACTTCCATGGTGTTTCTTGTTATCTCCCCTTTTGCATTCCTAATTCTACTAATTTGGGTTTGTCTCTCCTCATTTTAGTCATGTTTGCCAGGGGTCTATCGATCTTGTTTATTTTTTCAAAGAACCAACTTTTTGTTTCATTAATTGTTTATATGGTTTTTTTGGTTTCTATTTTGTTGATTTCAGCTCTTATTTTTATTATTTCTCTCCTTCTATTTATTTTGGGATTTGCTTGTTCTTGTTCTTCTAGGAGTTTGAGATGTATCATTAGGTCATTGATTTGGGATCTTTCAGTCTTTTTAATATATGCACTCATGGCTATGAACTTTCCTCTCAGGACTGCCTTTGCTGTGTCCCATAGGTTCTGGTAGGTTGTGTTTTCATTTTCATTGACTTCCAGGAACTTTTTAATTTCCTGTTTTATTTCATCAATGATCCATTGTTCATTAAGTAATGAGTTATTTAGTTTTCAGCTGTTTGCATGTTTTTTGTCTTTACTTTTGTTGTTGAGTTCTACTTCTACTGCATTGTGGTCAGATAGTATGCACGGTATAATTTCTATTTTCTTATATTTGCTGAGGCTTGCTTTGTGCCCTAGGATATGATGTTTTTTGGAGAAGGTTCCATGGGCTGCTGAGAAGAATGTATATTGTATAGAAGTTGGATGAAATGTTCTGTCGACATCAAGTAGGCCCATTTGATCTATTGTATATTTTAGATCTTGGATTTCTTTATTGATTTTTTGTTTGGATGACCCATCTATTGATGATAATGGGGTGTTTGTGTTGGAGTTAATATATGCTTTTAGGTCTTTCAGGGTATGTTTGATGAAATTGGGTGTGTTGACATTGGGTGCATACAGGTTGATGATTATTATTTCCTTTTGGTCTATTTCCCTTTTATTAGTATGGAATGTAATGATATTCTTATGAAGTTTTGAGATTTGGGAAGTCATTACAGCAGTGTGTATAACTGAAAAAAATAAGGAATTGTATGCTTTTCTTCATGCATTTTATTATATAGTCTTTATCGTTCAATTTAAAATGTACTCAGAATATGCAAATTCACCATCAAGAAAAGGAATACAATTTTAAAAATAGCTAACATAAAATGTAGAGATTCCTGCTTTGAATAATGGGGACCCCAATTCTCATCAATGGGAAGACACAGAAGGAGAGTGGATACACTCTGATGACACATTTTGAACTTAGGTAAGTAGGTATTATGCTATTATGGGATGATAAAGCAATTTTTTTTGAGTTTTTTGGGTCTTAGACTCCTTTGTGGTCCAATCAGCACTCTTGCTTCTGGCCCAGGTTACTCATGAACACACACACAGTACTGATATACCATAAAAGGTTTAGTGGACTCCCTGAAGTTTTTCCATGTTCTCTCGGGTTGCTACTGGTAGCAGGGTAAGAAATGCATCCCAAACTTCTTAAACTCACAGAAAATTACAGAAGTAAGAACCTAGCTTTTATTAAATAAGACAATTATATTTCTTAAGCAGTCTCTCCAAATTCTGGATTTCAATTTTGTAAGAAAATTTTATCCTCCAGTTTATATGACATTTTCACTAAATATAGCAAGACAAATCCCACCAAACTTTCTGTTATTTTTTGCTAGCCAATCTTGTGTGAGTGCCCAATATTCATAAAAAATTATCAATTGCTTGTGGTTTTTAAAGGAGATTTTATTCATTGGCCTAAGGATTCTTGGTCAGAAAATGAACTCACTTGTAAATCCAAGATACCTTAAGTCAAAATATCAACAACAGTGTGTTGATGTTGACAAAAATACAATTAATGCCTCTGAGCCATTTGTTAAAAACAATTGCCTCCTTGACCACAATATATACAAATGCTTCCAAACATGGAAGAGGAAGTGAAGGCTATGGGGTGGTTGACGTTTCGCATTTCTGACAGATGTGGAAAGTCATCTATATGACATGAGCAATTAATCTGTTTTGTTTTTCTTGTTGAGTCAAAACCCTTAGTGTAGCTCTGCATAGAGGATCTATGAATGCATGTAACCTGACCTAGTTTTTCCAATTAATGATATTCCACCCCTTCCTCAGGTAGGGAAGAGAACATTCACATTTTTCACCAAATATCATATATACAGGCAATCTGTTTTCAACTTTTTGGAAGAAAGAAATCACTTGAATCCAAGCATATCCCAGAAGCACTGCATGTTAGTTTCTTCCTTTTCACACCCTAACTCCTTATTTATAGCTTGTAGATATTGGCGAGAACAAGTTCCTTCAGCTATTTTTGATATAACATTGCTTAAATACTTTATTTTGAGGCCCCCTTTTTTCCTCACCCATCAACTTAATAGTGCTATAAAAATAAAGCATCGAACTGTTTAAAGACAATGACTCTGCAGTATATTACTAAATCTCTAATTATAGAAACAACTGTTCTTGTGTAATTTAGGTGAATACCTTTATTAGTCATTCTACATGGCGGTTAAAAATGGTGCACAAGCTGACCACCCAAAAACCAAGTACCCATTGAAATAGCATGGTCACAGATACCTGAGAGTATCACCCGACTACATTTTTCTAGGTGGGCCAGGGCTCTGGCATGAAAACTGGGGTTACCTTATTCAGTTATGATTATCCCAGTGTAAGCTTCAAAGGTAAGACCACAGGCTTATGTGACGTTATTACCCCATTTGAGGGATAAAATAATTTGTGATGTAGATAAGGCAAATGAGAAAGAAATGGAAGCCATGTGTATAAATCCTGGGTAAGAAGAGTGAGGGTCTTGCTCTCTCAGTCTTGACCATGGCCCTTGAACTAGAATGCTCAACAACAGCACGAGAAGAGCTTTAAAACCACATAGATTTCTAAGCCCACATTCAAAAAATGCTTCCCTGGGCATAGGCATATCCTAACATCCACATATTTTAAACTGTGACAGACATTTCTGATACATGGTCTTTGGAATCATTGTCTAGACATTTTAGGTCATGGATGCCTTTCCAAGTCTAATTCAAGCTATGTCATTTTTTTTATAAAATAAATGCTCTCTTGGTCTAATTCATGCTGCAATAACAAAATACCTTAGACTGGGTAATTTGCAAGCAACATAAATTTCTTGCTCATAACCTGGAGGCTAGACAGTCCAAGATCAAGGTGGCAGCTCATTCAGTGTCTAGTAAATCCCATTCCTCATAGATAGTGCTTTCCAAGTGCCTCACTTGGTAGGAGCAAACAGACTTGCTCAACCCATTTTAAGGTCACTAACTCCAGTGTAAGGCAGAGCTCTATCACCTAACCACTTCTCAAGACCTCTTAATACTGTCACATTGAAGATGCAGTTTCAACATAAAAATTTGGGGGAAGGCACATACATTCAGGCCACATCAAATGCATATAGAATATAGTCTATGGAATAGTGTATCTAAATAACAGACTTGACCACATCTCTCTGCTCCTGAGAAGCACTCACTGGTTCTTCTTGGCTTAGAAGACTGGATTCAAACTCCTTTACACAGTTGGTTAAGTCTCCCATGATCTTACCACTGATACCTTTTGTTGTGCTTCCGACCTTCATTTTCTCAGCAACACTGAACTTACTGTCTGCATATATTTTCCCGCTTTTAAGCTTCTTTTGCTTATGCTGTTCCTACCTCTGGGAGTCTTGTCTCTTCTTTTCCCAACTTACTCCAGGTCATTGTTCACTGATTTCTCAAGAGTGAACTCAGCCAATACTTTCTCCAGAATTTTTGACCCATTCTCCCTGACTTCTTTCACAGGGTATGTTAGTTTCCCTTTACCTTACCCCTAGAGCATCCTGTGCACACTGCCTTCACATCATATGTCCTACTGTACTTGAGTTCTTCGTTTAGATAGAACTTGGGGAGCTAGATGAGAACAAAATATCTTAGTCACTTTTGTGTTCCAGTGATTAGACACTGCCAAATCTATAGGAAGCACTCAATGAATATTTGTTGAATGAATAACTTGGAAGAATTTAGAGGCCTTAGGAAGGCACATTCAGGTAAAGACAGTTAACTATGCCCTTTCCAACATGGAAACAGAGAAAGTTGTTAGAAGCCCTTTTTCTTGAGGGTCATGTGTTAGTGGAACTGAACTTTTGAGCCTAGAGAAGTTTTCCTTTCACTAAGGGAAACTGTGTTTTCCTTAAGTGGAATATCTCCTTCCATGCTGCTTGTGTTTCTTGTTGATTATCTCACAACATTAGTAAAATCCTTCTACAACATACTGGCTCTTGTTTATTCTGTGCTATGAGGAGTCAAGAGCAGAAGGTTAAAATAATCATCTCTGCCCTCTCATATTCCCAGCTGGAAGTTCTCCTTTCCATGCTAGTCTTAAGAGAGCTGGATTTCTTTTGTTTATTTTATTTTGCTTTGCTTTTGGTTCTCATTAAAGAAGACATGTATGGTTCCACTAGTCATTCAGTTATTCATATATCATTTATTCAATGTATTCAAATACTTTTGCCTATCAACAAGGTCAAATACTTGCTACCTAATAAATGTCTTAATCTTCCAGAAAAATCCTGTGAGCTACAAGTATCAATACAATAAAGTCCTTTTTCAGCTACCCAATTACTGGTACACACACAAGCACACACACACAGCACAGGTAGATGAAGTGGATCTGTCTTCAGGAGGTATCACTGAAGAGACTTCTCATCTAAGGCACTAATGCTTTCTGATAACACAGAAGAGTTCAAAGGCTGCATCTGACCTCAATCTTGGTAAGCCCAGCACTCAGGACAGAACACTAACAAGGGAAGCTGGGATCTGAGATGTTTTACCTTTTGTTTTGACATTTACTTTTCTCTTCATACCACCAGATGGTTGGTGGGTATACCCATTGATACATCTAGCAATCTGGAACAAAAATTGCCATGCTCTGGAGAAGAAAAAATTAGCATTAATTTTTAAATCATTATTAGAGAGGTTTGTTTTTTCCCTAAATGATAACTGGTATGCAAATAAGAAATCTTAAACTCATACAATGAATTATGAATCAGAGTATGAGAAACAAAGCAGCCTTCTAGATAGCTCTAGGACATGTTTCACTGTAGTGTTGTTATGAGTATAATGTCAAGGACACTTATGGTGGCTAATATCCTGGTCCTGTTCTCTGAACCAAAGTGAGCTATAATCTAGCTATGTCTTCTAATGGAGTGTTTATTTGTAGGATGCCAAAAGAAGCATAGACAGCATCCACAGAAAAGACAGGGACACCATGGTCCTGGTGGAATAGGGATATCATTCATGTCAAAGCTACAGAGTGGGTAAAAAGACATGAATATTCCAAATAATGAACATATGTCACAAGATAAGAAAATAAAATAATCAGGAACAGAATATATGATGATGTAAGAAGTGAACCAGAGAAAAATCATACAAATCGAAGGTTCTGGACTTCTGCTTCTGACTATAGCTTGTAGTACACCAAATCCACCAGTAACCACAACTAAAAAAAGTACAAAAAGTATGCTTGATGAAATAGGAGAGCTTTCAAGGCAGGCAGGAGATTCTGGAGAGAAGGGAAAATGTCCAAGAAATTGAGTAAAAGTCAGAGGATAAAAACCAAGTGAAGTTTTTTCAGCTTCTCACACTGAGAGAACACAAAGGGTAAGTAAGGACCAAGGAAAGAAGAATGGCCCTGTTTTGTACCCTAAATGCTTCATTGGTAGTCCTTGGCTAAAATCCAGGACTGAAGCTAACAGAAATCCAGCCTTGAATCGGTTATTGGAATAACATATACTTCATCAGTTCTCTCCTTCTTTCAATGGCCATTCTCCTTTCCTTGAATCTCCATCAATACACATGTGCCATAAATATTCCCTGAAAGTGGCCTTCAGATTTCTAAAGCTAAGATAAAAATAAGTCCACAAGTTTCCACCCAGGCCCTTTGAAATATTCTCTATTGACCTGCCCGTTCTGTAGGAAAGCAGCTGGCACAAAGAAATCATTCTGCCTTAAGACCACAATGTGCAATGTATGGAAACTGAGTCCAGTCAGCCTCATCTGTTCCTGCCATATCAACTCAGGTTACAAATATGTAAAGAAGCCAACAGATACCATGGGGAAAAGAATAGATGACCTAGGCATATGGCTGTGTTTAATTGTCACAATCATCTCCAGGTATTTGAAGCACCACAGCTGTGACACTAGGCAGCATGGAGCAGAAATGGAGTGTGCCTGCTGTGGCCTGCCTAAAATCCTGACTTGCAGAATCATGAACAAGATAAATTGTTCTGTGTGTTTTTTTTTTAAATGTAACTAACTTTGGGTGGTTTCATTAGGCAGCAATAATTAATGGAAACATGTCCTTTTTTGGCTATCTGCCGTGAGATTGGGTGAGTACACCATGGAAGAAAATATCATCCAAAGTACTTACATCTTTTAATATATAATATCCAACATTATAAGTTCTAACAAAAATAGGACAAAAATAAAAAATATGAACAGAACTATAGGTGATCCCAAACTGGAATTAGTCTGGTATGACCTTTAAAATAACTATGATTAATATGTTCAAGAAAGAGACTTTAACCAAAATGTGATTTGTAAAAAAGAATCAAATGGGCACTGCAACAGATTGAGCACATGTGAAGTGCTTTTTAGTAAACTGGAAAAATCGAAGTCAATAGAAAAATCCAATCTGAGTATGGAGAGAAAAAAAACAAAGAGTATAAAAAACATAATAGTAGTGAAAATATATGATCAGCAACAAATCCACTAAACATGTGTATGACTGTATTCTTACAAGAAAAGCACAGAGTAATACCTGAAAAGAAAATGGTCAAGAAATTCCCCAAACTGATTAATAATATCAACTCCTAGATACAAATCTGTATGAATCCCAAGAAGAACAAACACAAAGAAAAAAAATACTATGAAATAAACCTGCTGAAACCCAAGAAAAAGAAAATGTGAAAAACAGTGAAAGTAAAAAAATGATCAAGCTATAAATTTTGTTTTAATTGGCGAGTTGGCTATGTTATTAAAAGGAAGCATGGAAATGAGAAGATGCTGGAAGGAATATTTAAATTTGTTGAAACAAATGATGCCAACATGGAATGCTTCACCCTGAAAAAATATTCTTCAAAGGCAAATACAAAGTAAAGACAATTCTAGACAAAAAAAAAAAATTCGTGCCACTTGATTTTTCAGTAGGCCCACCTGAAAAGAAGTAATGAGAATTCTGAATTTACAATTGATTCTATTTATAACTTTGTAAATTTGAAAAAGCAGAAATAAAGGAAAATATTCAATGATTCAGTATTATCTGTTTTATCTCTACTTTTGGCGACTTTGGTTCTATGTCCATCTTTGTCTTCAAAGATAGTCTTTGCATTCAGGACACTCTATTTCTCATCCTTTCTTTATTCCAATTAATATTCAGTTCTGTTCTTTGAACATGCCAGCCAAGTTTCTGCTTTGAGACTATTGCATTTTCTCTTCCTTCTGCCTTGAGCCTCTTCCTGCCAGATGTCTGCAGGGTTGGCTCCATTATGTGTTTCACAATTTCACTCAAGTCACCTTTCTAATGACTCCTACATTGTTAAGACAACTCGTACTAACACTCCCTGCTTTATCTTCTCTTTTTAATATTCCCCTAATATATTATAGATTTTTCTTCTTAATCTTCTTTTTCCTTTTTTCTTTTGTTTGGTTTTTTATTTTTTTTTGACACAGTTATTCACTAAGCAACTCAGACTGGTCTTGAACTCATCATCTTCCTGCCTCAGTCTCTCAAGTGCTGGGATTGCAGGTATGTACCATTATGCCTGGCTTAACCTTATTATTTTTCTCATTTAATAAAATAAACTCTAAGAGACTAGGCATTTTGATCTGTCCTGTGCATTTATTATTCCATCCCTAGTGAATATAACAAGTATAGTGTTCTGCTCAATAAATATTTGTTGAATTAATGAATCAATGACTTGGATATGGTGGAAAGGCTATGGCTAATCCTTGAAAAATAGAGATGTCAATGCAGTAGAACAAGGATTTTCAGGAGACAGAGCGACCACAAGGGTGAGTGTAACCTCCAAGACCATGGCATTGGAGTTAGAGCTAAGAGGATGGATGACAGGTGCAGACAGATAGCTGAGAGATTCCAGGTATGGATTGCTTCTTGGATAGGAGCTGGAAAGAGAAATGTGAGGTATGCTTAGGGAATGCTGAGAAAGCTGTGTGGGTAGTACACACAGGGAAGAGTTAGAAGTGGAGGCTGGGATGTCAGAACACTCAGGGTCTTGAAATATAGTTGGAGATTGGGATTTATTTTTGCATGAAAAGTGAACTACTGAAATTTCTCAGTAAGAAGAGAAATGACAGAACTAGATCTTCACTTTATGAAAATCAATTCAACAGTCAGTAGAGCAGTTGGGCAGCAGAGAGATGGATAGGCCAGTGATGAGACCATTTTGGTATTCCAAGAAAGAGTTAATGAGGTTTAAGTTTGGGTGATGGAAAATAGAATGGAGAGGCAGGGGCAGAAAGAAGTGGAAGAGATAGCACTGACAGGTCTTGACAGCTGATTAGGATTGGGGGATGAGGGAAAAGTCAGATGTAACTATAAGATTTCAAACTTAAGTGACTGACAAATAGTGAAGACACTAACAGAATAAAATAACAAGGAAAAGAAAACCCATTTTGAGGGTCACATAGGAATTTAGGTTTAGTGGATTTGGGATTACTCATAGTGCCCTTTATCTTCTGGGAAAACTTCACCCCTTCGCCTTCCTAGGCTAAATCATTGTGCCTTAAAGAATCTTACACTTTCTAGTGTAAGCTGATATATTAGGTGGGGGGAAGGTGTATATAGGACTTTCCCAGAGGGCTTTTCTGGACTGAGACTAAAACTTGGGATCACTGAAAGTATGGTTTTAATTTCTTCCTCTTAGATTTACTGCTCTTCTGTTGCAAAAGCTAAAGAAGAGAATGATTCTCTGAGCCAAATGACCAGGATCAATCGCCCGGAAGACTAGATTCAAACAAAGCAGCCTCCAGTGCCAGGGCCTCTGAAGTTAAGACCTGTAGCCTCCTGACATTCCTCTGCCTGGTCCCTGGGGATGCTGTCAGTTGAAAGTGTGAGGTTGGCAGTCATGATGGTTTTCCCCTGAGAGTGCTTGTGGATAACTTATTGAGCTTTCATTAAGTGTAATGTAGCTACTTTAATGAACAGCAAAAATACTGTTTGTAATAAAGTAGTGGTTTTTAGTGTTCCTGAAGTAGCCCCAATTACATTTAATGTGTTGAAAGGTGGAATAAGACAGGGGATGGTTTTCATACAGAAAGATCTCAACTGATGTTAGTGACTTATTCTTGAAAGTCATGGGCTGACCAGAACTTTCTGTATTGTGGCTTGTTTTAGTTATCAGTGAGATGCTCACCATTTAAAGAAACTATGTTGCTCTTTTGTAATAAAAGAAAGTTACTTAACAATGATACTAACCATTTTCTCCTTTATTTGCCTTGTTAGTTTTAAAGTTTCTTCAGATAAGAAATGGCCTGAGGCAATACTCAGTCAAAAGAACAATGCAGGAGGTATCACGATACCTGACTTCAAACTACATTACAAAGCAATAACAATAAAAACAGCATGGTACTGGTACAAAAACAGACATGAAGACCAGTGGAACAGAATAGAGGACCCAGATATGAAGCCACACAACTATAACCAACTTGTCTTTGACAAAGGAGTTAAAAATATACAATGGAGAAATAGCAGCCTCTTCAACAAAAACTGCTTGGAAAACTGGTTAGCAGTCTGCAAAAAACTGAAACTAGATCCGTGTATATCACCCTATACCAAGATTAACTCAAAATGGATCAAGGATCTTAATATCAGACCCCAAACTCTTAAGTTGATACAAGAAAGAGTAGGAAATACTCTGGAGTTAGTAGGTATAGGTAAGAACTTTCTCAACGAAACCCCAGCTGCACAGCAACTAAGAGCATAGATAAATGGGGACCTCATAAAACTAAAAAGCTTCTGTTCATCAAAAGAAATGGTCTCTAAACTGAAGAGAACACCCACAGAGTGGGAGAAAATATTTGCCAACTATACATCAGACAAAGGACTGATAACCAGAATATACAGGGAACTTAAAAAACTAAATTCTCCCAAAACTAATGAACCAATAAAGAAATGGGCAAGTGAACTAAACAGAACTTTCTCAAAAGAAGAAATTCAAATGGCCAGAAAACACATGAAAAAATGCTCACCATCTCTAGCAATAAAGGAAATGCAAATTAAAACCACGCTAAGATTCCACCTCACCCCTGTTAGAATAGCCATCATCAGCAACACCACCAACAACAGGTGTTGGCGAGGATGCGGGGAAAAAGGAACCCTCTTACACTGTTGGTGGGAATCTAGACTAGTACAACCACTCTGGAAAAAAATTTGGAGGCTACTTAAAAAGCTGGACATCGATCTACCATTTGATCCAGCAATACCACTCTTGGGGATATACCCAAAAGACTGTTACTCCAGAGGCACCCGCATATCCATGTTTATTGCGGCACTATTCACAATAGCCAAGTTATGGAAACAGCCAAGATGCCCCAGCACTGATGAATGGATTAAGAAAATGTGGTATCTATACACAATGGAATTTTATGCAGCCATGAAGAAAAACGAAATGTTATCATTCGCTGGTAAATGGATGGAATTGGAGAACATCATTCTGAGTGAGGTTAGCCTGGCCCAAAAGACCAAAAATCATATTTTCTCCCTCATATGTGGACATTAGATCAAGGGCAAACACAACAATGGGACTGGACTATGAGCACATGATAAAAGCGAGAGCACACAAGGGAGGGGTGAGGATAGGTAAGACACCTAAAAAACTAGCTAACATTTGTTGCCCTTAACGCAGAGAAACTAAAGCAGATACCTTAAAGCAACTGAGGCCAATAGGAAAAGGGGAACAGGTACTAGAGAAAAGGTGAGATAAAAAAGAATTAACCTAGAAGGTAACACCAACGCACAGGAAATCAATGTGAGTCAATGCCCTGTATAGCTATCCTTATCTCAACCAGCAAAAACTCTTGTTCCTTCCTATTATTGCTTATACTCTCTCTACAACAAAATTAGAAATAAGGGTAAAATAGTTTCTGCTGGGTATTGGGGGGAGAAGGAGGGAGCGGAGTGGGTGGTAAGGGAGTGGGTGGGGGCAGAGGGGGAGAAATGAACCAAGCCTTGTATGAACATATGAATAATAAAAGAAAAATGAAAAAAAAAAAAAGAAATGGCCTGATAGCAGGAAAGACCTGGTTCATACTTCAGTTGGACCATCATAGTAGACACTGCTGATTGCCTATGTCACACACAATCTGCCTGCTTTCTTTTTAAAGAGAGCAGCATTTTGGTGGCTCAGGAGTAATACTTGCTTGGTTTAAGATAATAATCGTCTTCTCCTTTACAAATGATTAACTCATGAGCTGGCATATGAACCCAAATTGGGCCACCGAGAAATGAGGAGGGTCTCTCATGGATCCTGAGGACATGCTTGCTCACCCTTTTGGGACATCTTAAAGAGACTCTGTCTAAAGAATGTGAAAGAAGAATCCACAAAGGAGAAATTATCCTTAAGGGCAATACTGAAAATGTGAACATTCAGCAGGAGTCAGAGACTTTGAGTGCTGGATGGGGCTTCTAGATAAAGACATCTGGGTTGTGTACATGTCTATATTTGTAGCTATGTGAGCCAGTAAATTTCCTAATTATTTATAGCTGTTTGAATCATGACTGCTGTTACTTGCCTCTGTTTGCAGCTTAATTGATAGAGCCACTAACTAATTTGGAATCTTAGGCAGATCACTTCAGCACAATAACCTCACCATTCATACTTACGACCCATGAAAGGGAATAGAGTTTTGGAAAATCTCAGGTTGAGTCATGGTGGTTGGAGATCACCGAAGCTGACCACACCTATGCTGGTGTGGTCACATCTGATGACTGTGTCTTCTAAGTGGGTTGAGAAGTTTCCACGTGGGGAAGGATTTAGTGACATAGTCACGTAACTTGCATCTTTTATATCACTGATCAGCATTTGCTTCTTTTTTTGTTATGTACTCCTAAGTGACCCTAGTTCTGACTCTAATGGATGTCAGACATATTCTTTTCCTGGGAATAGTGTTGCATTTGGACCAGTGACGTTTTCTACAAAGCCTCTTTTGTGTTTCAAAAAGGACAGAGAGCTGGCTATCCACTGAGCTTGCTGCGATGCTTATGTGACTGTTTTGCTGGCTGTCAATAAGTGTCTACTTGTATCCTGGGTGCAGCCTGACATTTGCTTTCATTTAAACCTGAGTGCCTGTAACTGTTCCTTATTATTTTTGTATTCATTCAACAAATATTCATTGATCACTTACAGTATGCCAGACACTATCCTAGGTCTTTGGGATTATATTAGTTCGCTTGTGCTTCATAACAAATTAATACAGACTGGTTGACTTAAACAACAGAAAAGTCTTATCTCAGTTCTGGAAGGTTGGAAGTCCAAAATCAGGTGTTCCCAAGGGTTGGTTTATCCTGAGGTCTCTCTCCGTGGCTTCTCCCTGTGTCTTTATATGGTCTTCCCTTTGAGCATGTCTGTGTCCAAATTTCCTCTTCTTATAAGGATGCCAGTCATATTGGATTAGGGACTTCCCCAAAAGTCTTGTTTTAACTTAATTACCTTTTCAAAGATCTTTTCAAATACAGTTACACTCAGAGGTACTGGGAGTTAGAACTTCAACATACAGGTTTTCTTTCTTTTTTTTGGATAGGGGCTCACTGTGTAGCACAGGCTGGCTAAAACCTCACCATCTTCTCAGCCTCCTGAGCTCAGAGATTATAGGCATGCACCACCACTTCTGGCTGTTGATGGATAGGCTTTGAGTCAGCACAATTTGGCCCATAATAGGGATACATCAGGACATAAGGAAAGCAAGTCCTGAGCAGTGGCTTCTTTGAATGTGAGCTATTAACCCATAGCACTGGTCTCTTGCTTTGTTTCCTGAGCCACCTCTTAGTGAAGTTCTGAACTAGAGGGGCTCTGGATCCTCCCCTTCATTGCAGGAAACCCTGATCCTTTGCAAATCTATGCCATTACTCACTGACAGTACTTCCTATTACTGTTTTTGCTGATTCTATGCAAAGTGATAAATTTAACCTAACTCTTTCTGAGTTGTAGGTAAAACACATTTAGAATTACAGAAGAAACAGCAAGCTGTCGGCAAAAATGTATTCAGTGGCAGGATGACTATGATCTGTGGAGATTAGGTTTAGTTGTAGCTATAATAGCATTGCAGCTAGCCTTCATTAAGCATTTGTCCTATTACAGGCTTGAAGCTCAATGCGTTATACATGTATATTACCCCATTAATCCACAAAACAATACCTTAATCTCATCACTCCTGTTTTTTAGGCAAGAAAATTAACAGTCAGACACTGACATCACTTAGCTCAGGTTGGCCTCCTGTCTTTTTGGGTCCAGAGCCTGTGCTATTAACTACTGTCAGAATTGCTAGGAAAAGAAGGCATCAATTCTCGCCCAGAAGGCAAGGAGTGGGAAGTGGTAGTTGCTGAAGTTTTACTGAAATTTAGTTATATAACTCTAGAGCTGGTAGGCACTGATGAGATCATTGAGTCCTCACTCAATGACATGTGTTAGGTGAGTTAAAAGTTAGAACTATAATTCTGGTTCTCTCTTTCCAAATTTGACATTCTTCAATCTATCCCTACATGGTCCCTTTGGTTCTTCATTTATGGTACAATTATAATTATGACAAAAACACAATTAATTTTAGAGTGTCTTTTATATCTCAAAATGTTTTCACATACTTATATTGGAAAAACAAGAAACAAACAAACAAAAAACACAAAAGAACAAAAACCAGTAGACTTTAAGTGGCTAAACAGGGTATGTTTCAAACTCCTCTAGGCAAAGAGGAATTGAACCATGAGACACAGGAAGTGTCATAAAAGCCACGTTTCTCAGCAGTGTGGGCTGGTTTTAGCCTGAACCCAGTCATTAAGACTAACCAGAAAGAGTGACTCTTGGTCATCTCCCAAAGCAGAGGACAAAGATTTCAGAACTAGGACAAAAAGCAGAACTGCAGTATGGAGGAAACACAGAGAAGCTATTGCCAGGGTAAAGGAAGGCATTAATATAGCAGTATTTCTTGATGAAATAAGCCAGTCCCACAGAGAAAATTATTGCATGTTTTGTCTCATTTGTTTCCACAAATGAGCCAAGGGAAGCACAAAGCACAAAAATCAAGGTCACGAATATGGAGGGAGTACTAGGGAGGTTTAAGGGGAAGGGAAACGGGGAGGGAGGACAGGGATAAGAGAGTGTCATAGAGAGGGTGAATGTGAGCAAAGCACAGTGTAGGCATGTATAGAAGTGTCATGATAAAACCCCTTATGATGTATAATTTAATATATGCCAATAAAAGTGAATTTTTAAAAAAGATTTCTTGGGCTGGGGATGTAGTTTAGTGGTAGAGCACTTGCCTAGCATGTGCAAAGCACATCACCAAAACAAAGCAAAATAAAAGATTTCTGGTAAAGAGCAACAAAATCTGATGCCAGCTGAACTGCGGACATATGGGGTAGGACAAAGGGGAAATGCATTGTTCCGTTATAATGCACTTCATAGGAAGGGAGGCTGAAGGAACTGGGTTTAGAACAGATTGTAACCAGAAAACTTCAGACAGTCTCAAAACTGGAATGAATGAGTATGAACTATATCTCTCGTAACGGTTTCATTTCACTCAAGAACTAAAATCCTAGAAGAGAAAAGTCCAAGCCAAGTTTGGGTTATATGCTTACCCTTGACCATCCAATGTGGTTAGTGTAAGCTCCTGTACAGGTAGCCTCCCAAAAGAGTGTCAACTGCCTGCATGAGCGGGCAGGCCCTAAGTTTGCCTCTCTTTCTGGTAAGAGTGCAAAATGATCACAGGAGCCCTTTATATGCTTTAAGATGATATAGGACCCCCAAAAGCTTTTTCTTGTATAACTACTATATTAGAAAAAAATACCATATTAGAAATGGTATTTTCTAACGGGAAGGTTTTGAAAATATTATTAATTTATCTAAAAGTAACAATAAACACATTTCATATTGACATACATGATATTCAAAAAATAAAAATAATTGTATTTGCTACAACCAAAAACATTAATGAGAAGAGGGGTGTTGTTTTATATTTTTATAAATTTCTCTCTCTTTTTGCAGTACTAGGGCTTGAATTCAGGGCCTACACCTTAAACCACTACACCAACCTTTCGTTTTTTGGTGGTGGATTTTTTCGAGATATGGTCTCATGAACTATTTGCCCGGGGTGAATTTGAACCACAATCCTCCTAATCTCTACCTCCTGAGTAGCTAGGATTACAAGGGCGAGCCACCAGTGACCATCTGTAAACCTCTTAATATTTGGTTTGATAGCAAACAACTAAATGCTAATATTTGCCTTTGCATTTACTCTGTTGTGATATTTTATTTTGGTTAAAACATGTGAAGAAAAGCTCACCTCACACAGATGTGTAGTAGAAAAAGAGAGAAGTATTTTAATAGCTTTTCAGATGATTTTGGAAGTTCTCTTTTGATACTATACCCCAAATCAGTAGATAGTACATATAAAAAAAGTGAAGACTTGTTAATGAATTTCACAGTAATTATATTAAACTCCATTACTGTTTCTTAAACTTTGAATTGGTCTCACCTATGATTTTGTACTATGATGCATTTGGTCATTTAAAAAATGTCCAGTAAGTGCTGGAAGTAGACAGTTTTCCTTGCATGAGTGACATTTCATCCATAGCGCGCACACACACACACACAAAAGATAGCAAAACTTGCAGATCTTCCAAATATTGACACATTTCATTTATTATATACAGAATCCTAATAATCAGTATCACCACCAAACTCACCAGAAACATATATAACATTAGGAAGCACCAAGCTCATTTTACATGAAATCTCCAATTTTATTATTAGCAAAAAGTATTGTCAGTTATTTTCCTTGAACTGATCTCACATCCTTTGTTTTTGAAGGAAGTACCAATACTCAAGTTTGAATGACCATAGTCTTCCTCCCAGTCATTCTTTCAGAATGGAATTTCATTAAAAAAAGACAGCTAATGTAACTCACAGTGCTTTCTGGGTAATTCCTATTCCCCAATATTAAAACAGTCCTACTATTAAAATGATGTGTACTCAAGAGCTGTGGCATACAAATTAATGATTTGTATTGTTTCACCAATGACATTTTTAAATGCGGTGAGACATGCAATACAATGCCTACTAGTATCTTGGTAACATTGCTTCAATTGGTGCAAAAGTGGCAGGAATTTGACCCACCGTTGCTATTTAAATTTTAACTTGTCATTTGGATAATAAATTTAAAACTGTAAGAAATTTCAAAAATGCACAAAGAGTTACCTAAATAATCTTAATTTTGATTCACCAGTTTTAACATCTTACTCCATCTGCTTTATCATTGCTGTCTCTCCCACCACTTCATTTGTTCTTTTTTCTAAATCACCTTAGATTAAGTCACATACATTACGGTAAATTACCCTTAAATATTTCAATGTTATTTCCTAAGAAGATGGATTTTTCTCTTCAATAACCACAGTGGGCAACTTTATAAACTTACCTCTAAAATAATATTCTTTTTTCTATTTTATTAGGATATATTCATTGTACAGGAGGGATTTACTGTGACAATTCCAAATAGCCTTACATTGTACATTGTTTAAATTGCTCCAACCATCTCTCCCCTGTAAACCTCTCCCCGCCCCACTTAAAGCAATTTCAAGAACTTTCATTGTTCTCTGATGTATATGTTTATGAAGTTCATCAACCATATTCCCTCAGCTTCATCTCTTCCATTCCCCCTCCCCCTCCCACAAGTACTCCCCCACACTATACCTATTTTATAGTCCTGTCTTTCTTTTTTTTCAATTCTAAGTTCCTTTTCTTTTTTTCTTTACTCCTTTTATTTTATCATTTGTAAATTTACTTATATGTGTGTACATTATTTGCCCCCTCCTCCCTGCTCCTCCCTCCCAACCCACTTAGGGGAAGAACCTGTTCTGCCCTCTTGTTCTCCGATTTTGTTGAATAGAAAACATAGGAGATAATAAGAAATGCATAGCATTTTGCTAGTTTGAAATAAAGATAACTATACAGAGAGATTCCTAGCGTTGCTTCCATACAGTTGTGTATTGCAACCCACATTGGTTCATCTCTATCAGACTGCTTTGCTACTTCTTGGTCCCCTTCCCATAGTGGCTTCTGCCAGTTTAAGATTACTTATTTGCTCCTCTACAGTGGGTACATCAAATAATTTCAAGTTTTAGGTTTCCTTTCCTTTCCCTATTTCTCCCTTGTGTGTTCTCCCCTTAGTGTGTGACCCATGTCCAATAATATTACTGCATTTGTTTTGGGTCTATAATCCACATATGAGGGAGAACATGCGATTTTTGGCCTTCTGAACCTGGCTAACTTCACTTAAGATGATGTTCTGTAGTTCCATCCATTTACTTGCAAATGATAAAATTTTGTCCTTTGTGGATATAAAATTCCATCGTGTATAAATACATTTTCTTTTTATTTTATTTTATTTTATTTTATTATTCATATGTGCATACAAGGCTTGGGTCATTTCTCCCCCCTGCCCCCACCCCCTCCCTTACCACCCACACTGCCCCCTCCCTCTCCCCCCGACCCCCTCAATACCCAGCAGAAACTACTTTATCCTTACTTCTAATTTTGTTGTAGAGAGAGTATAAGCAATAATAGAAAGGAACAAGGGTTTTTGCTGGTTGAGATAAGGATAGCTATACAGGGAGTTGACTCACATAAATTTCCGGTGCATGTGTGTTACCTTCTAGGTTAATTCTTTTTGATGTAACCTGTTCTCTAGTTCCTGGTCCCCTTTTCCTATTGGCCTCAGTTGCTTTTAAGGTATCTGCTTTAGTTTCTCTGCGTTAAGGGCTACAAATGCTAGCTAGTTTTTTAGGTGTCTTACCTATCCTCACCCCTCCCTTGTGTGCTCTCACTTTTATCATGTGCTCAAAGTCCAATCCCATTGCTGTGTTTGCCCTTGATCTAATGTCCACATATGAGGGAGAACATACGATTTTTGGTTTTTGGGCCAGGCTAACCTCACTCAGAATAATGTTCTCCAATTCCATCCATTTACGAGTGAATGATAACATTTCGTTCTTCTTCATGGCTGCATAAAATTCCATTGCGTATAGATACCACATTTTCTTAATCCATTTGTCAGTGGTGGGGCATCTTGGCTGTTTCCATAACTTGGCTATTGTGAATAGTGCCTCAGTAAACATGGGTGTGCAGGTGCCTCTGGAGTAACCTGTG
This sequence comes from Castor canadensis, assembly GCF_047511655.1. Classification (NCBI taxonomy): domain Eukaryota; kingdom Metazoa; phylum Chordata; class Mammalia; order Rodentia; family Castoridae; genus Castor; species Castor canadensis. The sequence goes on along the minus strand of NC_133388.1, from coordinate 176,738,773 downwards.
TCACAGTCTTTTGGGTATATCCCCAAGAATGGTACTGCTGGATCAAATGGTAGATCAATGTCTAGCTTTTTGAGTAGCCTCCAAATTTTTTTCCAGAGTGGTTGTACTAGTTTACATTCCCACCAACTGTGTAAGAGGGTTCCTTTTTCCCGCATCCTCGCCAACACCTGTTGTTGGTGGTGTTGCTGATGATAGCTATTCTAACAGGGGTGAGGTGGAATCTTAGTGTGGTTTTAATTTGCATTTCCTTTATTGCTAGAGATGGTGAGCATTTTTTCATGTGTTTTTTGGCCATTTGAATTTCTTCTTTTGAGAAAGTTCTGTTTAGTTCACTTGCCCATTTCTTTATTGGTTCATTAGTTTTGGGAGAATTTAATTTTTTAAGTTCCCTATATATTCTGGTTATCAGTCCTTTGTCTGATGTATAGTTGGCAAATATTTTCTCCCACTCTGTGGGTGTTCTCTTCAGTTTAGAGACCATTTCTTTTGACGAACAGAAACTTTTTAGTTTTATGAGGTGCCGTTTATCTATGCTATCTCTTAGTTGCTGTGCTGCTGGGGTTCCATTGAGAATGTTCTTACCTATACCTACTAACTCCAGAGTCTTTCCTGCTTTTTCCTGTATCAACTTTAGAGTTTGTGGTCTGATATTTAGATCCTTGGTCCATTTTGAGTTAATATTGAATACCACATTTTCTTGATCTATTTGTTGGTAGTGGGGCATATTGGCTGTTTCCATAGCTTGACTATTGTAAATAGTGCTGCAATAAACATGGACATGCAGGTGCTTTTGTAATAACAGAGTCACATTCATTAAGGTATATCCCTAGGAGTGGGATTGCTGGATCATATGGCAGATCTATGTTTAGTTTTTAAAGAAGCCCACATAGTGTTTTCGAAAGAGTTTGTAGTAGCTTACATTCCACAAACAGTGTATGAGGGTTCCTTTTTCCCCACATCCTAGCCAACATTTGTTGTTGGTAGTGTTCTTGATGATAGCCATTCTAACAGGAGTGAGGTGGAATTTTAGTGTGGTTTGATTTGCATTTCCTTTATGGCCAGGGATGGTAATTATTTTTTCATGTATTTTTTGGCCATTTGAACTTATTTCTTCCTTTGAAAAGTTCTGTTTAGTTCTGTTGCCTACTTCTTTATTGGTTCATTGGTTTTGGGGGAGTTTAGTTTTTTGAGGTCCCTGTATATTCTGGTTATCAGTCCTTTGTCTGATGTATAGCTAGCAAATATTTTCTCCCACTCTGTGGGTGGTCTCTTTAGTTTAGAGACCATTTCTTTTGTTGTGCTGAAGCTTTTTAATTTCATGTAGTCCCATTTGTCCATCCTTTCTCTTAGTTGCTGGGCTGATGGAGTTCAATTGAGGAACTCCTTGCCTATACCTATTGTTTCCAGGGAATTCCATGCTCTTTCATGTACTAACTGCAAGGTTTCAGGTCTAAAATTAAGGTCCTTAATCCACTTTGAGTTGATACTAGTACAGGGTGACAGGCATGGATCCAGTTTCAGTTTTCTGCAGGCAGATAGCCACTTTTCCCAGCAACCTTTGTTGAAGAGGCTGCCTTTTCTCCAGGGTATGTTTTTGGCACCTTTGTCAAAAATAAGGTAGGCATAGCTGTGTGGATTCATATTCAGGTCCTCTATTCTGTTCCACTGGTCTTCATATCTGTTTTTGTGCCAGTGACATGCTGTTTTTATTGCTATGGCTCTGTAGTATACTTTGAAGTTGGATATTGTGATACTTGCAGCATGGCTCTTTTTATTCAGTATTGCCTTGGATATTCATGGTCTTTTGTGTTTCCAAATGAACTTTATGGTAGATTTTTCAATCTCTGTGATGAATGTCATTGAGATTTTGATGGGAATTGTGTTGAACATGTAGATTGCTTTTGGTAGTATAACCATTTTTACTATGATGATTCTACCAAAGCATGGGAGATCTTTCCACCTTCTGTAGTCTTCCTTGATCTCTTTCTTTAGTTGTTTGTAGTTCTCCATGAAGAGGTCATTTATGTCCTTGGTTAAGTTTACTCCTAGGTATTTGATTTTTTTTTCTGAGGCTATTTTAAATGGAATTGTTTTCCTATATTCTTTCTCAATTTGTTCATTGTTGGTGTATAGAAAGGCTACTGATTTTTGTAAGTTGATTTTGTATCCTGCTACATTGCTGAAGCCATTTACGGTGTCTAGGAATTTTTGCATGAAGTTTTTTGGGTCTTTGAGATATAGGATCATATAATCTGCAAAAGGGATATTTTGAGTATTTCTTTACTATTTGTACTCCTTTATTTCTTCTTCTTGCCTTATTGCTCTGGCTAGTAATTCCAGTACCATGTTGAATAAGAGTGGCGAGAGTGGGCACCCTTTTCTGATACCTGAGTTTAGGGGGAATGGTATCTGTTTTCCCCAGTAAGTATGATGTAGGCTATAGATTTGCCATATATAGCCTTTATAATGTTGAGGTACAATCCTTCTATTCCTAGTTTTCTTACAGCTTTTACCATTAAGTGGTGTTGAATCTTATCAAATGCATTTTCTGCATCTTTTGAGATGATCATGTGAGTTTTGTCTTTGCTTTTATTAATGTACTGCATTTATTGATTGATTTATTGATTTGTGTATGTTGAACCATCCTTGCATCCCTGGCATGAAGCTGACTTGGTCGTGGTGAATGATCTTTCTGATATGTTGTTGGTTTTGGTTTGCCATTATTTCATTAAGGATTTTTGCATTGGTGTTCATTAGGAGATTGGCCTGTAGTTCCCCTTTTTGGAAGAGTCCTTGTCTGGTCTTGGGATGAGTGCCATACTGGCTTCATAGAATGAATTGGGCAGTGCTCCTTCCCTTTTTATTTCATGGAAAAGTTTAAGGAGTGTTGAAGGACTGGTAGAATGTAGCTGAGAATCAGTAAGGTCCTGGACTTTTCTCTTTTGGGAGACTCTTTATTACTGCTTCAATTTCATTATGTGTCATAGATCTGTTTAGATGGTTAATAGCCTCTTGATTCATTTTCTCATGGTGATAAGTATCTAGAAATTTGTCCTTTTCTTTAATAGTTTTCAATTTATTGGACTATAGATTCTCAAAGTAGTCTCTGATGATTCCCTTGATTTCCTTGGTGTTTGTTGTTATCTCTTTTTTGTTTCTGATTTACTAATTTGGGTCTTTTCCCTCCTCATTTTCGATTTGCCAGGGGCTGGTTGATCTTGTTTATTTTTTCAAAGAACCAGCTTTTTGTTTAGTTGATTCTTTTGGTCTCTGTTTCATTAATTTGGGCACTTAATTTTATTATTTCTCTCTTTCTGCTTATTTTGGGTATTGTTTTTGCTTGTTTTTCTATGATTTTGAGATGTAGCATTAGGTTGTTCATTTGAGATCTTTCTGTCCTTTTAATATATGCACTCATGGCTATAAACGTTCCTCTTAGGATTGCCTTTGCTATGTCCCATAGATTCTGTTAGGTCATGTTTTCATTTTCATTAGTTTCCAGGAAATGTTTGATTCCTTCTCTTATTTCTACTATGACCCACTGATCATTGAGCAATTTGTTATTCAGCCTCTAATTATTTGCATGTTTTCTGTTGTTTTTGTTGTTGAGTTCTACTTTTAATGCATTGTGATCAGATAGAATGCAGGGGGTTATTTCTGTTTTCTTATATTTGCTGAGGCTTGCTTTGTGTCCTAAGATATGATCTATTTTGGAGAAAGTTCCATGGGCTGCTGAGTAGAATGTACATTGTGTTGTTATTGTATGAAATATTCTGTAGACATTAGTTAGGTCAACTTGATTTATGGTGACATTTAGTTCTAGGATTTCTTTGTTGGTTTTTTTGTTTGGATGACCTACTGGTGATAGAGGGGTATTAAATTCTCCCACTACTACTGTGTTTGATTCTATATGTGCTTTTAAGTCCTTTAGTGTATGTTTGATGATATTGGGTGCACTGACATTGGATGCACATAGGTTGGTAATTAGTATTTCCTTTTGGTGTATTGCATCTTTTATTAGTATGAAGTGTTCTTCTTTATCTTGTTTGACTCATGTAAATTTGAAGTCTACTTTGTCTGATATAATATTGCTACTCCTGCCTGTTTTGGTGAGCCATTGGCTTTGTTAATTTTCTTCCTTCCTTATGCCCTAAGTCAGTGTTTATTTCTGTCAATAAGATGGATCTTTTGTAAACAACAGATTATCAGATCTTCCTTTTTAATCCAGTTTGCCAAATGGTGTCTTTTGATGGGGAGTTGAGTCTGTTTACATTCAGTGTTAATATTGATAGGTATGTGGTGATTCCTGCCATTTAGGTGGTGCAGTTGTTTAAGGATTTAGTTATGTGCATTTGAATCAATACTAGTCTCTGATTACTTGTCTTTTCTTCTCCTGTGGTTTGATGCTTCCAGTCCTCTCATGGTTTTGTTTGCTTTCCTTTTCTGTGTGCAGAATTCCTTGTAGAATCTTCGGTAGTGGTGGCTTGGTGGTCACAGACTGTTTTACTTTCTGTTTATCATGGAAGATTTTTATTGCTCTGTCAAGTTTGAATGATAGTTTTGCTGGGTGGAGTATCCTAGGGCTGAAGTTATTTTCATTCAGTGCCTGAAATACCAAACTCCATGTCCTTCTTGCTTTTAAGGTGTCCATTGAGAAATCTGCTGTTATTTTGATGGGTTTACCTTTATATTACAGCCTTCAGTATTCTTTCTCTGTTCTCTATGATTGTTGTTTGGATGATAACATGCCAAGGGAAGGTTCTATTTTGGTCAAGCCTATTTGCTGTCTTGGAGGCTTCCTGTACCTGAATGGGCAAAACTTTCTCAGGATTTGGGAAATTTTCTATTATTATTTTATTGAATACGCTACATATTTCTTTGGTTTGCACTTCTTCTTCTTTGATGCTTGTGATTCTCAGGTTTGCTCTACTGATGGAGTCACTGAGTTCTTGCATATTCTTTTCACAGCTCTTGAGTTGTCTGACTAAGAATTCTTCTGTTTTTCTTTAATTTCTATTTTATCTTCAAGCTCTGAGATTCTGTCTTCAACTTGTTCTAGTCTTCTGGAATGGCCTTCTACTGTGTTTTTTGTTTGACTATAGGGACTTTTTATTTCCAGGATTTCTGTTTGATTCTTCTGAGGTTTTCCAAATCTTTGTTCAACTCTTCTTTTATATTTCATGTTGTCACCTTTAATTCATGTATCTCTCTTTTTATAATGTCCTTTGTTCCACTTGGTGTTTGTTGAAGTCCTCTCTGAGTTCCTTTATTTGTTTCTGTGTCATCTCATGTTCTTTATTTTTGGTGTCTTGAAATATCTTGAGTGCATCTTGTACATTCTGGTTAATCATGTGTAGTATCCTTTTTTTTTTTTTGTGGTTTCACCGGGTTCCTTGGTGACATTTATTATTGTTTGTTTAGGTCAGGATCTTGGTATTCATTTTCTTCATTTCCCACTGAATACTTCATTGATTTTTTTTTTTGAGGTGTGTGGTTTCCATCCCTTTTTCTTCCCATCACTCCACTTGGTGCTGTGAAACTATGTTTTTGGTAGGCTAGTTAGTGGATTTGATTCCCTTATTTCTTTCCCTGATTTAATTTTTGTGTTTTGACTGGCTTGGTTGTTAGCTATGTTGATGTGCTCTCTCTGTCCCTGGTCTTGAGGTATAATTTAGCAATAAGAAATTCAGAGGTTCAGTGCCAGACCAGTTGTGTACATATTCTCTTGATGATAATATTTATAAACATGGGAGTGGTGGGGTAATGGTTATTAGATTAGTTATAGATTAGGGGGAATTGATAAAGGTGGTACCATAAAGGGGGAGTCAGGAAAAGGAGTGGGTGGATGGGTTAAGAGGTGTGCAGGCTGCTAGGTTTTGTAGCACTTTTGTGTGTTTGAATGTATTTCTGTTTTTGTGGTGGAGGGTATTTGTATCAGGGATTGCAGGGGCACTTGGGTTGTGTACAGTTGGTACAGTAGGCTAGTCAGCAGGTAGTGAGTGTGTGTGGGGGGGTAGTGTGGTGACAGGTTGAGGGGAGAGAAGGGAGAGGTGAAGAGAGGAGAAAGAGTAGATGAAAAGGGGTAGAAAGAATAGTTGGGATGGAGATCAATGGATTGTAGTGTGGTAGAAAGAGGGAAAGTGAAGAGGGTGAGAATAGTGTAAAAGAATAGTGATGATGAAGTTAATAATACAGGAATAAAAAAGAAAAAGTAAGAAAAAAGAAACAAAACACCAGGTTCAGGAACCACAAAAAGTTCAGTTTCTTGGTAAAATTTCTGGAGTTATTCCTTAGGTGTCCAAGCTTGGTATTGGCATTCAAGTGGAAGCTCTGATGTGGTCTCAACAGGTGACTGGCTTGTGAGTGGTATTTGGTCCTTCTGTCCACAGATATGTTGGAATTGTGAGGTGAGGTAAGACTGCCAGCTCATGTAAGGTTGTCAGGCAGCAGTTGTGATGCCCTTCAGCTGCAGCTCTGTTTGATCAGCTCCTTCCCCAGCAAGGTGGGCCAATTCAGTTTTGCATACTGCCTTCAGTCCCAGAGATCAACTCTGGGATCTACCTCCTGCCTTGCTCTGGGAGGTTGGCCTGATGCCCCATCCCTACTCTCAGCCTTTGTGTTTTTCCTGTTCTCTGCTGAGGGCTGGTAGCTCCTTTGTGATATTGGTTTGTCCTCCACTCCTTCTTTCAGCCTTTATGTCTTTCCTGATCTCTGCTGGATGCCTGTAGCTCCTCTGGGTGGTTGGTTTGTTGCCGTATCCCAACTGTCAGCCTTTGCTGCTGTATGCATGCATCACTGAGAGTTTGGTGCTGAGAGTTTGGCTCCTTGCTCCACTCTCTGTTCTCCAGGGTCAGTTCAGTGTTCCACCTCCACCTCCAATGTTGGTGTTAGATTACAGTTCCCTGTTTATGTTTCTCAGTTTTGCTGGGGGGTGGTGGTGTTCAGTCTGCCTAGAGGTTACACTGGGTTATTTTCCCAATGTGGGGTTGAAGGGTTGGATAGGGCTGCCATGCATGGTGCATGATGCTTACCTGTTCCTTCTGCAATTTCATGCAGGCAGCTTTGGAACTAGCTAGCAGGGTGAAATAGTACCTTTGTTTTCAGTGTGGTGTGGTATAGGGAGGCTTTCCAAGGGCTAGGTGTCCAGGATGTTGTAGAGTTTGATTCTGATTGATACTCTGTCTTCTGCTTTTTGGGAGAAGAAAGAAAGAGAGAGAGAGAGAGAGAGAGAGAGAGAGAGAGAGAGAGAGAGAGAGAGAGAGAGAGAGAGAGAGAGAGAGGAAGGAAGGAAGGAAGGAAGGAAGAAAGAAAGAAAGGAAGGAAGATGAAAAAAAAAAAAGAGAAGTGTCAGGGAAATTTTTTCCCCAGGGTTGGAGGCCAGACACACCTTGCTGGCTGTGCCTGGTGGGATTTTCATGGCTGTTAGGTACAATTAAAGGCTGACCTAAGGATCAGTCTTTGAATTTTATCTGCACCTAATGTGATGTTGGCTATTATTTTGGCTAAGAGCACTCAGAATTACCCAAGTGTAGCTCCAATGTCTCAAGGAGGTTTCTGGTGTTATGGAGCTTAGAAGTTCTGATTCCCTACCTTAGCTGTCATTTTGGATCCCTCCTCCAGTCTTTCATTGTTAATTCCAAAGTCAGTGTTTAAAGGGGTTTTGTGAAGCATCCCTGATGTGAGTATAATGATATTTTGTAGTCCAGTTTTGTCAGTCAGTCTAATGAGGTCATTTATAAGTCCAAAATCCAGTGTTGGGTCAGGTATTAAATTTAGTTCTTTTGTTTCTGAAGCTTCCTTTAATATAGACTGTTTCCACAACCTTTCTAAATATTTTATGACATTGACATTTCTAAGCATAGATGCTGCCCTCCTTCATTAGAAAAACAGAACAGTCTTCATTTTGTGATTTTCTTGTGTTTTGTTGGGATTAGATCCAGATTATGCATTCTAGGCCAGAATACTACATAGGTGTCCTTTTTGGGACCTATATCTGGAGGAAAATGATCACCATAAGTCTATCATTACCAATGTGACCACCAGTCAAGGTGTGGTTCAAGTTCTCAACTGTATAATTACTGTTTTATTTTTATCTTCTACCATAATGAATAATCTGTAGGGAGATCATTTAAGACCATGCAAATATCTTCCCTTTCATCCCCAGATGTCCCCCTAGATTTAGCATTCTGATTTCACTTGATCTAATCATTAATATGGTGGTTGAAAAATAATGTGAAAATAATGATGCTCTCACTCTAGCACTCTTTGTTCACTTCAGAATTATCCTCAGCATTCTACTCTATGCAAGAAAGAGTCCTCTTTCCTCCCCCCTTGATCTGTCTATTTTATCATCTATCAGTCACCTGTCACCCAGAAATCAATCTATCATCTACCTTTCATATCTATCCATCTATCTATCTATATCTATCTATCTATATCTACCTATCTACCTAGCTTTTACTGGTATAAATGCAAGAAATTCTATTTTTTAATTGTTCATAATACATTCCTGCACTTAATTATTTTGGTGCTAAAAATTGTCCCAGATCTGCCCAATGGGATCCCTCCAAGCTGTTTCTGGTGTTTTTTTTTTTTTTTTACATACTTTAATCATGTGTTTAGCTTTTCTTACTTTCTCACTTTTTTGCATAATTTGTTCCCAACTCATCTCATACTTACCTTGCCCCAGTCACCAACTCAGCCATTTCTTCTTCAAGAAAGCCTTATTCTATTTAGCTCTGATTTCTTTTATACCATGAGTAAAAATTTCAAGTAAAAAGGGAAAGTAAAGTCTTACTATTATTATGACAATAGTTTTGACCTCTTGGATTTAAAAAAAATGTCTCAGGGACTCCTCAAGTCTTGTGGATACTTTGAGAATTACTGCTAAATATAAATTATGCTCATGTTAACTATGGAAAGGTATTTGTAATTTGTCTTGCAGAATATGTGCTCAATAAACTTTACTGAGGAGCTGAAGATCCCTACTTGGTTGTTGTGATCTTGAGTACTTTGCCTCTCTGGGCCTGATTTTCATCCTCTGAATTAAGAGTAATAGTACTTATTTTCCAAGACTGTTGAGGATTAAATGAGATAACTCATCTAAGGGGTAGGTGCAGGACCTAATATAGAATGACTGCTTAATAAATAATGTTTGTGGAGAACAGATAACTTGTTTTTGTAGTTAAAGATGGAGGAACAGCATGTGTCCAAAGAGCCTCACCCCTAGCCAATCTTACTTAGTTGAAGAAAGCCTGGCTTTGAGCTGGTTCTGTAATGGTGTGATTTGGCATACTTGGGAGAAAAGAGTGCATTTTGCATATAGGAGAGCAGTGAGCTGTGGCCAGTGGGCAACCTCTGACTGAACACAGTCCTCAAGATAGCCATGATAATATTTTCCATTGTATAAGCGCCTTCTGAATTGTGACAATGACACCCTCTTTCATTGAAAAGTGAAGTCTATATTATCTCCCTTTGAATCTGGGCAGAACTATTAGAAGTGATGCTATAAGACTTCAAGGCCAGGTCATAAAAGTCAATGCAGCTTCCACTAGCATTACTTCAGACAACTCTTATAACCAGGTACTGGTTATAAGGAAACTCTAGCCATTTGGTGAGGCTATATGGAGTTTTTCTTCAAGCAGACCCAGTTTTGGCATCAAATGACAGCATCAACTCCCAGACATGGGAGGGTAGTAGCCTTGGAGATGCCTTCAATACCAGACCCTATCTGACTACAGTCACATTAGAAACACCAAGCAAGAACCATCCGTGTGAGCCCAGTTATTCCTCAAAACCATGAGAAAATAATAAAACATTGCTGCTGTTGTGAGCTGCTACATTTTGGAATTCTTATTTGCACAGCGATATGCAATGGGGCCTATAGATGGGAGAGCCAAACTGGAAGATGCAAGAATGGGTAGTCTGCATACAAACATGGACTGTGAAATAGGTCACAGGTAAAATATGTACATGGTGCATACTTGGTAACTGCCCAGGGGAGAAGTCTGGATGAAGAAAGTCTCCAAAGAGATTTACACATGTTAACCACTGCTGTCCTGGAACCAAGTCATCAAGTGAGGAGCACCTGGTCTCTGGTTTTGATGACACACTCTGAGTGCTACTTGAGGCAGCACTGCATACCTCCTTTCCTGTACCTCCTCCCATACTCCTTCAGTTTTCCTTTCCTGTACCTTCTTCCATACTTCTCCACTTTTCTTCACATTCATTCTTTCTTCTCCATCCACAGCAGCTGCATACAAAAGGAAACAACAAGAATTATGAAGTTAAAGAGACTTGGACTTAAATTGGGGCTTGACTTTGAGCAAATTATTTTTTCTCTCCTAGCCATATTTCTTCTATCTGTAAATTGAAATTAACACTCCATAGAATTATTGAGAGCACACTATGAAAAAAAATGCAACATTGCTTCTATGTCACATAGTGAGTCCTCAATACACCATATCTATTGGTTTGCTTTTCTTGCACTTAAACACAGCTGGAGTTTCTCTTTGCTTATTACTGGGTCCTTGGCCTCTGTCTCTATATTATCCCATTTCACAGATGCTGTTTGGTTTCCACTTATGTAGGCTCTGATAATGAACACAATTATCTACAAATTCCAGATGCTAAGAGAAAACCCTAAATTCAGGCTGAATGAGAAAATAATATTTGCTGAAATGCAGATGGCACATTAGGTACCCATGGGAAGCTTATGCATGAAATTAGAAATAGGCAAAACCAAAATTTCCTGGCAAAAATGGACCCTTGGCAGAGGGTGAGCAGTAAGGAACAGAGGCAAGTGGAAGCCGACTGATAGTGTGGTTCTGCCTTTCTGGAGCTGATGACATTGGAAATATCCCAAACAGGGTCCTGACGTGAGTGAAGTGGATGCCTGTGGGAATGAGAGAGTCTGCCCCTGGGAAAAGAGAAGTCACTGTGCTTAGGAGAAGAGGGAATCATTTTTCCATGGGCTGTGAAAAAAAGAGCCCTCAGAGTGCTCCAGGGACTCAGGAGCAAAGCTACCAGGAAACCCCTTACATTTTAGAGAATATATTTGAAATCCATAGAGTGTTTAGTTATCTATTTTTGTAATGGATAGTTGTAAATAGGACCAGGAGTGCACAAGGTCAAGGCGAGATTTGGGATCAGGTCAAATGTACCACTAGGAGAACTGTGAACTTTTCAGCCACAGCTACACATGGGCAGATGCTGGGCCAAATATGTGACAGGAGGCCGTGCATCTGTAGATATTGCTGAAGGACAAGATGGGTCATATAGGGAATGATGTACATTCAAGGCCATGGGTAGGAAATGTGGTTCTAGAGTAGAAAGTCAGAGCTGTTGTGGATTGAGCAGTCTCTCCGACAGATGCATATATTTCTATAAAATACTTCTCATTTGGTACCTGGTTTGTATTTTCAGAACTCCAATCCAAGTGTTTATATGGACCCACAAATTATTAGTGCTAAAGAGAACCTTAGAGATCACCTGGTTCACTTACCATTTTTTGACTAAGATAACTGAAGCCTGTGGAGGTCTAATGACTTCTCCAATCTCACTTAGCTAAACAGGGGTGGGACCAAGGCTAGAAGTTTAGCTGCCTGAGTTCAAGTCCAGTGCTCTTTCCCTGTCCTTCTCCCCACAGCATCCTGATAATTATAGATCCTGCACTGTCTTTGGTCAACCACCACTTATGAGAAATACTTATTAGGTGCCTCATTTTTACTCTAAATGAGGTCACTTTCTGTTTAGGGATTTGCTAATGATTTGAAAGACAAGCATGCTCTTTAAAAAAGCAGGTATAATTCAGCATATGTAGATTCACTTTCCACAGGTAGTTTTCAATCATTTACTACATGCCAGGTGGTGTGCTAACAATCATGGTTTCAGCAATGAACAAAAATGGTAGATATAGAGAACAGAGTCAACAGTATACATGCAATGGAAAAAGACCTGGCATTCATTGCTGACCATAAGTTTAATACATTGTGGGGAGAAAAGAATATGTTGTAAGAGGGCTGAGAAAGGGTTATTTTTGCTGTGAATTAGTCAGATCTTATAATGTTATATTTGGCTCATAAAAACTCCAGAAGTGTCACAAAAAGGCTATTATAGAGAGTTTTAAAAATGACTCTCATATTCCTATGAGGACAAAAATAAAATGGAGTGAGGTGTTTAGATTTGAACTTAGGAACCTAAGAGAGAACTTGAAACTAACTTGAATACAGGGAATGTTAACTGTGTATGCTCCATCCCAGGGAGCATTTGTTAAAAAAAAAATTAAAAAGAGCTTCAGGATAGTAAGAGAGATTGTGGTTGTATAGAAGAAAGACACAATCCTCAAGCTCAAGGTGATCAACCTGTGCTTAGGGATGGAGAAAGAGTCTATGCAGCAGAAAAAACTCTTCTCTTGAAGGTCAACTCTCTTCACTTGAGTTCTTGGTCACAATTGATATAGTGAGTGATCTTTGCATTCTTCCCCCAAGGCTATGCAGGTTTGTGAAATTCCTGAGGACTTGTAGCCTGAGCTCCTGCTCTGTCCCTCTGGGCCCATCCACTGGCACAGACTTCTGATGACAGAGTTAGCACTCCAGTGCTCAGAGCTCATGAGCTCTGTCTTGGGCATCACTAACCAGGTTTCCCAGCCTAGAGGGTTCTGGATCCAGTGGGATTAACACAACCTCAGTTTTGTGGTACCAGAATCTCTAGTATATTAAAAACAAACTCCCAATGATTCCTATGTTTATTAAAGTTTGAAAAGCTTTGTTCTAAAATACTGGCTACCAAGTTACACAGAGTTGACTTCAAAGTTTACCACTGCCATTGTCTGGCTCTGTTACTTAGGCTAAGTCACTGAACCTGAGAGTCAGTTTGTTTTTCTCTAAAATGGTCATAAGAATTTACCTCTTGGGTCCACATAAAGACCCTTTCTGGCTACTTTATTTCAAATGAATCCTTCCTATTCCATTTACCTCAGTTCTTTGTTATTTTTTTTCTTGAGACAAGTTATTATATCTTGGAATTACTTGTGTCCATAGTTTGAATGTAAGTTCCATGAAGGCAGGAGATATGCCTGTCTTGTTTATTCTAATGTCCTTCAGGCTTGGCACAGTGACTGGAATTTAATGAGTGACTCAAGATAATAATTATAAAAATTAAATTAGATGACATAAGAGAAGCCCAGTGTCTGACTTGGAGAAAATGTTCACTAAATGGCTGACATTGGTAAAACTGTCTGTGCTATGTGCAGGGCCTGGTATAAAATGAAAATGAGAGCCCCATGTTAGAACATTTTCAAGAATTTCTAGCTGGCAACAGCAGAGAACTAACTCAAACAAGATAGCATGACTGTTACTGTCGTGGTTCTGTGAGAGATGCTGACGCATTGTTATTCTCCTCTTTGAGGTGTGATGTACTGCGCAGGCACAGACCGCACATCGCATTGCTTTCACTTGCTCAGATAAAGGAACTTGGAGATAACTTGAAACATGAGAAATTGCAAACTGGACCCTACCAGATCAACAAAAACTAAATATTCCCCCAGCAAAATGCTGATTTACACCTGATGGGTAAATGTGGCATACATTGAATCAGCAAAAGCCCTACAAATGTGTGCCAAACAGAATTTTAAATGAGCTTCCATAATGCACGCATCCATAATGTATGGCTTTTAATTTACTTGATAATGTAAAAACACAAGCTGAGATGAGGAACAAGGCAGAAAGAGTCACTCAATTCTACTAAAACAACTTTTCTTTATGAGAGACTGAAAATAAGGGGAAAGCTCAGAATATAAAACAGTCAGGAAGAACTAAAGCAAAGAACTAGGAGAGATGAATTTACTTGAAACTAACTCACCCAGTACAGATTCCAGGATTAGCTGTATTGGGGAATCTTAAAAATTAAGAGCAAAAATCAGGTATTTGCAAGGAGTTCAGCCCTACTGGGTGCAGTGACATCCTGGTTGAGCTAAGTTTATCATTGGTGCCTTCATCCCTTTAGGTGTTAAGTGGGGGAAATCACCCTTAAAGGGGTAAAGAAAAAAAAAAGAACATCACTCTTGCAAAAAGGCTTTGTTAAACATTATGGCATAAAGAAGAAAGGTGGTGACTTGGTAGAAAGAGCACTGGGCTGGGAGTGAAGAAACCTTAGTTTTCCTTTTTGTTAATTGTCTCATGTGTAGTACTTCAGAGCCAGGATACCAGACCTGAGTGAGAAGTCTAAACCTCCTACCATCTGGCTGTGCAAACTTGGGCAGGTTCTTTAAACTTTTGGAGTCTCAGTGTTCTCATCTGTAAAATGCAGTTGAACTGATTCAGAACCCTTCTTCCACACATCTTACTCAGTCTCACTGTTTCCTTCTGTTGATGGGGATAATAATGTTTAGAAAACAGCAGCCGGGCATAGTGGTACATGCTTGTAGCTCCCCAGCTGCTTCTAGTACCAGATGCTACCCCATCTAATGAGTCTCAGAGACCCAGGAATTATACTACCCAATCAGCATGACTTTCCCCTGGTTATAGTAAATGGATCTAGAGTTGGACATATGACTCAGGCAGGCCAATTTTCTCCTTTATATTTTTCCAACAAACTGGTGGACATAATGAAAAATATGAGGCCTGAATGGTCTGTGGCCCATTTTTTCTGCAGACCTCCAACTATAGAAATGAGAGATAGATGGGCAATCATACAGAACACCCTGGTTAAGTTCTAGTCAGGTCTGTTCTTGCTCTTCCCAAGGTTTGAGTGTATGAATCAGTAAGGTGAGATTCCCATCCCCACTTATCCTTTTGAATCCATCTCTGTCAACTGATATGCAGGAGTCTTCATTATACAACCTGATAGAAATATCATGTGCAGTTATGGTGATTTTCTCTTAGACCTAGGTAAATTTCAGGGCATTACAGTTTAAGCAGTGGTAATGAAGACGAGGTTGGTGGGAACACTTGACTCTTGCAAGAATGTTGGTTGGGTGAGAAAAGAAGGCGATCAGGCAGGAGCAGAGTAGCAGGCTCAAGGAAAGGAATGTTTTTCATACTAGAGGAAAATGGTAACTGCCTCAGTTATCTCCTGATGTTCTTTAGGCAGGGAGCAGATAATTCTGGTGTAGTGTCCCAGGAGAAATGCATGGAAGTGCCCAGAAGAGATATTGGTCAACCGGGAGATTGTTACTCTGAGAGCACAGTAAAGGGAGAGGCGGTACTGAAAGAGAAAAACAGAGATGGAGAGGAAAAGAGCAAGTTTGTGCAAGGGGCAATTTTCTCTCTGCAGAAGATTCAGGAAATTAAGTTCTTTGAACAGTGGTGGGGTCCTTCAGCTCCTGACTGTGCAGTCACCCCTCCTCCCCGACCTACCCAGGAAATTTCCCAAGGGAAAATTTTCTGCTATCCTGCTCCCAATGGGTTTGTGGAGAGTGATTGTCCTGCATTGTCATGGCTCTTATTCTTTGGTCCCCAAGAGAGTAGTCTGAGGTGAAGTCTTTGAAAAACAGTCTTAGCAGCTCTCACCTGCCTTAAGAATACAGATGCTTCTCCACTTATGTTGGAGTGTATCCCCATAAAACTATCATAGCTCGAAAGTATCATAAGTTAAAAATGTATTGAAAACATATAACCTACTGAACTTCATAATTGAGCAACTCAGTTCACAGCAGAGCATGGGTTGTTTATCCTTGTGGGAGCTGTAGCTTGTATCTGCTGCCCAGCATTGCAACAGAGGATCAGACCACATATAACCAACCTCAGAAAAGATCAAAACTCAATGTATGGTTTCTGTTGAATATGCATTGCATTTGTACCAACATAATGTCAAAATATTATAAATCAAAACATCTTAGGTCAGAGACTGTGTGTTTTAGAACGTACCTATTGGTTCCCAACTTTTCTTTCTGTTTTGGTCTTCATATATCTAGTTGAGGTAGTGTAAAACATAAAGATTAAGGGCTTTATTTGTAAAATTAGGTGGATCTGTATTTTAATCTTTTTGCTGTCTTTGATGCCTTGCATGAGCTTTACAAAGTTATTTTGCCTCTTTAATATTCCATTCTTCATCTGTAAAAAGGAATGATTAAACTATCTAGTCTGTTGCATGAAATGAATAACATATGTAAAGTTCTCAGAATATAGTATGAACCATAGTAGATACTTTCACAGCTGAATTTCATCAGACTGCTAATAAGAGAACCCATGGCTCCTGTTCCTTCTTACATGATGAAGGGTTTTTTGGTTCATTTTTTTATCCTGTCACAAGATTCCAATGTACTTTGTGCATTTATTTATGCAATTAATCAGAGAGATCAATTTAAAATTGTCATTACTAGTTTTATCTTTAGCCCAGTGACTTGTTGGAAGGTAAACCACTGTGCATCACTGTTCAGTAAGTTTTATCAGGTGCTAAATCTAATCCATTGATAGTGACCATAGAGGCACGATAGTTAGGATTTTCTAGGCCACATTAAAAAAGAGTGATGTGATTGATTAGTGATGTCTTCCATGGACAAGTTTACAGTAGTGACTTCTCCTGTTGTCTATGTATTGACTCTGTAATCAACTGTGAGGTCATGTGTGACAGATGAAATCATAGACCAAAGAGTGTTACACACCTTCTACCTACTCATTTGGACAGCTAGAGAAATGTCATTAAAGTCAAGGTCAAGGAAAAATGGATACCTGTAAAGAGAAAGAAGCATTGCATTTTGTAGTCTTTTACTTGGAGAATGGCAGTGCAGTTTGCATGTGTAAATCTGGAATCTCTTGAATTGACAAGCTTAAGACTGTACCTGCACAATTTCAGAGAAACTGCAAAGTTAAGAAAAAAAAAGTGCCAATCAGTTGGTTGCTATGTTGAGACTTGCCTGATTTCCTGCTTCTCCTCTGTTTCACCCCACATCTGAATCTACTTGAGTGCCACCTGCAGCTCAGCTGGTGTTACCCTATATGCTGAGTGCAATTCTTCTTGCTGTCAACAGGGATTTTAATAAACACAGTGGGCTTCTAGGTAACCTGGAACCACCAGCCTGGTGTCTAAGCCAACTCTGCTCTGAGTTTCACCTTGTTGCTTTGAGCTCTTAAATTGATGTTTGGAATCGACTTTGTTGATGCTCCTCAATGGACCTGGCTGTCCAGATGTGGGAAATGATTTTTTTTCCTGGATTCTGCACACTCACTTGTCAGGATGTCCTGAAGTCTCATCTTGACAAGGGTTTTCTTAGATTAAATCCTGCATCTTATTTAATAATGAATATGAAGTTTTCCACTTCCATGTGGTAGTGTTAGCATTGGAGATAATGTGCACTTTGAAATCAGCAGATGTAGGTTCTAATTTTAGCTTTGCTTTCTCATACAGCACTGGACATTTGGATCTCCTTTATAAAACAGGTACATTGATAACAGCACAGTAGGCCATTAGACTATGGAGGATAAGAGGCAAAATAAGTAGATGACCTAATATATAATAGCTGCTAATACACAGACAAAAACAACAAAATAACACTAATAGCTATCATTTACTATGTACTTATAGTATATGAAGCACCAAACTAAGTGCTTTACTTACATTACTCTCCTTCCCATAAAGAAATTAATATCATGACCCTTATTTCACAGATGAAAACACTGGGGCTTAGTAAAGTCAGTAGCTTACACAATGTCACCCAGAGAACAAAGGACAGAGCCTGATTTAAGCCAAAGTCTGTTTGTCCACATCCAAATACTGGCTTCCTTTAATCACAGTATACTGTCAACAAATAGTATAAATATCCTCCACTCATTTGGATGAAATATTTACTGTTTTCTGAAGCGGGGTTTGTCCCAGGCATTTTCTATGCCCCTCTGGACGTAAGAGATGATAATTTTCCTCTTCCCACTCCCCCTAATATGCCCCATTCTGTTCTCATGGAACATTTTATGACTGGCCATGTCACAAAATCTGACAGCTTCAAGTCTATTATACCAAACAAATTTGAGTTTTAAAATATTGAATTGGTTTTAGATACAGCCATGGGAGTAATTGTAAAATCTGGGCTCCCAACCAACAGAGTAATTTCCTTTTATTAATGGGAAAATAAACATCTCCTATAAAGAATGTTGTCTTCCTTCCATGGCCCTTGTCATCAGAATTGCAGGGCTGGATGGCATCATTCACACCAGGAGACCATCTAGTTGGGAAAGTTGTAGACCCAGAGCAGGCTTTATGTATGTGTCTACTTGGTCCTGTCCTATAAATATAATTAATTCCTGCTTCCTCATTTTCTCTTAAATGTTGTCTTTGTCTTTGCATTAAAGATTGGGATGGCATCAAGGAGGAATCCCTTTTTTGGAGGGCACTCTAGCAAGATTTGGCTACTTGGTGGTACCAAATAACTGTCAGGGTGATCTGGCAACAGAGAATAGGAAAAACTGTAATTTGATCCACAAATATTTTCCTGAGTACTTTGTATGCATTTTGTTATTTAATTATCCTATAATCCTATCAGGAGTCTGCATTTTTTCTCTTTTTCCATCACTGTGCCTCAGAGAAATGAAATAACTGTGTCAGTTGAAAGAATTACTAAATAATAGTACTACCCAACACATTTTATCATAAAGACATACTATTCAAACTAAGGTTCAAGTAGTGAATAATGAGTGTTAACTCTCAAAACTGGTGTTGGAATTTCTCATTGATTCAATACCTATTATATCAGATGTATAATTAGAATCTAACCCAAAATGATGTGAGTTTACAGCCAGAGTCTGAAATTGAGAGATGCCATTCTGCTATTTGCATACAAATAGGCTACAATTATTATGAAGTATAGTCCATTATGGAATTCAGTTTAGCTTGCATTTTAGCTGAAACCATAAAAAGTCAGCTAGGAAAGAGTTAGCTTTATCAATTACATTTTCATGAATCCAGTTTTTTTTTTTAAGATTTATAAATTGATGTGCTTTTTCAAGGGGAGAAAAAAAATTCACTAAAATTGTGCAATCTGACAGTATGGGAATTAGATTGAAGTTTTTTTTTAGTACTCAGCAGTACTAGGAGTTGAACCCAGGGTCGAGCTTGCTAGGCAAGCGCTCTCCTACTTGAGCTCTGTTCCTCGGCTTTTTCCTTCTTTCTTTCTTTCTTTTTTTTTTTTTTTTTTTGAGATGAAGTTTCACTAACTTTTCCCTTGTTACTCATGAACTTGTAATCCTCCTGCCACTGCCTCCTGAATAGAGGATTGAAGTTTTTGAAAGTTTAAGTCCCTTCTTAAGGAATGTGCCAGAAATCTTAATTATCACTTAGACTTTGGTTCTAATCTCAGTGTTGTGTTAGTGTTTGGTGTCAGCCCATGAGACATGCTGCAGGTAATGTGATCTCCCTGGAGCATCAGAAACTTCCTGGATTCCAGATTCATAGCTCTGGCTTCTCTCTTTTTCTTTATAATCAACCATAGAGTCCATTTTGCTCAGAGGCTACCATGAGGTTTGAGATTTAGAGTTAGGCAGACAAGGGTGTGAGAGCTAATCATGACATTGGTTATTTGTGTATCTGTGAGAAGTTTCTTTTATCTATTTTACAGGCTCCTCATTTGAAAAATGAGGATTATAATAGTTTGTAAGGGTTACTATAAGAATTAAATGAGAAAATAAGTGTAAAATCCTTAGTATAGTTAATCACTATAACTTTAGCACTTAGTTCGTAGTAAAATCACTATGAATATAAATCATTATAATTGTTATAAGATTTGTTTTTAATGTGGGTAACCTTATAAATTCAGTGACTCATGTGGTCCAGTAACTGTGGTGTGTAATAGTCAATCAATGAAAGACAGTTGAAAACAATTGAAGCATTCTATTTACCTTTCTTGGAGAAAACCAAGGAGAATCCCATTACTGGCCAACGTGACTCTATAATATCAACTCTCTTTTCTCTCAGATTCCCTTGCACATTGCAGCTGTTCTGGTGTCTGTTACTTATAAACCTAAGCTGTTTACAAAACTACTGTTTCTGTAACCAGGCTACAAAGTTTTATGATCTCTCCTTCCCTTCTCCCCACCTTTCTATCACTTTATTATTGTAAGTCAAATTAGCTGCTCTCCCATAAGCAGACATCCTTTGAGTAGGCTTGAGAAGGAGCAGGATCTGAATGATCAAAGCAGGATTGATTATTTTTAATTGACTGGGGAAGGGGTAGGTGTGGCTGTGAGCACTCATATGGACAAGCAGCTTTAGTTTCATTATGTAAGTATAATTTCCATATGAAGGAATGTTCTGGCTTCTGAGCTGCTCACTTTATTCCCAATGTCCTACTTTATGAGGAGTGTTGATATATTTAACCATGTGGAGAGGGAGAGACCAGCAAGAAAGTCCTCTTCTTGTCCATGAAAGATCATTCCATATGTAAAGTAAGGGAAAGACTTGGGAAAAGGAAAACTCAAAGATGACCTTCTAGCTGCCTTTAGATTCCCAAAAATAGCAAAACTGATAATCAATAGAATTTCTAGGAGGGACTCTTAGTTCAGTGTAATAAAGAATGTATTTGGAAGAATTGTTGGAAGATAGAATGAGCCTCCTTATTTATTGATGAGTACTTCCACATCAAGGCTGATTTTAGGAAGGCTGATCATGAACGGTGTCAAACATATAAGGACATGTTGACAAACCATGAAGCTATCTTCCCATGCTGAGGTTCTATAATTCTGTCAATCAGAACAGAGTTTAATAAATTTTTTCCATTTTAACAACTTGTAGCTTCTAATCGGAGATCCCTCCCACTCACAGTAATTGAAGAGGTGATTCTTTTTGAAAACTCTGTACTTAAGAGCTTCCTCTGCCATTGTCCCTTATTTCATTTGCTTTAGTAGCATAGTTCTCACCTCTTTCTCAGACCCTGTCTACTTCCTCTGAAAATGGTTGGTGTGATTTCAAATGTCATCACTTTCTTCTTGCTCATCTAGAAGGCAAGAGGAGACATGGAGCCAGCAGGAAAATATTATGGCAGGGGTCATGTAAGGAGCACTTGTCTTGACATTAGGAGCTCTGGGTTCTTGCTTAGACTCTGACACTAATTTTGTAAAGGCTTATAGCTTCCATGGGTATATTTTCCTTGAACTCATGACTATAAGGGTCTAGACTTCCCTCTAGTAGGAATTACATTGACTTCGGAAACTTGGAATCTTAGTAATATACTACTAAAAATAGTTGTTATGAATTTACTACATGCAATGTGCTTCTCTAAAGGTACAGAGGAGGCAGCAGCCAATGAGAAGATGAGGTACCCACTCTCACCAAGCAATAAAATCCATAGAAAGACAAATAAGTGGATGGACTCTTTATTTTATGAAGACAATTAAGTATTATTTTGGGATAGATCATAGAAGTCAAATCAGCCTGGGGAAGTCTATTTGAGCTGACTTTTGAATCATCACCTGATATTAGCTATATGAAGATGTATGAAAAAGAGGACAAGAGCCAAAGTTTTTTGCTTTACAAGGAGCAGAAGAAAGACCAGAGTATCTAGCATGAAGTGATAAGGAGAGTGAACATTGCTGGAAGAACTAAGCAGTGCCCAGATGAAGAAATGGGAAGAGTTTTAATTTTAGTTTTATGTGTCATGGTTTGTCAATTGAGGAGTTTGTACAAATAACACCAGATTTTAATGGTATGAAAATCAGCAACCATGCACTGAGAACTATTGAACAATACAATATAGGGGGAAAGAGTAAAGAAGGAAGTTAGACTGATTGAAGTACAATATATTTACAGGCAAAATTCCAAGGCAAAACCCATTGCTTTGGTGTGAATAGCTACTTAAACAATGAAGGACAGGAATGTAAAACAGGTCACTTTAAGGGGAAGGTAATAACAGGAGGGAAAGAGTAAATAAACAAGGTAAAGGGAGATGAATATGGTTGAGGTACTTCCTAAACATGTATGATGAATACGGAACATTGAAACCTGTCAAAGTCATTTTGAGAAGGGGGAGTGCTGGAAGAAGAATTATGGAAGGGATGAACCAAACTAGTGTACAATACATGTATATATATATAGAAATGTCATAACAAAACCCCCTGTATAACTAGCATACACTAATAAAAATGTTTAAGAAAGAAAATCAGCAAGCAACATGTGTAGGATGGATGTAAAGAGAATGGATGGCCAAGGTGATCATAAGAAAATAATGATAGTGGCCTGGGCTGTGGTAGGAGCAGAATTAGAGAAAATGTTTCCTAAAACCATGGCAGTGGATCCAGATGGCACTGAGGATGAGATGGATATGAGGTGGGAAGCATGAGACAGGATAGGAATTAGGATTATTCTTTGTTTTTTCTCTCTGAGAACTTGAGAATGGATGTGTGGTGGGGGAGGAACAGGTATTATTAAAAACAATAATGGCTGTTATTTATTATTTATTATATAAGCTCTGTGGAGGTAGTTTTGTCTATGTCTTCAGTTGAATAAATTTGTTGAAAGTCAGTGAATATCAGGCACTGTTTTATCTTGGCTATATTATTTCATTTAATCCTCCAAACAATCTTAGGTTACAAAGTAACAATCTACAGAACCAGGATTTGAACCAGGTCAGTGCAATTCTAAAATCTGGGTTCTTAAGATTATAAATTAAATTTGTAGCATATCAGATACTACAAAGGGAACTCTCTAAACAGTTCTAGGGACTTGACTGATCAGAGAACCCTGCCCCCCCAAAGTATTGCTGCTAAGGAATGATTTTGTTGATAAAAACTGGAAAAGTCTGTAAATTAATTTGAGAATCTTTACCTCAACTAAGCAAAGTTTCCATTCCATTGCTTTTCCCAACCACAACCATAGAAAGACTTTACTGTTGTTTTCTAATCTCACTTGGAAATTTCCAATGACAGAGTCACATGATGGAGCCCAAACCATATGTAAAATAAATAATTACAATTGTAATTAATAGGTATCTGGCTTTTTTAACTGGAAGAAAAAGTTCTCTTTCTGCAGATAAAGTTAGCTGAAAGGGTAGTTTCAATCATCTTATGATAATCAAACAGAAAACGATTCTCTGTTATGTACACATAATTACCAAGACCTATGCATAGTAGATACTGCATTTTGATTTTCTATGATTCTACAGATTTCTATGATATCTCAGAGATAAAAACAGTCTTCAAGGAAAAACTCCCAGACTGTATCCAGCAACAGGGATCAATATGAAGGAACACATTTAGTACTTTAGCTGTTAATTCTAGGAAGGTGTGCTCTTATCCCTCTATTAAAGATTTGGGGAAAACAACGAAATTGATGAAGAAATCAGAATTAAGTCAATTTCTGCAGTGATTTAGTAGGGCATTATAAATTACTCACTGTTTTGCCATCATTCACTTACTGACCTTCAGGACTAATTGAAGTTGATGAAGCTTCCTTAAATCTTTGCCGTCTCTTCTTCTTCCTGATGTGCTTTTATTCCTGGAATGTTATTATATTATACTTAACTAATAAGTTGCAATGCTATATCATTCTGCATTTGCTAATACCAGTATGTGAAGTCCCTGAGAATGTTCACATCTCATTCATCTTCATCAGTTCTATGAGTTAAACTGTATAGGGCTTCCTGTAAAGGACAAAAGAAAACTCAAGTTAACGTAAACAGTAGGCAATGTACTGGATTACATCACTGAAAGCCTGGAAGTAGAACACTATGAAAGGAAGACTAGATCTAATGACACTCTCTCTGTTTCTTTACTTCTTAAAGTAAAGCAAGCTCTGATTTTTTCTGTATTCAAGCTGGTGGCAAAATGTAAGCAGTCGTGATGAAGTTCACATCCATGCATGGCAACCACCAGAGAGAAGGGACATGTCTTCTTGTGGTGGCTGCCTCAGAACTTTCCCAGAAGCCCCAAACAACTCTTCTCAACCTCAATTATCATTTAAGAATTGATCACTGGCAAGGTGAATGAGATTACCAAGCTTGACTTTGATCAATGGGTTTTCCTAGCTACTTGGTTGTTATACCATGGAGAACAACAGAGAAGAAAGACCACAATATTCTCCACTTACATCCCTCACAGTCTGGGAGTTTTTCCTTGAAGACTGTTTTTATCTCTGAGATATCACAGAAACTGGCACATATTTAGTACTCAAATAGTGTTTTTTTAGGTAGGTATTAGTGGGTCACACTTGTAATCCTAGCCAATAAGGAGGCTGAGACGGGGAGGATTGTGGTTCAATGTCAGCCCAGGGAAAAGTTTCCTAGACTCCATTTCAACCAATAGCTGGGTGTAATGATGCATGCCTGTTATACCCTTCCCCAAAAATTGTTTGTTGAGTGAATAAGTGCGTTACTATGACCCTCTACCTAATATATCATTTCAGAACTATAGTATTAATAATCAGCTCCATTTACTTGGCTGAACACTTATTAATATACTTTCTATTGGTTTTTTGATAATTTTTTATGTATTGTCTTGTCTTAATAAACAGAACATAACTACCAAAAGGCAAGGCTCATGGCAAACAAATGTGAGTTGATTGTATAAATAATGCTTTCTTCTTGCCCACTTAAGTGTGGAGACCAGAAATGGACACGTAAGACACGTAGTGGGTTATTTGTGAGTTTTATTCTCTAGTGAAGATCAAGGTAAGTGTTTCTTTGATAGGAAATCAATTTTAAAAGGGAAAGAAAAACATTTTGTATTTAATTTAACTAAGACAGTGAATATCCATTTAAAGAAGTTGGAACCAACAAGAAATCAATCACTGGATAAGAAAATCTTAACACTTCCTATAGCACCTTTCTCTGGGTTAGGCACATGTGTCTGTGTAATAGAAATACATATATTCACCCCTGTTGAAATGAACCTGGCATGGATTATCAGGGTACCTGGAAGAGGAGTTGATTAGATACTTTTCCAGGTTGATTGAAGTGTCCATCCACATGACCAAGAGGTGGCAGAAAAATGCCTCACAACTGGTACCATTTATTGAACAATTCTACAGTGCCAGACATTGCTCTGATTGTTTTGCATATAAACCATTTCATTTTCTCAACAATTCAAGGAGGTATGTGATATTACGAGCACCATTTATGGTTGTGAAAATTGTTGATAGAATTAAAATAACTTGCCTGGGATTATACTGTTGAGAAATGATGATTCCAGACTTTGGATTCAAGAAGACTGATTTCACACATTTTCTTTTACCAACTACTTAAGAAGGTCTCGGGCTCAAGATTAAATGCAAAAAGCAAGGGGAGGTTATCTGCAAAAAAGGCAGACCAAAAGGTTAAAATCCAGGAAATAATTCAGGAAGCAAAAAAATAAGATGAATTAGAGAAACGATTTAGGACTAAGGCATTTTCAAAAAGAAATATGATGTAAAAATTTTTTTGAAAATTTTTATTTTCAAAAAGAAGTATGATGTGTTTTTGAGGGGGTTGCTGTTAATGGCTTAAAGTTGCTGTCTAAAGCTAGATAGTGTCTGACTTTATACAACTTATGTTCTACCTTGGAAAAGAATAATTGCATGTGAAAAAGATGAGTAAGTAATATAGGAAAATAGATACCGAGTGAGCATTGCTGATTATATAAAGATTGTAGAAGTCTCTTCTCTGTTGTCATCATTCTGCATTTTATAGAGATTGGCATACTGACCATTGTGTATCCTACAGTTGGAAGTTCTGAGTGCTGGGGGAACATCTGTCCCTGAAGTCTATGGAATTATATTTATGAGAGGCATTTTGAGAAGGCTGGCAGAGCAGCTCTGGCTTGCCCAGAGCTCACGCAGTGGTTCTACCCAAAGAGGCCTCCTCAGCCTGTTTGCATTGCTACTTGTCCTTGGCCAATGGGTGCCAATCCTGTGGGCCTCTGTGAAAAGGATTGTTTCCTTACTGTACTTGACTAAGATAGTGGCCCTTGGGTGGATTCAGTATTATGTTTGGAACAGAGAAAGTGCTGCCAGGAATTGAGTTTTATGGGAAAAAAATAGTGGTTAAGGTAGGTTATCAGATTTCTTAAGCTCCGTGACTTCAGAAACCTCCTTGAGATGCTGGAGCCACACTTGACTAATTCTGATTGCTCCTAGTCAAAATAATAAACACCAGCACATGAGATGCAGATAAGATTCAAAAAGTGACCCTTAAATCAGCCTTTAATTGCACCTAAGAGCCGGGAAAATCCTGCCCTGCACAGCCAGCAAAGTGTGTCCAGCTCCAGCCCTGGGAAAAAAGCCCCCTGCCACTTCTCTTTTCTTTCTTTCTTCTCCCAAAAAGCAGAAGACTGAGCATTAATCAGAGTCAAACCCTGTGACATCATGGAACCTTAGCCTGTGGAAAGCCTCCCTAAGCCTTGCCACACTGAAAACAATGCCGTTTCTCCCTGACAGCTGGCTCCAAAGCTGCCGGCATGAATCTGCAGAAGATACAGGTGAGCATCAGCTCCCCTACCCGTCCTCCCACCCTAGGAAAATAATCAGTGCAGCCCCTGGGTGGACAGAACTCCCCAGCAAAACTGAAAGCCACAAACAGAACTGTAATCTAACACCAACATTGCAGGGGGGCTGGGAGTAGAACAATCCCACCTGGAGAATGAGGGAGGGGCAAAGAGCTGATCTCTTTCAGCATTGCCGAAAGGTCAGAGGGGTGACAAGGAACTGAGCTCTCAGTGGTGAACTCTCAGTAATGTGCTACAAAGCAGCAAAGGCTGAGAGCAGAGGCGGCCTAGAAGAGCCACCAGGAACAAGCAGAGATCAGGAGAAGCATAAAGGCTGAGAGAGGGAGCACAGCAACAAACTAACCCCCCAAAGCAGGGCAGGAGGTGGATCCCAGAGCTGATCTCTGGCACAGAGGGCAGCATTCAAAACTGAATTGCCCCACCTTGTTGGGGGAAGACCCGACTAAATAGAGCTGCAGCTGAAAAACAACACATCTTCTGCCTGCTGAAGACAGCTCTGACCACCCTGAATGAGCTGGCAATCTTACCTCACCTCACAACTCCAGCTAACCTTGTGGACAGAAGGTCTAAATATCACTTACAAGCCAGTCACCTGGTGAGACCACATCAGAGTTTCTGCTTGAACACCAATACCAGGATTGGACACCTAAGGAATAACTCCAGAACTTGTATTAATAGACTGGACTTTCTGATGTTCCTGAACCTGTTTTGTGTGTGTGTGTGTGTGTGTGTGTGTGTGTGTTTCTTTTTTATTCTTTCTTTTTCTTTTTTCAATCCCATGTTATTAACTCCATCATCAATATTCTCTTATCCTTATTCTCAGCTTCTTCACTCTCCCTCCTCCTCCTGTACTACAATCCACTGTTCTCCCTCTAAACTACTCTTTCTGCCACTTCTCATCCACCCTTTCCCCTGCCTTCACCTCCCCCTCTCACCCTCCCCTAACCTGTTACCATACTACCCCTCCCTTCAACATACTCACCACCTGCTGACTAGCCTACACTACCAACTATACAACCCTAGCCCCCTGCAATCCCTGACACAAACACTCCCACTACAACAACAGAAATACACCCAAACACACACAAGGGTGACAAAACCCAGCAACCCCCATAACTCTTAACCCCCCCATGCACTCCTTTTCCCACCTCCTCCCTTTTTTAGTGGCACCTTTACCAATTCTCCATAATATAGAGCTAGCCTAAAAACCATTACCTCCCCAACTCTGACTGCTTATCAAGGGGTTTTATATAGAATATGTTAAAAACTGGTCTGGCATTGAACCTGTGAACTTGTTAATGCTAAATTATACCCCAGACCAGGGTCAGATGGAGCAGGTCAACCTAGCTAACAAGCAAGTCAGCCACAACACAAAAATTAAATCAGGGAAAGAAGTCAGGCAATCAAATCCACCAACTAGCCTACCAAAAATATTCTGGCACAGCACCAAGTGGAGCAAAGGGAAGAAGAAGAAGGGATGGAAAACACTGTCCTCAAAAAAATAATTCAATACAGAATGTAGTGGGAAATGAAGAAAATGGATACTCAGTTCCTGACCTCAACAAAACAGCAATAAATGTAACTAAGGAACTCAATAATGCCCACAAAAAAACCTCAAAGGAGAAATCTGGGAAGAAATCTCTGAGAAATTCATGAAGAAGATATTAGACATGGTTAACCAGAATGTACAAGATGCACTCAAGATATTTCAAGACACCAAAAATAAAGAACATGAGATGACACAGAAACAAATAAAGGATCTCAGAGAAGATTTCAACAAACACCAAGTGGAACAAAGGACATTATAAAAAGAGAGATACATGAATTAAAGATAACAACATGAAATATAAAAGAAGAGTTGAACAAAGATTTGGAAAACCTCAGAAGAAAGAATCAAACAGAAATCCTGGAAATAAAAAGTCCCTATAAAACAAAAAACACAGTAGAAGGCCATTCCAGAAGACTAGAACAAGTTGAAGACAGAATCTCAGAGCTTGAAGATAAAACAGAAATTAAAGAAAAAAACAGAAGAAATCTTATTCAGACAACTCAAGAGCTGTGAAAAGAACATGCAGGAACTCAGTGACTCCATCAATAGA
This sequence comes from Castor canadensis, assembly GCF_047511655.1. Taxonomy (NCBI): domain Eukaryota; kingdom Metazoa; phylum Chordata; class Mammalia; order Rodentia; family Castoridae; genus Castor; species Castor canadensis. Next base: position 176,710,278 of record NC_133388.1, on the reverse strand, counting down.
GCAAACCTGAGAATCACAGGCATCAAAGAAGTGCAAACCAAAGAAATATGTAACATATTCAATAAAATAATAATAGAAAATTTCCCAAATCCTGAGAAAGTTTTGCCCACTCAGGTACAGGAAGCCTCCAAGACAGCAAATAGACTTGACCAAAATAGAACCTTCCCTTGGCATGTTATCATCCAAACAACAATCATAGAGAACAGAGAAAGAATACTGAAGGCTGTAATATAAAGGTAAACCCATCAAAATAACAGCAGATTTCTCAATGGACACCTTAAAAGCATGAAGGACATGGAGTGAGGTATTTCAGGCACTGAATGAAAATAACTTCAGCCCTAGGATACTCTACCCAGCAAAACTATCATTCAAACTTGACAGAGCAATAAAAATCTTCCATGATAAACAGAAAGTTAAACAGTCTGTGACCACCAAGCCACCACTACCGAAGATTCTACAAGGAATTCTGCACACAGAAAAGGAAAGCAAACAAAACCATGAGAGGACTGGAAGCATCAAACCACAGGAGAAGAAAAGACAAGTAATCAGAGGGTAGCATTGATTTGACTGCACACAATCAAGTCCTTAAAAAACAAAACCAACTAAATGGCAGGAATCACCACATACCTATCAATATTATCACTGAATGTTAACAGACTCAACTCCCCATCAAAAGACACCATTTGACAAATGGATTAAAAGGGAAGATCCCGCAATCTGTTGTTTACAAGTGACCCATTTATTGACAGAAATAAATACCGACTTAGGGTGAAATACTGGAAGAGGATTTAGCAAGCCAATGGCCCCCCAAAAAGGCAGGTGCAGCAAAGTGGATTTCAATGTACATTGACTAAATGAGATATAGAAGGACACTCCATACTAATAAAAGGTGGAATACATCAACAGGAAAAAACAATTATCAACCTATATGCACCCAATGTCAGTGCACCCAATTTCATCAAACATATACTAAAGAACATAAAAGCACATATACACTTCAACATAGTGATAGTGGGAGACTTTAATACCCCTCTATTACCAATAGATAGGTCATCCAAACAAAAAATCAACAAAGAACTAAATGTCACCATAAATCAAATGGACCCAACTGAAAAACTGAAACCATTTCCCCTAAACTTAGGAACAAGACAAGAGTGCCCACTCTCCCCACTCCTTTTCAACATAATCCTGGAATTCCTAGCCAGAGCAATAAGGCAAGAAGAAGAAATAAAAAGGAATATGAATAGGTAAAGAAACAGTCAAAATGTCTGTATTTGCAGATGACATGATCCTATACCTCAAAGACCCAAAAATCTCCACCCCAAAATTTCTAGACACCATAAACAGCTTCAGCAATGTAGCAGATACAAAATCAACTTACAGAAATCAGTAGCCTTTCTATACACCAACAATGAACAAATTGAGAAAGAATATAGGAAAGCAATTCCATTTAAAATAGCCTCAAAAAAATTAAATACCTAGGAGTAAACTTAACCAAGGACATAAATGACCTCTTCATGGAGAACTACAAACAACTGAAGAAAGAGATCAAGGAAGACTACAGAATATGGAAAGATCTCCCATGCTCATGGATTGGTAGAATCAGCATAGTAAAAATGGCTATACTACCAAAAGCAATCTACATGTTCAACACAATTCCCATCAAAATCTCAATGACATTCATCGCAGAGATTGAAAAATCTACCATAAAGTTCATTTGGAAACACAAAAGACCATGAATATCCAAGGCAATACTGAATAAAAAGAGCAATGCTGGAGGTATCACAATACCCAACTTCAAAGTATACTACAGAGCCATAGCAATAAAAACAGCATGTCACTGGCACAAAAACAGATATGAAGACCAGTGGAACAGAATAGAGGACCTGAATATGAATCCACACAGCTATGCCTACCTTATTTTTGACAAAGGTGCCAAAAACATACCCTGGAGAAAAGGCAGCCTCTTCAACAAAGGTTGCTGGGAAAAGTGATTATCTGCCTGCAGAAAACTGAAACTGGATCCATGCCTGTCACCCTGTACTAGTATCAACTCAAAGTGGATTAAGGACCTTAATATCAGACCCAAAACCTTGCAGTTAGTACATGAAAGAGCATGGAATACCCTAGAAACAATAGATATAGGCAAGAACTTCCTCAATCGAACTCCATCAGCCCAGCAACTAAGAGAAAGGATGGACAGATTGGACTATACGAAATTAAAAAGCTTCAGCACAACAAAAGAAATGGCCTCTAAATTGAAGAGACCACCCACAGAGTGGGAGAAAATATTTACCATCTATACATCAGACAAAGGACTGATAACCAGAATATATAGGGAGCTCAAAAAACTAAACTCTCCCAACATCAATGAACCAATAAAAAAGTGGATAACTGAACTAAAGAGAACTTTTTTATAGGAAGAAATCCAAATGGCCAAAAAACACATGAAAAAATGCTCACCATCCCTGGCCATAAAGGAAATGCAAATCAAAACCACACAAAGATTCTACCTAACTCCTGTTAGCGTGGCTATCATCAAGAACACCACCAACAACAAATGTTGTTGAGGATGTGGAACCCTCATACACTGCTTGTGGAATGTAAGCTACTACAAACACTTTGGAAAGCATTATGGAGTCTCCTTAAAAATCTAAACATAGATCTGCCATATGATCCAGCAATCCCACTCCTATGCACCTGAATGAATGCAACTCAAATTATTACAAAAGCACCTGCACACCAATGTTTACTGCAGCACTATTCACAGTAGCCATGCTATGGAAACAGCCAAGATGCCCCACTACCGACCAATGGATTAAGAAAATGTGGTATTTATACACAACGGAATTTTACTCAGCCACAAAGAATGAAAATTTGTCATTTGCAAGTAAATGTATGGAACTAGAGAACATCATCTTAAGTGAAGTTAGCTAGGCTGAGAAGGCCAAAAGTTGCATGTCCTCCCTCATATGTGGAATATAGACCTAAAATAAATGCAGTAATATTATTGGACATGGGTCACACACTAAGGGGAGAACACACAAGGGAGAAATAGGGAAAGGAAAGGAATCTAAATGTGAATGTGTCTGGAGTGCTCCCTCTTAAGAAGTGACTAAACTAACCTTAAATTGGCAGAGGCCACTATGGGAAGGGGACCAGGAAGTAGTGAGGAAGTCTGGTAGAATGAACCAATTTGGGTTGTAATATACAACTGAATGGAAGCAATGCTAGCAAACTCTCTGTATTGCTATCTCTATCCAAAACTAGCAAAAATGATATGTCTTTCTTATTATCTCTTGTGTCTTCTCTTTAACAAAATTGAAGAAGAAAGAAGCAGAACAAAATCTGCCTAGAAATGGGGGGTAGAGGGGTTGGAGAGTAGGGGAGGTGCGGGGGGAGGCGGCACAAAATGTATACACATGTAAGTAAATGTAAAAATGATAAAATAAAAGGGGAAGAAAAAAAAAAGAATTGAACTTCATATTTAATAGTTGTGACCCTCCTAGTTGTAGCCAATTCATATGTGGGAATTGGTGAAAAGTAGGAGACTTGCATATCCTTTTGTGAAAGGTATATATTTTCCAAAGGACTATTTTTAAAAGGTACCATTTTCTTTTGAGAGCCTTTTACAACTTCTCAAATTGTTCATTCAAACATCAATCTGAGAATTAGGAATGATGGAGCAAATCAGGACCACCAAGGGCTTGCCCCATGGCCTCCAGAAAAGCATTCATTTACCCTCTGCCTCAGATGTTCCTGGGTAACCTGGGATGAGGACATCCTTCAGAAGATTTGGTGAGAGCACAGCCTATAAAATGCTACATACAGATGTTTAGATGGAAGGAATCCTAGCAAGTCCAACAGTTCCATTGCCTTCCCAAAGATCTGCAATTTCTCTTAATTGACTAGTGGTAGCAATGCCTAGATGTGGCGACATGGGTGCACTGGTGACCTAGAGGTCAAGGGGAGAGAGTTCACAGGCCTAACTGAACCACTGAGCTTGCGCAGAAACTGGGCTTCTGTTTCCTCAGCTGTGGCCTGGGTAGCCTGATACAGCTCTGGCAAAGTTGTAGCCAAGATGCAGATCCTGCTGTGAGACCTTAGGGAAGTGTGAAGTAGTGTCATTGCCTGTGTGGTCTACTTTTCCCTTCTTCAGCACTGCTCCGTGGAGACCCTGGCTGCCAAGCTGTCTGCTTAGATGGTCTTTGGAAGCATGACAGAGAGGCATCTTCATCAGATACCTGCCAGGGCAAGCTTTGCTAAAGGTTGCTATTCAGTTGGCTGTGTCCACCTTTAAAGTGTGCTTTTAGTTAAGCGATTGATGTATTTGATTTGACTTTGCTTAACATTAGGTATTAACTCATGCTCAGTCTTGTGAGCTGTCAGCCAGTGCTCTGGAGGTGGAAGACTGAAGCAGCTTTGTGGGATGTCTTCACAGTGAAGACTATATTGCAAGGTTTTAGATGACTATCTTTGTTCAAGTGCTTGAAATGGGGAGGAGCATGAAGTATAGGGGAGGCCCCTCTGAATCTTTCCTTAAGGGCTTGAATCTGTCACAATTTTCAAGTGATATAAAGGATACTTTATATTGATTTAAAAAATATCAGGAAAAGGTAAAGCCCAAGAGAGCAATGTACTTTGAGTGTAAAAAATCATATTCATCAATGGAAAGCAAAGGAATATGTGGAGTTTTGATTGTGTGAGTATACGGTATATGTATTATTATATTACAGGTATATACACATATTATATATATGTATATATATTTTTATATACATATGCATTGATTGATTGATTCCCACCTTCTAGCAAAGAAAACAGGAGGATAAAGAGAGATAGCATATGAAGATCCCAGTATTGATTGGAAGAAAAGTCCTGTCCACTTTTTACAAGACCAGACCCACAGAACACTCAGAGTTGAGAGATGGTGCATATGTACCAAGTATCAAGATCAAGACAGATGGGACCAAAGATGTGGCAGAAAAACAGGAAGCAGTAGAGCAAAAGTGTCACAAATGAGAAAAAGGTAGCTGGTCTCAGGACAAACAGATCATCAGTATCCATGGCTTCAGAGCCATCTGGCCTCTGGGGAAATCTCCTTTCATCCTCCTAGGTCCAAATTTTATCTTGAAAGATAAATGCTGATAAGGGATTAAGGTCCTTGTTATTTACAATGCCACAATACCAAAAGTCAGAACGACTTTGCTAACAAGGAAAACGGACTAACCCTGGGTCCCAGGTAACAGCAGTTTCTCTAGAGTCCTGTAGCAACTCCTAAGATTTTCTTTCTTCCTTTCTTTCTTTCCCATGACAGGTACAGAAAAAGGCACTGCTTGATAGTTGCTCTGCTTTAGGAATGCCCAGCTAGAGAGACCAATGCTGTCTGACTTGCTTGGTATGATTTTTTGTGGACTCAATTTACCTCATTTTGACTGTGGATCCAGAGGGAGAAGAGTGGCTGATTTTAGTCTCCGTTAGTCTGGCAGAGCCCTTCACATCATCCAGCTTTGCTCACTAGGGACTAAAGATGGAGACTGATGTTGGAGTAAAATTCTTATGAATAAATGTTTGTTTGTGTTTCATGGAACTTTTCTGCATACATCTTGAGTTTCTTCAAAAGGGAGTTTGTGGGAGGGCAGAATTCAAGGATTTGGGATTTTGTATCTTGGCCAAAAGCAATTTTCTTAGTGCCCTCTTGTCATATCATGATTTATGGCCCACAGAAACTGAAAAGGTAGAACAAGGGTTTTGGACCTAAGGCCAAGTTGCCAGCAAGTAAGGAACCATAGAAATTAAGAAAACTGCTCGTTCACTCTCAATCATTCAAACAATGTACATGTCAGCATGCATAAAATGGAGTTGCAAATGTACCTAAGACAGGATAGCTTTTGTTAGCTGACAATTTGGCAGGGCTGACAGACTTACAAATGAATGGTTATTATCAGCTGGAGGAGGGCAGTGCTGAAAAAATGAGTTAAGAGAGAACCCGAACCACTAGAACTTATCTTTCTCCTTCATGAAACCAATCCCCAGTCTCCTTTTCTTCCTGTTTTTTCCTTTCTAGTCCATTCATAATCATTATTAGTAACATTTAAAAACCATATTACACATTTTAATAAAAATAGATACTGCTGTACAAAGCTTTCCCACCTTGAAAAGCCATTATAGCCTGGTGAACTAATAAGACCAGTCCCACTCTGGGCTTCTCTTTCCTTCAGCCTCTTCTTCTTGGAATTATTTCTTTTCTTTCAAGGTACCAGTACATTGGGCAGAAGAGAAAAGGAGATATGAAAGGCTTTGATAATCAAGGCATGTTCTTAAAGTGTCATGTGACCTACCAGCTCACCAAGAAGCAGTGTTGGCATCTGGACCAACCTTCAACCACTAACAACACTCTTTTTTCTTGGCCCTGTCCTCTAAAGGCATATCTCCCAAGAGAACATCAAAGGGTAAGACTGTGACGGTCTTATTAGTGATTCAAGCTCTCTAATGGAGCTGTGATAAGTGGCCAGTGGCTAGATATAAACCGTACCTGAGAATTCCTGTGAGGTAGCAGTATGGAAGAGTCTGGATTTCATTCCCCTTCCTCCTAGAAGACAGAAGTTGCTTGATGTTACACACACACACACACACACACACACACACGCACAACAGGACAACAGCTGGAGAGTGTGGTGAGATGAGTAGAACTCCTTTATCTCTGTTGGTAAAGATAAGAAACAGCCAAGATGCCCCACCATTGACGAATGGATTAAGAAAATGTGGTATCTATACACAATGGAATTTTATGCAGCCATGAAGAAGAATGAAATGTTATCATTCGCTGGTAAATGGATGGAATTGGAGAACATCATTCTGAGTGAGGTTAGCCTGGCCCAAAAGACCAAAAATCGTATGTTCTCCCTCATATGTGGACATTAGATCAAGGGCAAACACAACAATGGGATTGGACTATGAGCACATGATAAAAGCGAGAGCACACGGGGGAGGGGTGAGGATAGGTGAGACACCTAAAAAACTAGCTAGCATTTGTTGCCCTTAACGCAGAGAAACTAAAGCAGATACCTTAAATGCAACTGAGGCCAATAGGAAAAGGGGAACAGGTACTAGAGAAAAGGTTAGATCAAAAAGAATTAACCTAGAAGGTAACACCCACGCACAGGAAATCAATGTGAGTCAATACCCTGTATAGCTATCCTTATCTCAACCAGCAAAAACCCTTGTTCCTTCCTGTTATTGCTTATACTCTCTCTACAACAAAATTAGAAATAAGGGCAAAATAGTTTCTGCTGGGTATTGAGGGGGTGGGGGGGAGAAGGAGGGGGTGGAGTGGGTTGTAAGGGAGGGGGTGGGGGCAGTGGGGAGAAATGAACCAAGCCTTGTATACACATATGAATAATAAAAGAAAAAAAAAAAAAAGAAAAGCTCAGGCTGTGGAAGGCCGAGCAGTGCCTCCCTTGTGGGGGACAGTGCATTCAGCTTTAGCAGGAGAGGAGTGATCAGAATTCGAACTCCAGAGAAAAAGGGGCAGGATATGCCCTAGTGGTGGTAGAGCTACCTTAAGGAGCACCAGGCTTCTTCAAAAGGGAGAAACCTCCCAAAAGCCACCTGACCCCCACAAAAGTCACTTGAAAGTCTCCAGTCATTGTCTTAAACCTATAGTCAACTTGGATTCCTGGAGCAGCAGGGTATTGCAGATAAATCTTCCCATGATGAGATCACCCCAAAGCAGGAGCATTCATCTCATGGGACCTGGATTGTCCCATCCCTTCAAGTGATAAGGACTCTGTGGGATTACTCTGTAGAACCAGAACTGAGATAATGATCAACCAAACCACACTCTGACCAAGATTGCTTAGTTATGCATACCTCTTATTCCTGCCCCAATTCCTCCTGTATTTAAACTAAAGTGCATGTCTGTACCTCAAAGATGAGCTGGTAGACTTGGACTCTGACTTCCCAAAATAGCCTTTTAATTAAAACCATTTCCTGCCTTCTCTCTCTCTCTCTCTCTCTCTTCTACAGGAACATTGACTGGAACAATCTGTGCAAATGACTTAACTTCTCTAGATCTCATTTTCCTTCTCTAGACTTAACTTCTCTAGATCTCATTTTCCTTCTCTATAATGTACAGTATTTCTTTACTCAAAATACCGTTATATGGACAGAATAACAATCTGTGTATGTATACATATATAACATTTAGCATAGGAGAAAGAACTGGCACTTAGAAAGAGCTGAATAAGTGACACTTTTGCTGTCATTATTAAAGGATAGCGTTGTTAGGACTATCAGGGCATGGGCCAGTCCAACTCTCAGTGTGGGTCAGAGGCAGGCTTCCTTCTTCTTGATGGTTTACAAAAGTAGACGCTAGTAGACGCTAGACTTGAAAAACAGGGTTCACTTCACAGTTATGCTTGGTGTTATACTTGGATCACTATTTTGGTTATCTAAAGCTACAAAACAAACTACTCAAACCAATCACTTAAAGCAATAACATTATTTACTTATTCATTATTCTGCAACTCGGACAGGATTCAGCAAGGTCGGCTCATCTCCACTCCATGTAGTGTTGGCTAGTTGTGGCTCATGAGGGAAGTTTCAACAGAGGCTGCAGGATCTTGAAGTTGGCAAGTTTCTGTTGGCTATAGGTAGACAGCTCAAGGGGGCTCTCAGTGAAGGCCTCAATTCTGTACCATTGAGTTAATTTGGGCTTCTCACAGCATGGTTTCTGGGCTTTGTGAGAGTGTGTCCCTAAAGCAAGCATTGGAAGAATGTAAGCCTCTCTTTACATCATACTAGCTAATGTCCTGTTGGCTAAAAGTAATCCCATGGTCAAGCCCAGATCAGTGGAAGGGACAAAGTAGAGAATGACACAAGCCATGGATGCTAGCATGCATGGTTTGTTTATGGCCACCAAAATGAAGTTGACTGCAACTGGAATTCTGTGAGACTAGAACAAATTCTCAGGCCACCAGATTCTGGTGTTCATTATAATAGATGCTTATGAATTATTCTTTGAATCAATGCATACATGGTCTTTAAAATAGCTCTGGATGGTGACAAGTGGCCTTTACAAATGAGCTGTTTCCCTCAAATGTTTTAGATTAATGTGCAAGAAGACCACGCTGGGTGGATCAATGATCTAGGTCTAATATGTACAGCTTTCTTGAGTATGAGCTAAACTATCTAAAAATGTCTTTAGATCTGCTTTCTCCCTCTGTTCCCTCTACATGAACAACTTTTTAAAAAAATGTATTGGTGAGGAATGAATTGTCTGAAAGCAGCAGCAGAACCATTGTATTTTACTGATAGGTGAATATTACCTGAATAAATGAATAAAAGGTTTTATTTGCAGAAGAAAAAAAATCCACTTACTGATTGAAACAACTTGCTCTTTTATAGCTTGTAATATTAATTAACCTTCACCCTTTCTCTCTTCTTTTAAAATGAGGATGTTTTAATTGTTGTCTTTTTCATATCTCCTGTTTTATGTCTGCAGTTTCTAAATTGATACATGGCCTACTAGTAAAATCTTAAAAATAGGCTTGCATTGCTTTTGAGAAAGACAATTTTCAATTAATTATAAATGATTTCATTTCAAAGCACAGAAACCTACTGTGAATCCCAAACCTAATACTTATCTTCTCTAATTGCATGAAGGGGAATGCAGAAATAAATTTTGTTGAATATGTAATTGACATACCTGTGCTGAGGTTACTGTTTTAGCTTATTTAGGCCTCCCAGGGAATGCACTTCAGTCTCCACACCCACCAAAACCAAGTGATTTCATGATGGAAATGCAGAGGCCACATGTAGGGCACCCGTAGGCAGGTGGAAGGGAGGGAAGGTGGAGCAGTTTCCCATTGGTGTCCTCTCCAGATGTCTTTCAGCTGATTAGCTGTGCTTACAAATTCTCCATGTTGCTCATTCCTTCTAGAGACAGAGGCATTCGAACAACCACAGCAGTCTGACATAATAGTCTTGTTGATTTCTACTTTCTCCTTTCTTTCTCCACTTGAAATCTTTCTTTGTTCTAGATCTGCCTCAACACATATTCACCTACAGAATGGTATTATTATTCTTATTTTGATAGTACTGGGATTTGAACTCAGGGTCTGCTTGCTAGGCAAGTGCTCTACCACTTGAGCCACCCTTCCTTCCCCACACCTTTGGACAGTCCTTTTTGCTTTAGTTTATTTTTTAGCTAGGGTCCCACTTTTGCTGAGGACCTGTCTTGGACCACAATCCTCCTACCTCTGCGTCCTGCATAGCTGGGTTTATAGGCATGCTCACCACACCCAGCCCCAGAATGGTATTATTGATTGATCTCTTACAGTGGCCTGACTGGATGCACAGTTTACATATAGTATCTTTCAACTTCTGTTACAAGTGAGGAAACCAAGACCTAGAGAGATGAAGAGCTTTTATAAAGTCACACAGCTGGTTCTGAGCTTGCCTTCTAAGTCCATTTTTCTCAACCAGTACTTTATTGCTTTTCATGCAAGAAGGAAGAAAGGTATCAGGACCCACAAGGCTAATTTTCCATGGATGTTGGAGGAAAGAAAGCAGAATTCTGAGACTAGGACTCTGAGAGCAGCAGATGCTGGATGTGCCTTTGGCTACCTGTGTGTTACCTTAGGAAATTTACTTCATTTTGCAGAAACTTAGTTTTCTCATGTACAAAATGATGATAATTTGTACAGTACAGTGGTTGAGACTGTGACTTAGTTGACCAAAAAAATGAACTACTAATGTATGCTATAACATGGGTAAACCTTGAAAGCCTTATGCTAAGCCAAAGAAGACAGTCATAAAAGACCAGATATTGTATAATCTTGTTTATATCAAATGTCTTGTTTATATAAAAAGGCAAATCAATAGAGACAGAAAGCAGATTATGGTTGACTAGACCTGGAAATGGAGTGGAGTATGTGAGTGATTGCTAGTGGATATGGGTTCTATTTTTGAGGTGATGCAGATGTTCTAAAATTGATTATGCTGATGGTTGCACAACTCTGAATATACTAAGAATCATTGAGTCATATACTTTAAAAGGGTGAATTTTATGGTATATGAATTATATCTCAACTACTGTTGTTACATCTCAACTAAGCTGGCCTTGGTAGCACAGACCTGTAAACCCCAGAACTTAGTAAGTGGAAGCAGATGGATTGCAAATTTGAGAACTTTCTGAGTTTCATAGTGAGACCCTGTCTTAACAAAAATAGATAGATAAATAAGTAATGCTGCTGGTAAAAAACAAAACAAAACAACAACAGGGCCTAGGAGGCAGAATTCTTGCCTGGGTTCACATCAGAACTCTCCTTATCAGCATTTGTGTATTGGTATCACCACTATGGAACACTGTGATTCAATTTGCTTAACAGTAAAATTAAGACCATGCATCTTCTCCATAGGATGGATGAGAGGATTTAATGCACTAAAATATATAAGTAGCATGGAGCAGTGTCTGGTACCCATAAGCTCTTAATAAATGTCATTATTCTTCTTGCTGAGTTACTTTAAAGATTGAATAAGTGAAGCTTCTGGCCTATAAGCAATGCTTAATAAATGAAGTTGTTGATAATAGCACCTGTGGATGTTAGGGCTTCACTACATAAAGGAATTATCTGAATTTGAGGAAATCCATGATGGACCACAAATTAAAAGTGAGGTGTAATAGACCTAAAGAGCACAATGGTCATATGCTTGGGGATTCAAGACCTTCTTTCTTGGCTCTGTGCCCTTGATCACATCAATTGCATAAAGTTCATAGGTATTTTGAGGTTCTGTGCTGGCAGGGCATGACTGCTCACACTGTCAGGGTGGGAGGCTCTCTGCTGCTCATGAATGCTCTCAGCAGAGAGATGCTGAAACCTGTCTCCCCGCTCTTCAACATTCCAGTTCCTCTGTGTGGACTTTTGTGTACATGTACTTGTTTTGGCATGGCCTCAGCAAAACTTGAAGCCCACATTTTGTTAAGAATGATAACCTACTCAGTTCAGACTGCGAACTACAGTCATCCTTTTTGTTTCCTTCAGATGAACTGTGTGCTGTTTTATTTGTAAGTGGTTCACATTGTTTCTCAGAGCCTATCATGAACAGATGGTGACAGAAACCTTAACTGAATGTAAACATAAACAAACATAGAAATCCCAACTACTTAATACCTGGAAGTCAAAATGATGTAAGTAGACTTATTTTTTTTAAATTGCTAGATTGAATGCCACCCAAAACCTACATAGATCACTCAAAACTAAAGGAAGTTTAAGGAGGAAGAAAAACTACAGTTTCTCCACTGTGTTCATGAAACTTTGGGGAGATTTGAACATCTGAGCCAAAAGAGGAAATGTGCATCATTGGCTACTTGAGAGCAGAAAGATGGAGAACCTCTGAAAGGCTATGCCTTTGGCAACGCTCATCACTTAACTTGTTATTTGCCAGGGAAAGAAGTCAAGTGCTACATGCATGATTGATAGTGCTGGGTCTTTCACTGGCTTCATTTTTCTTTTTAAAGGGGCAAGTTTGTGTGGAAGTTCCTGTTCCTCATGTCTGCTATGAATCATTTCTGGAGCTGGTTGATCATGGAACACCAAGAGCCTGGTACAGGCTGATATGCTGCTGTGGCCAAGAAATCTGGGAAAGCAGCATTGTGATAAAGTTGCTTCTTATTTGACTGCCTTTCTTTTAAAATAGAAACTTCTGTTACTCACAGGAAGGTGCCAGCGGCTGTTTTTCTGTGCATAAGTGCTTGGTTTTTAGGCAGCCTATTTTTGTCATCCTTTCCCACCATTACTAGGAGTTCATATTGTTTTGAGGGCAGTGGAGGAATGGCCTGTGTACTTGAACCTCAGTAGTGTGGGCAAAGGGATGGACACTGTGGTTTGCTTGGCTTCTGTCCTGTTTGAAAACTGGAGAGGGAAGAGTCATTTTTCCAGTAAAAATTAGAGTAGCTGAATATAGAACAACTGCTAGAACCAGATTTCTGCTTGAGAATGTATTCACTTCAAATGCCTCCTAATGGCCAGGTTCTGTGCTAGGTGCTCAGGAAGCTAAAGATAACAAGACTTGGTTTCTGAGCGCTAATGAGGAGCTAATGGGGAAGTCATAAAGGAGACAGCATGTAATCGATAATAGTAATGAAGTTATATGGTTCCTATGTCGGAAGTGTACATAGAATACAGTTGGGGTGCAAGGGAAGGAGTAGCCAGTTCTTCCTGAAGGTGTCAGAGGAGTCTTGCTATTGAAAGCCATGCCTCTGGGCTTTGAAGTGGAGTGGGTATTCTCCCTGTTAATGCCAGGCAACCAGTATCAACCTGATTGATGAATCCTGTAATGATTCATCCCAATATGAAGTCAGGAAGTTTATGTAATGCAACAAGAACTCTCCCTAATGAACCACATCAAAGAGGATGGTACACATGCCTTTGACATATCATTGGAAGGGGAATAAAAAAGATACTAGGATTTATACATGGTAACATAACAGGATCAAGTCCCTGTTGACATTTCGACTGGATAATTCTCTGTTGTAAGACTGTCTTGTGCACTATAGGATATCTAGTAGCATCTGTGGCCTTTTCCCACAAGATTTCTGTGGCACTCCCTTTTACCTTCACCAAAATATGGCTTCAGATATTTCCAATGTCCTCTGAGAGACAAAATTACCCCCTCCCACATACACACTTGAGAAATGCTGGGCTAGAAAGATAGGCAGTTCTTCCTGCCTATTTTTTTTTGAACCAACTATTAATAAGGGTATTGGTAGAACTTGAAAAATATTAGACACTTAGCCAGGGATGGTGGTATACACCAATAATACCAGGACTTGAAAAGCTGAAGCAGGAGAGTCTTGAATTCAAGGCCAGCCTGGGCTACATAGCAAGATCCTATCTCAACACTCACTCTGCTAAAAAAATTAGATACTTATAGGTTTACATGGAGATGCTTGGTTTCTTGGGGGGAATTATTGACCATTATTACATAAATAACTCTTTAGAATTATTCATGTTTGGACTTAATATTTGCCTGGAGAGCAACATAGAGTTGATCATGTGGGAAACAACTTGTTGATACACCAACACGTTATTCGGAACATCTAACCAAATGACTTTCCATTTGGAACTCAAAATTGAAACTATTGTTGTTTCACTCAGTGTGTGGAGTTTCTCTCAATTGGCAGCTAAATGAGCTTCATATTGAATTTCCACATCAGCCTCTCTAAAAGTTATCAACCTTTCTTTGTGAAGTGATCCCAGAGTCTCACCAAATGAATTCCACTTTTAAATCAGCCTATCAGAAACATAATCACCAAATATGTATGAACTCACATGGCTATTTCTGCAGTTTGGTAAGATGCATGCAGAGAGCAGGTCTATCTTATGATATGGATGTGTTAAAGTATTTTTAAAACATGGAGCTTGAGACCTGTTATACCATTATGGAACATACCAATTTGAGAGCCACACAGTTGCTGTTACCCAATAGCTTAGTCCTCAGGATGAAAATTGGAATCCACTATAACCAGAACAAGTTATATAACCTCTCTGTGTATCAATTTCTCCTTTTTTAAAATCAGATAATAAAAATATACATCTTCCACGGGTGGTAAGAACTGAAATGAGATCATCCATGTAATCCATCAACACAGTATTTGGCATTCGGTAAGTACTTTAAACAAGTTAACTGTGATTTATTGTCCACAATATTTTAAATTCTATTGTAAGAGTACAGTTAACTCTAAGGGCATTGAGATTGAATTCTTAATAGAGAGTAGACAATGGGACAAGGAAAGACTTCGAGGAGTAGGAGAGATCTAATAAAATCTTGAAGGATGAATTAGATAAGTGAAGCTGAGTAGAACATGGGAGACAAAGATGATTAGTTGGTCTTGCTGTTCCCTTTGCAAGAGTGACCTTCCCTGGATAGCTGCATGACTCACTACCTCTCTTCAGCAGGATTTTGCTCAAATGTCCCCCACTTTCCCAGGTCCTCTATTCAAAATTAATTTAAAATTGAACTTCTTGCTTTGTCACACACCATCCCCTTTCTTGCTTTGTTTCTTTCCTTGGCACATGTTACCTTGGCAGGTAGGTCCCATGAGGGTAGAATTTCTCTGTTTTGTTTATAACTTTATACCTTGTAGTTTTTCAAGCAGTGTCTGGCACAGTCTTAGAGTTCAATAAATGTTTTTAAGTAAATGAATTCCAAGCATGTGGAAAGAACCATGGAGGAGAAAGAGCAACTGTTTAGGGAATTGCAAGTAATTTGATGTAGCTTAAATGTAGAGTTTGTGCTTTGAAGAAATGAGAGGCTATGCTGGAGATGTAAGCAAGTACCCCATCATAGAAAGACTTGTGGTCTTTGTCCGAGAATCTGGTAAAAGGTTTTAAGGGAGTGGTCATGTTTTCATTCTACAAAGCTTACCATAAAGGATTAAAAAAAAAAAAACCCAGAAACCAAAGAGATAAGTCACTTGTCTCTCCTCTGTTAAAGTAAAAAGGATGAGACCTGAACTGGATGTAGACAATATGGATGAACAAAACATCTTTGAAGGGAGTTGGCTGAAGTGGTGAGATATGATGACCAAATGGTAAATGGAGAGTGAGGAACTCAAGATTATTTCCAGATTTTGGAGTTGGGCATTTAGGCAACCAAACAGGAGGCATGAGCACCAGGCTTGGGACCATGTGATGCTCTCTCCTGAGACCGAATCTAGAGTGAGGCATGCAGAGGTAATCCACAGCCAAAGTGTGTCTGTTCCCCAGAGTCACTGCCAGGGCTCTCCAGTAGCACTGTCATCATCTTGGCAAGATGTTTCTGATCACTTTCCTTTCTGCTAATCTGTTCCTGAATCTGCCTTTATCTTGCTTTAAATTAATCCTAGAAGCAGTTCATGAACCTAAGATTTGAGTGTACATATGAGATGATCCCAGAAATCACATCAAATGGGAAGGGAAAGAAGTGAGAAGTGAGCAAATTATCACTCTCTACAATGGAGACTTAATTCTGTGGGGAACGATTGAGTAACTGGGTAAAAACTAATTCTCAAAATATGGTTGTAGGACCAGCATTATCTGCATCATCTGTAGACATGTTAGAAATATATGTCCATTCCCTTTACTCTGACCTGCTAAGTCAGAATCTCTGAGGATGGGGCTCTTGAAACTATTTTAACAAATGTCCCAGGTAGTTCTTACACATCTTAAAGTTTTAGAACCACTGGTATAGAGCACACTTTAGTGTTAGCCTCTATGGAGAGCAAAATTTGGGTGTATTTTCTCCCAGTTCCTGTTTCTTTGGGTCATTAAAAATAAAAGTGGAGAGTAAATGAGAAATGGATTATTATACTATAACTTTGAATAAATTGCATTGGTATTTGTAGGTAAATAATAATACTGTGACATGAAGTGCTTTCCATGATTACATCCAAGTTTGTCTAACAAGGTATGTTTTCCAAAACACTGTAGGAAAAATTTAAATTGGTCCTAGTCTATTTCTTTCCTAGATGGGGTCCTACATCACCAGCTATCACATATTTCTTCTCACACTTGATACCTCTTTTCCTTGTGCTTGACATTATGCTTCTCCCTGTAGTACATTGGACATCATTCATAAGAATAATAGAAAAAAAAAGAGAACAGGAAGAGGTGCATGTTAAAGTTGGCACACTCAAAACACAAGCCAAGTGATAGAGACCCACTGTTGATGGGCAGTTTTAAGTAACCGTGGCTAGATTTCTGAAAATTTTCAGGAAACTTTGTAGACTCAGATGTCTTTGAAATGAAGACACAGACTGTTGCCTAAATGTCAACTAGGAACTGATATGGGAAGAATGCAGACTGCTGTTTGACTGTTCTTTTTATGATCTCCTCACTGAATTTCCATAAAATGTCTGAATGGCAGGATTTGATAGCTACTTTCTGGCTTCTCACATGGAGATTTCACTTGGTTAACAGGGCTAGTGAGAGCATTAACACTACAAATTTGCAGATGGTAGTCTTGGGGAAAAATCCTAACACCCAGAAGTAAACAACACACATTCAAGACAGTATTCCTCTATTCTCACTTAATGAGACCTCTTATGTCCTGTGCTGCTGTACTTTTGCAGATGAATTTCAGGCCTGGGAGAAGGAGGAGATGCCAAATACTGGGGTGGCCTAAAAAAGTCAGAGAAAACCTCCTTGGCATCCTAATTGAAATCATTTTAATTGAAAGTAAATCTGTCCATTATTCTTTATGGACTCAAAGACAAACTTTCCCCAGCGACAGTTAACTGTAGTTAATTCTAGCAGTAACCAAATTTTATTCCTTCAATCTTCTCTCTTCTAACTTTTCATTCTCTCTAGGGGATCTCCCCACTCACTGGGCTTTAAATATCATCCATAAGTTGACAAATTCCAAATTTATATAATATCAGTCATCTTTTTTCATGCCACAGACTTGGATATTCAACAGACTGCTAGCAGCTTCTGTATATATCTCTTGAAATCTGGAAGGCAGCTCCTGATCACTCTCCAGGGGCTCAGATGTGTTTCTTCTGCAGAGTTTCCCATCTCTCAAAAGGGCACCTCCATCCACGCAGTTGCTCAAGCTGGAAACATGGAAATCATCTTATTAGGCACTTCTCTTATCTTCTGCATCTCCTTAATTCTTTAGGGCTATTGATTCTATCTCCTAATCTACCCTCATTTCTCCATACAGTGTTCCCGCAATAGACTGAGAAGAGGCCTCTGAACCAGTCTTTTTGCAATCTGTCCATTAAAACGTAGCCTTGGTGAACCTTTGGAAACACAGAACTAATCTTGTCCCCATCCCCTTCTTAAAATCCTTCAGTAATTTTGTGTTATTTTTAAGATCAAGTTCAAAGACCCAGAAGATCTTCTGTGATGTAACTCTCCAGTTTACACCTTGCTTCTCACTTAAAATTCTTTTCTAATGAAAAGTCTTTATTTTCTTCATGCCTAATATGAGTAATTTATATTTCATTCTAAATGTGACTTTTCCTAAGGGAGCCTTCCTTTATCCCACAGGTTAAGATTGTCCAATTCATAATCTATTAGTCACCCATTTTTCAAGGCATGTATCAAAAGCATAGCTATCAATTATCCATGTAATTATTTATGATGTATTGCCCAGGCCAAGCTATGTATTTTTTGTGACAGAGATAATATTTGCCTTATAGAGTGCTGAATTCCTAAAGACATGTTACAGAACTGGACAAAAACTGAGTGGTCAAATACTAATGGAATAAACAAGTAAGTGAACGAATGAATGTTATTGATAATAGCTAACTTCTAGTGTGAAAGGTAGCAAGAGAACTGAAGTGTGCTTGAAAGCTCAAAAGAGAAGACTGGCTTGGTGGGCCAGTGTGGAAGGTTGGAGATGAAGAGTTAAGACTCTTCCTTTTTATTCTATGGTTCCTAAAATATAGGGAAAAGATCCAAGAATTACTTGCCAAATAGGGCCAAAGCATCTACTCGATATTACTGAGCAAGAGTACCATATTCCTACAATTCAGAGCGCCTGGTGATTTGTTGGAATGAATGATTTACCACCCAGAACCATGGACTTTATTCACACTCAGTCACTGGAATACATTAGATTTGGAGAGAGACAGAGAAAGCAAGAGATATGGTGGGGGGGAAGAGAAAGGGAAAGAGAGGGAGAGAGAGGAAGAGAGAGAGAGAGAGAGAGAGAGAGAGAGAGAGAGAGAGAGAGAGAGAGAGAGAGAGGAGAAAGAGAGAGAGAGAGAGAGAGATCCTTTATAGTGGTTGAGACTTTCCTATGCAGAGAAGAAAGAAGAACCCACTTTGCCCAAGAGCCCAAATACCTATCTAGTGGAGCAAGAGGCCACCTTGAAGGGCCTCAAATAACAGCAACTGATAAATTAGCCTGGCTACTACCCTTGTGCTGGGGAGACAGTAAGCCTGCAGCTGGAACAACAAGCTAAGTACTCATTTTCATATGTCCATTCTCACTCATATGTCATATGTCCTCAGTTAATAAGAAATAAATAAGGTTTTTCTTCTTGTGTCTGTATGATTGAATGCTTTTACATGCCTGATTAGCACCTTTGGAGGGGATCCTAATAATTTTCTCTTTTAAACTATTACTATAATGATTTCCTATTGTACTTTGCATCTACATTCTTTCATTTTTGATCATTATTTCTTTTTTAATTAATATATTATTATTGTATTGGGGGTACATTGTGACATTTACAAAAGTTCTTACAATATATCATGGTTGGATTCACCCCTTCCATCATTCTCCTTTATCCCCATTCCTGGAATAGTTTCAACAGGTCTCATTTTTCCATTTTCATACATGAGTGCATAGTATTTCTACTGTATTTACCCCCATATGCCCTTTCCTTATATTCTTCCTCTCCCACTGGTACCAACCTCTGGAAAGTTTTACCTTCCTGTTCTCTGTTTTTGAAAGAAGGTATTTTTGTTTGTTTAATATACAGGGAGTTTCATTGTGACATTTCCATGTATATATGTATGGTAACCTGAATTGGTTCATCTCCTTTATTTTTCTCTTTTCCACCTTCTTATGGTGATTTCAACAGGTTTAAAAAATCTATACTCATTCTTGTATAGAAAGTACATCAACCATATTCACCTTCTTAACTTCCTTCTTTTACCCTCCCTCTTCTGTCATTATTTCTTTATGAATTAATGTCTCCTAGCAGTTTTTAGCTTTGGCGGAACCACATTTTATTGTTATAACCATCAGGTCAATGGAGAATCTGACACATTTTAGATACTCTAGGTTTGTTAAATGAATATGTATGAAAAAGAAAAAATGGTCAGGAGCTAAAGGTGACTCCTTGCCTTTCGTAGTATTTGTGTAATTTCCCTACTCCTCTGGAATCTTAAAATTAGTCCATGTTCATTATAAACTGTAATTTCCTAATCAATCTCTGTGTCTATGTGCCAATATTCTTTTCTCCCAAAAACATCCAAGGAAAGACAACAGGCAATCATGATTCTATACATGCAGAGTTCACATAAATTTTCAAACTTATGAAAAAATCTCAGGGGCTTGTTCTTTTATTTACAAATAATGAACCAAAGTGACTAAATTCATTTGTGTCTGAGACTATGCTTTCTATTTTTTCAACCAAGTTTTGGTCTGTGAGAGTATGGGGAGACAATTAAACTTATAATAACTAGTGCTCTGCTTTTAATGAAAACTCAGAAATAATGAGATCATAGAACCAGTGTGAACTTGATGTTACACAGTTAATTTAGCCCAAGAACTATTATACTACTTAACAAGACACAGGGCTTAAGCCTGTGTCTTTCTCTCCAGTGATGAATTCAGATATTTGACACAACTACATATGTTTTAAACTAAGAGCAATGTTTTTCTCTTTGTTGTATCTTTGCTGTATGATCAGGGAACTGGGTCAGTTTCCAAGACATGACCAAACATGTTAAAGTAGGAGTAAAATTGTGGATATTTTCTTCATGATATTTAAAGTTACCAGGAGATGATTAACAGACTTGAGATGAAACACTGCAGCAGAAAGATTTCTAATAGAAGTTTGGCTGTTATGAGAGTCACATACATGTAGAAGAAAGAGAAAGAGAAGACATATTGAGTCACTCGACAAAGGAATCTCAGTCTTAGATACTTTTTGCAGATTGTTACTTTATCATAACACTTTAGAAAATAAATAGTTTAGCATTGGGAAGACACTAAGCTGTCAGGCTTTGTGAGCCAGGCATCAGTACTTTTGCATGTAGGATGAAGAACAAAAATATCAGATGAGCTTTAGAGAAATTCTGGATATCCCTGTTTATCTATGAAGCGGAGAAGGCAATAGCCTTCAGCCATTGACTTCTCTGGGGTGATTTACTTCATATTAAGAGGGATTATTTTATTTTACTTTTTGGTGGGAATGGGGTTTTAATGCAGGACTTCAAAGCAGGTATTCTACCACTTGAGCTACATCTTTAGTCTGTTTTGCTTTGGTTATCTTGGAAATGGAATCTCACAAACTATTAGACTGCACTGCCATCAAACCATTCCTCTCCTGACCTCAGCTTCTCAAGTAGCTAGGATTCGAAGCTTCAGACACTGATGCCTGGCCAAGAGGGCTTCCTTAAAAAAAGATATTGATGTTGGGTCCATGAAAGGGAAGAGAGCAGGGGAACATGAGAATATCAGAGTATCTGAACCCAGACCCACAGATATATACTGCTGTCACCGAGTGGGGATAGGAAGGGGGTCTGGAAGAAGATGGAGGACCTATTTCTACCTGTGAGACTTGAGTCCTGTTTGGGGAAAATGTGGGACAATGTATGATAGAGACTGCAATAAAGAAATATCTTTCTACTTATGATGCCATCATAAATCCATAAAGACATTTTATTAACCCAGTGTTATTCAGTATTGACATGACCACTTGTTTTAGTTGGAAAAAGGAGGAGCTCAGTAGAAATCTGAGATTCTCAGAATTCTCTACCTTGGCCAATAGTCAAGATTCCATCCTCAGAACAAGAATAGAGAGCAGGGCTCACAATAAGCCTGTCACTATCATCACACTTTCTTCCATGGAAGCTCTCGATGTATTACATGAAATCCGAGTTTTCAGGTTGAAGCAATCAGTGCA
Organism: Castor canadensis; assembly: GCF_047511655.1. Taxonomy (NCBI): domain Eukaryota; kingdom Metazoa; phylum Chordata; class Mammalia; order Rodentia; family Castoridae; genus Castor; species Castor canadensis. Next base: position 176,688,644 of record NC_133388.1, on the reverse strand, counting down.
ATTTAGGTTCACGATTGCTAGTGATATTGGTGGGAAAACACTTCAACAACTATTCTCTACCCACTAAGAGTACCTCACAGTGTTGACAAGGACCTCAACAAGCTTTGTCTCTGCACTTTCTTCATCTTTCCCAAACAGGAAATTGTTCATGTAAATAACAGAATAGAGGGATATCTACTGGGCTGCAGTGCTCAGCACACAGTTGTTCCTTCCTTGGAATTCCTTCCCCTTTAACAATAAATACTCATGAGAGGGGTGACATATGAAGTCACTTATATTGAGGATATAATATATAAAAACTAATACTCCGGGTGATGGGACAGTTAATGAGGAAGAAAGAATGCAGGAAGAAAAGAGTGTAGAATGGAATACAATTTTCACTACCATTGCAAGTTATTTTGGGGCTGCTTATCTTAAAACCAGTGTTTGTTTTCAATGTGCAACATTCATGTTTGGTGTTCCTACCTACAAATGCAATTTTGCTTTCTCTGATCTTATCAATTTGAAATGAAAGTATTCCTGCAGAACTTGAAACCAATATATTACAACCCAATGTGGATTTTAAAACTTGATCAAGTTCTGGGTTTGTGCCTGCCATAATGCCAGATCTTTTATCCAACCATCACAAGGTACTTTGTACACATCTACTTTATATTCTTCTCCACCTTTTGTAATTAATGGAGAGAAAGGTAGAGAGATGGATGCTGGCTTGAAACAGATGCAGAGCCAGAAATAGAATGTAGAAGTCTAAGTTTTTTCCTCTCTCACTCTTTCTAAAATTATAGGACCATTTCATTCCTCCTCCTTCATGTCCCATTCCTCTTCCCACTTATGACTGTTGTTCACACCAATGCTTCACAGAAATGACTTCCCTGGAAGTAAAAAAGAATTGTGAAAGCAAAGTCCTGAATTTTCAACAGCCTATATTCTTGGAATGCTAGAGTAGGATATTTCCTGTCATTTATAGAGATATTCAGAAATCATTATGGAATGGTTACCAGGATGTTTAAACTCATACCTATATTAGATATTATTAGACTTTGTTTCCTTGTGTTTAAACTTGGTGTTATGACCTTCTATATGGAAGTAAAATTATATCTTTTCTAGACTTTTATATAGATTAAGTGAGATAATTTATATAAATGCTTCATTTATACAAAATTTATTTTATGGGTGTAGGTTAGTGTGGAAAAATGGTACATATTAGGAACTTCAATTTAATACAATTCAAATAATTTCAACTTTGTAAATATCTCCTATATATTTAAGTGAGGAAGTGCCCTGTCTTTCTGGGAAGAGGAGGTGACAACTGAGTTACATTGACTTTTCTTTCTATATGGGTGATTGCAAGAATCAATGGGTTGGAAAGAATATATCAACCACAGTGCTAGTACCATTTTTTGTTGGATTGTTCTTGAACATAGTGGTTCAAAGCATGGATTCTAGAACTAAAGCTGCCTTAGATTAAAAAAAAAATGCCTCTGGTCCTTTCTGGATGTGTGGCCTTGGGCAAGATTCTTCACATTTCTGTGTTGCAATATCTTCAGAATAGTACCTAGTCCATAGAATCGTTGCAGAGATTTAAAAAATTCAATTCATATAAGACACTTAAAAAAGTGTCTATGTTGGTAGCAAGTGCACATTTTCTATTAACTATATCTCTTTTACTTTTACTTCAGTTTGTCCAGATAGGATGTACTGCCACCTGAGGATTTAGTTGTCCTAATAGGAGGAAGTGCCTTGGTAGATCACTATGTTCTAGAATCTGGCCTTCCATTTACAAGCTGGAACTCACAGACTTGTAAATCTGAAGACCAATTTATCAAGTTGCCACAATAAATACAATCACTATATATTGTAGATGTGTTCTAACCTTTCTGTGGTATAGTTGCCTATATTTTTATTATAATTATTAACATAGATCAATTGAATAAATTAATGGGTTTCACTGTGACAGTTTCATGCACAGTTAATTTTCTTGGGCAAGTAACATATCCCAGCTGTGCATAGTTTCTTCTCCTTTAAGATTAGGATCCTTTAAGAAATGGGACAAGGAGTACATGATGTAGTTAATATAAAGCACTTAGTTCATAGGCCAGGGATTATTAGGGCATGACAACTTTTAGGCACTCCTTTCTGATCACTCTGGAAGAATTTCTCATTCTGGCCACTGGAATGTGAGTACAAAGAAGTGTGTCAGGTTCAGATATGTCCAATCACCTCTCTCCTCATATACAATATTTGTTCTTTCTCTTCCCCTCACATACCTGACAATGACAGAGAGGCCAATGAGGCCTCTCATTCTTGACTGAATGAGTGTATTTAGCCTCCCTGCCCATTTCCACCAAAGACCCACACTCAACTGTGGGTTGTTTTTTCAAAACCTTTATCGAGTTAAGCCACTGAGACTTACATTTCTGAAACTGCAATTTTAGCCTATGCTGAGTTATATTGCACAGTATCTTGTTGCTCAGGATGATCACCAAACATTAGTTAATAACCATTATTAGACGTCAGACCTTGATGTCTCCGTATTTCTCTCCCCGTATCTGGTTCCACATGGGGAATAAAATAAGACCTCTGTATACTTCTCAGACTATTTCTGAGTAAAGGAATAGAGCAAAGAGAGAGATGGTTCAACCAAAAAGCCATTTCAATGAGGCAAGAATAATACAGAAAACTCATGAACACTCCACTTGTCTCTCCCCAGTAAATTCCTTTTTATTAACCACAATACTTCTGCTTTCTGATTCAAAGTCAAGACAAGGGCAAGGTTAACATTTGCTCCTCTTGGTGATAGCCTTTTATCCATGACCTGCCCATCACTCCTAGTGTGCTTGAACATCTTTTCTTCAAACAAGATTCAAAGAAGTTGATGAGGTGTCAGCTTTGGTCAAGTCACCAACAATCAATTCTTTTTTTCCTGATAAGGTGGCTTACACTTATATGCCAAGTTGATGCTATGTGTATGCTGTTTGAGATATCCTATTATAGCTTGTGTCTCCTTGAGGCTATTCCTTAATTAGTTTGATTAGAATTTAGGGTGTTTCCCCAAATTCTTTAAGAATTAATTGGTCAACATTGACAGATAGCTTGGGTCATCTTTTACAGATAGGTTTTAGTAGTTTTACTCTCTTAGATTACTATTCTTAATGTCACTTCACTTGTGTTTTGAATTCTGTTTATAATTTGCATCCCCCAAGCCTTCACTGAAGTCAGTTGACATCACTGAGCATTCTTTTACATCTTAGCATCCGCAGGTATCAGCCCACTCCTGGGCTCATTTGTGGTTGTTACTTTCAGAAGCTTGAATATCTGCATGTGGTAGCTTGTGTGATTTATTGGTCCAACACATTGGAAACAATGGATTCCTAGAGATTTACCATCTGGAGTGTGCCATCAGACAAGTCAGAAAGAGCATTCATTCTAAAAGGGGAAACATGCCCCTATTATGTCTTCCCATTATTATAGTTCTGTAAACTCAACAATTACATATGGGACACCTATTAGGTGCCAAGAAGTAAGGGAATAATTATGAAATGTTATAGTTTTGTGCTGGGTCTGGGTATAGGCTTGTGGAAGAGAAATAGGTGTACTAGTATTTATTATTATGTGACTTGTTCTTAATGGATAACTTATTTTTGCTTATTTAAGGAATGCTTACATTTTACCTTTTAACCATGCCATATTTCACACACAAGGAAGCACACAGCTCTTAGGTAGAGTGCTAATAGGCTCTTATACACATATATACCTATGAGATTATCACTCAGATCAAGACACAGGGCATTTCCTGTACACTAGGAGGCTTGTGCATGCCTCCTATTAACCAGAACATGCCCGCTCTGACACTATAGTTTTGTTCTGTGTTTCTTGAATTTCATTAAAATGGACTTACACAGTAGGACCCTCTCTATAGATTCTATTGTCTAGTAGTATCTGTGACATTCATATCACTGAGCGTGGCTATAGATTTGCCCATCCTGCTTTTAGATATTTGGTTACCTCTAGTTGTGGGGTAGTCAGAGCTGTACTGACATTCTTGTACATGCATTTGATGACCATAAGCACACATTTTGAAGGGCTGTATACACAGGACTGGAATTGATGTGTCGAGCAAGCATGTATGCTTTCTCTAGTAGGCTTAAATAAACAGCTCTTCAGAAAGTATCAATTCACAAACACTCACTCCAGCTGTGTTTGTGAATTTTAACTGTTCTCTATTCTCATCAAAACTTGGTTTTGTTCTTTAGTTCTTTACATTTTTGTCATCCTCATGTAGGTGTAGTAATACCTTATTATGGTTTTAATTGCATTTCTTAATGACTAATGCACTTAATTTTTTATTGACATTTGTATATTGTCTTATGTGAACTGCCTATTAAGGTTTTTGCTTTTTAAAAGTTGGGTTATTTGCTTCTTTTTTTCCTTTTCTGGTGGTACTGGGATTTGAACTCAGGCCTTCACATGTGCTAAGCAGGCATTCTTACTACTTGAGCCTTATCTCCTAACTTTTTTGCTCTGGCTTTTTAGAAATAGGGTCTTACTTTATCCCTGGGTGACCTGAATTGTGATCCTCCTGTTTTAAGCTTCTGCCCTTCACTGGTAAAATAGTCTAGTTTTTTTCTGTTGAGATAGGGTCTTACAAACCTTTTTTCCCCTAGGCTGGCCTGAAACCAAAATCCTTCTGATCTCAGTCTCCTGCATAGCTTCAGATGACAGTGTGTGCCACTGCTCCCGGCTATTTGTTGAGATGGTTGGGAAGGGGGGTCCTCTTGAAGTTTTTTGCTGGGCTGGCCTCAGACATAAGCCACCAGCAACTGTTTTTTTTTTTAAATAGGATTTCTTTATATATTCTTGCTAAATGAATTTTGCAGAATATAAATAGTGCATTATCCTTTGAATTCTTTAGGAACTGTAGTGGTGGCTCTTTTTTTCTATCTTTTCCCCTCTTAATCAGTAGTGTCTGGGGTTTATTAAATTTGTGGATGCATTCAAAACAGTTTTATGCTTTTATTGATTTTTCTCAATTGCCTTTCTGTTTTTTATTTCTCAGTGTGTACTTTTATCATTATTTCCTTTTTTCTACTAATTTTGAGTTTAATTTTTTCATGTTTTAACTTCTTAAAATGAAAGCTTAGAAAAATGATTTGAAGCCTCTTATTCTTTTGCTAATATATACATTGTTTTTGCATTATATCATGAGTTTTGATATGTGGCATTCTTATTGTTGTTCAGTTCAATAAGAAATAATTTTTAATTTTTTTTTACTTTTCTTTGAACCTTGGATTTTGATTTCATGTTTTTTTATTTCTCTCTTAGTTTTGTCAACTTTATACATTTGGATGCTGGCTTGTTAATTACATATACATTTCAGATTGCTGTTATTTCTGTTGAGTTGCCCCTTTTATTATCAGGATATTCATTTCATTTGCATTAAAATTTACTTTATCTGATACAAGTATTACAATATCAGTTTTCATTTTTATGGTACTGGGGTTTGAACTCAGAGCCTCACACTTTCTAGGCAGGTACTCTACCACTTGAACTATTCCACCAGCCCTGTCAGTTTTCTTTAGAAAAACATTTTTCACAAGTTCTGTCTCTTGAATAAGGATGTAGGTGATTTTTGTTTAATCTAGTCTGACAATATTTGCCTTTTAATTTTGATTTAAAAAATTTACATTTAATGTAATTACTGATATAAATTTTATGCTTATCATCTTATTTTTAAAAATCATATCTGACTTTTTATTATAAAAATTTTTATTAGGATATATTCATTATATGTGGGGGATTCATAGCTACAATTCCAATTAGGCTTATATTGTACATTGGTTAGATCACCCCCATCTTCTCTCCCCCTCAATCCCCTCCCTGCCCCACTTACAGCACTTGCAAGAGGTTTCTTTGTTTTGTTTCATGTAAGTATGTGAAGTCCATAAACCATATACCCTCACCTTCATCTCTTTCATTCACTCTTCTCCCTCCCACCAGTTCCTCCCCTCAAAAACTGTACCTATTTTACAGTCTTGTCTTTCATTACTAGTATTTCAGTTGATATTCAAAGTGGTTTCTCTATGTATCTCTGCTAGGGTGTACTTTATTTTGGTCCATTCAACCCCTTCCATTATTCTCTCTTTCCCCTTTACCTCCTCTTTCCCTTTTCTGCAGTTTCAATATACATCCTTATACTCTACCTACACAGATGTTGTGTTTTACTGTATTACTGATATTCTATTATTCTCTTTTCCTTTCCCTCCTTCCCCAAGTTCCACAGAGTAGTTACACTGTTACAAGCATGTTTTACATATGAGTTTCTATATGTTCATGCTTGTTTTGTGTATATGTTTATCTTTTTGGATTTCTCTTCCACATATGAGAGAAAACATGCAACTTTTGTCTTTCTGAGCCTGGCTTACTTCACTTAGCATGATGTCCTACAATTGTATCCATTTTCCTTGAAACCACAGGTCATTATTTCTTATGGATGAGTAAAACTCCATTGTGTGTATATACCATAATTTTTTGATCCATTCGTCAGTTGTAGGGCATTCAGGTTGTTTCCATAGCTTGGCTGTTGTGAATAGTGCTGTGATGAACATCGGTGTAGAGGTGTTTCTACTGTATCTGGACTTACGTTCCTTTGGGTAGATGTCAGGAGCAGTATCACTGGATCATATGACTGTTCTATCTTTAGCATTTTGAGGAATCCCCATACTGCTTTCCATGTAGTTGTACTAATTCGCATTCCCATCAACAGTGTACAAGTGTTCCTGTTTCACTTGTCTTTTCTTCATTGTGTGTTTTCAGCTCCTTTGTTGAATATCAGTTGGTTGTAGATGCATGAGCATGTGTCTGGGTTTTCTATTCTAATCTGTTGGTCTTCCTGTCTGTTTTTGTGCCAATGCCATGCTGTTTTTATTGATATGGCTCTGAAGTATAGTTTGAAGTTGGGTATTGTGATACCTCCAGCATTGGACTTTTTGCTCAGAATTGCTTTGGCTATTT